>NC_134778.1:55454690-55459690 GCF_046742065.1 Oratosquilla oratoria | reverse complement strand
TTATCGTTCGAAAGTCAATAGGATTGGAGTTTCAAAGCACGATGGTGAATATGAACTAGACATAAATCTAAAGCGATATTAATATGAGTGATTACTTCAAATGACATAATTTAGAGCTGTAAAAATGTGTGCTATTAAATCAAAGGCGTGTTAGTGAACTACTGACTACGAAAAAAAAATGGAAAAATAGACTAAAGTGCAGAGACAGAAGACTCGATTGAAAAATATACTATCGCTTACCGACACCGGAAATCATTCAGTACCAATCGATTCTCCTTAACATCAAATTATATAAACAGGTGAATAAACTAACCCATTAAACTCCGATGACAAGATGTCTTGCCATTTGGTCAAATCAAACAAAAAATCATAAAACACCAAAATGTTTGATCAAACGCGAGGACTGACGTCATATTTTTCTGGTGTTTGATCAAACATTTTGGTGTTTTATGATTTTTTGTTTTATTTGACCAAATGACAAGAATCTTGTCATTTGAGTTTAATGGGCTAATAAGCACCTTGAATAGTTAATTGATAAATGAATGAATAAATGAATAGATAAATAAAAATAAGTGAATAGATGAATAATTACATGAATAAACGAGTAAATAGATAAATAAATGAATCAATAAACAAATAATAAATGAATAAATTCATTCATTCATTGATTAATAATTAAATAGATGAATAAGAATAATAAATAAAGGAAACAATTAATTAATAGAAATAAAATTCATAGAAAAAATAATACAGTACTAAAATAATTTCTTAGTCAATACATAAATATAGCCTAATATAGAAGTATCTTAGGTAGATAAATTTTTGCATATGAGATCAAATATCAGAAATCTAATGATATCCCTTACTGGAAAACTTAAGATCTCCAAAATGTTTCATGTGAGGTGTTATCAATATAACAGTCATTGCATCAAACTTCCAAATGCCAGTGAACACAATACAGGGGTCATAAACCCTTAGTCAAACCTGCCACAATAAATCTTGATTACAATGAGTTAACCAATAACCATTTCCTGACTTATGACATTCCAGAGTTATCAATGAAATTATCTTAATTATCTTCCTGTTAGGCAACAGAATTGACCGGTCTCGAGTCGCGATGTTTCTTTTTATTTTCGGTCCGTTGATGGTCTTTATGGATCCTGACCCACTCAACTCTAATCAATTCTATTCAGTTGAAGGTCAGACTAGGGAGAAGATAGAGTCTCTCTCGATTGACCAAAACACCATCAATCCATCTGCAGTATAGTCACTTGACATTATGGATAAAAAGAAATAGAAAAACATAAATAATAATAATAATAATAATAATAATAATAATAATAATAATAATAATAATAATAATAATAATAATAATAATAATAATAATAATAATAACGATAATGATATATAATAATACCGATAATGATAATAATGATAAAATAACCATTAATGATAATGATAATAATAATGATAATGATAATAATGATACTAACGATAATGATATAATGATATAATAATAATAGTAATAATAATAATAATAATAATAATAATAATAATAATAATAATAATAATAATAATAATAATAATAATAATAATGTTGATGATAATAAAAATAATAATAAATAATAATTATGATTATAATAATGATGATAATGATAGTAATAATAATAATAATAATAATAATAATAATAATAATAATAATAATAACAATAATAATAATAATAATACATACATATACCAAAGGCATTTTCCCCCTTACCCAATAATAAACAATAATAATATCACGATTCTCATCAAGCAAGGAGATAGAAGACAACCAGGCATCACAATTTCTATCTTCAAGAAGTGAAATCAATGACAGGAAAACAACACACCCCTCATTCTTATTTCATTGATAAGAGAACTAATGGAGCGCTTGTCAGGCGGAACAGGAAAAGCAAGATATTGTGCATGTTTTATAAGCCAAGACCTTCATGAACGAGCAAAGGAAGCCAGTAGTGGGATAAAGAGGTGTGGAAAGTAACAAAAGACCGGTAGCAAAATGTGTGGAAGACTGTATAAAGGCAGTCAAGAAATTTCAAACTGTCCATCAACGTAAGAGAGAGAAAAATAAAAATAGATAAATTATACATATATATATATATATATAAATATATATATATATACATACATATATATATATATATATATATATATATATATTTATATGTTTGTGTGTGTGTCTAAATATACTGTATATATATATATATATATATATATATATATATATATATATACATATATACATACATATATATATACATATATAAATACATATACATATATATATACATACATATATATATACATATATATATACATATACATATGTATATATATATATATATCTATATATATCTATATGTGTGTGTGTGATTGTATGTATATCTATATATACACACATATGTGTACGTGTTATTACAATAAAACTTATAAGGACACAAATACACCGAAATAGTAAGCTCCACACCTTACAGAAAAAATAATAAAATAAAAAGTAGATGGCCAAAGTTTGAGAATGTGAATGCTCGGGAGGTGCAGGGGGACATTTGGGATGCAGATAAGTGAGGTCACAAAAATGAATGATGTTGTCAACCCTTCGATGTCCAGCGTGCACAAGCGCGCACGCACGCATATGGAGTGAGGAGTACTCCGACGTCAAGAGATATTCTCCATTGTCTCGGATTTTTCCAAGGGACATTCTATTGGCCCCAGTGACCCGAGGACTCGGCTTTCCAGACAACGCCCAAGAACATCTGCGCGGACAATGGACCTCGCGCTTCCCGACTACAATACACGCGTCTCCCGGTCATCGTCGCCCAATTGACGCTACAAACCTTTTTTTTCTATGTACCTAATTGTGAATGTGGCAACCCTTGTATATATGTAGATAATGTAGAATCTGGCAACCCTACGAGTCTCCCTCGGAGGTTGCATGTATAAACTGGATCATTAAAGCAAAGACACCGCGTCGAGTTTGTTTTTCCAAACACTATTCAATTACTCGATATAGAGAGAAATTACAAATCTACAATGGCTCAAAGGACACTATATGACAGAAGTGCTTCAGAAGCTCCCTTGAAAAAAACAAAGAACTTTGTTTCCGCACAGACGTCCGGCATATCTATGTGTGTGTGTGGGGAATGGGGCAAAAGTTTGCTTTCTCATCTCTTTCCTCTCCTTCACTCTCATACTTCACCCTCCTGTTTGGTATGTGGTTGGGGGGGGGGGGGCAAGGGATGTACCCTCTTTCTTTGTCTTTCACTTCTCTTTCTTGTTTGTTGTGTGTACGTGTGTGTATGTGTGTATGCGTGTGTATGCGTGTGTGTGCGTGTGTGTGTGTGTGTGTGTGTTTGAGAGAGAGAGAGAGACAGACAGAGAGAAAGAGAGTGTGTGTGTATACGAGAGAGGAGATTCTCCATGGGTTTAGATCACGTGTTGCACATGTGATCATCAGCTATTAGCCTCCTGGTTGAGAGCTCAGAGCTCATATATGGCCTGATTTCTGGGTAATGTTGTGACTTTACACACTCAGGTATGCGCACACACACACACACACACACACACACACACACACACATACACACACACACTCACAAAACTTCTTGCCCACCAGAACTGGGGTGCCAGCTTGGAGTGCTGCGATGCTTTTCAGCCTTGGGTGGTGACAGAACTCATATGGCTGATTCAGTAATACAGCGCAGTACCACTATACCAGCAAGCAATGTTTGTGTGTGTGTGTGTGTGTGTGTGTGTGTGTGTGTGTGTCCATTTGTGTGTATATGTAGGAGGTTATGTTTATGTGTACGTGTGTGTGTGTGTATTTACCTAGTTGTATTATACGAGAAGGGAGCTATGCTCGTGGTGCCCGGCTTTGTATCTTTCAGCATCAATTTTTTTCTTAAAATCTTGAATAGTGTTTGCACACACTGTTTCTTTGTCTAATTTGTTCCAGGTATCTATCACTCTGTGTGGGAAGCTATTTTTTTCAGATCTCTTCTGTAATTATCTTTTTTGAGTTTCTTTTCGTGTCCTCTTGTTTTTCCATTGTCCCATTTCAATAAATCATTCTTATCTAAGATTTCCATTCCTTTCATAATTCTATAGATAGTTAGTAGGTCTCCTCTTTCCCTTCTTTGTTCCAGAGTTGGTAATTCTAATTTGGACAGTCTTTGTTCATATATCATTTTGGAAAGAGTTGGTGCCAGTTTTGTTGTTGCTCTTTGTATTCTTTCTAATTTTTTTATATTCTTTTTGGTACTGGGTGTCCATAGTGTTGCTGCGTACTCGAGTTTTGGTCTTATTAGTGTAGTTAATTTTTTTTTATCATTTCCTCATCCAAATAGGCAAATACCACTTTTATTGACCTCAATAAATTGTAGGTTTCTCCGACTATTTTATTAATATGTTTGTCCGGTGTCATGTCTTTGCTGATCATCACTCCAAGGTCTTTTTCCGAGTTTACTTTTTTGACCTCTTCTTCACCAATTTTATAATCTCTCGATATTCTGTTTTTACTTTTTCCAAATTCCATTATACTACATTTCTTGATATTGTGTGTGTGTGTGTGTGTGTGTGTGTGTGTGTGTGTGTGTGTGTGTGTGTGTGTGTGTGTGTGTGTGTGTGTCCATTTGTGTGTATATGTAAGAGGTTATGTATATGTGTACGTGTGTGTGTGCGCGCAGGCGTGACCTTCCTAAAGTAGGTAAATGTGAATCTGCACGCTTGGCGTGTTAGGGCGTTCAGCGAAGGATCGTGAGGAACAGTGCATTTTACATAGGAGTGAATTAGCAAAAATAAATAAATAAATCAATTAACTAATTAATGATAAATAAATAAATAAATAAGAAACAGAAAAGAAAAAGTACAAAGGGGTAAAAAGAATAAACAAAGATAGAAAAAAAACAATAAAGGGAAAGAAAAAATAATCAATTTGAAAAGAAAAATAAGGGAAAATAAAA
>NC_134778.1:55419690-55447190 GCF_046742065.1 Oratosquilla oratoria | reverse complement strand
GTCACATGAAGAATCGTAAATCCAGACTTCGACAGGTTGACAATTCTTCATGTGAGCTATCCTAGGGTGACAATTCTTCACTTGGGCCATCCTGGGTTTACTACGATTATTCGGTTTTATAAGTTGATGACAATGAGCATAACCATCATTTAACCTAACCTAATATTTATTTCATTGTTGATATTTGGCATACTGAGGTGACAATTCTTCAAGTGGAATCTCACTGAATGACGATTCTTCACGAAGGTGTTCTGGGGTGACAATTCTTCATGTGACCCCATTGGGTGATTCTATGGCATCCCTGACCAGATGACCGTCTTCAATGCTGACCACCCGAGCCCATGATTGAACCAGAAACACATCGTGCTTTCTAGATGCCACAAGTGGATGCCTAATGCACTCACTAAGCACGGGCTAGGAATTTATGAAAAGCACCTCAGATGTCTCCTAATGGGTAGTCATTTCTCGAAGCAGTGTTGGATCAAACCAAAAATGTAACGAATTAGATAACTAATTAATTAATTAACCCATTAAACATCGATGACAAGATTCTTGTCATTTGGTCAAACAAAACAAAAAATCATAAAACATGTTTGATCAAACACCAGAAAAATATGACGTCAGTCCTCGCTTCTCGCGAACTGACGTCATATTTTTCTGGTGTTTGATCAAACATTTTGGTGTTTTATGATTTTTTGTTTTATTTGACCAAATGACAAGAACCTTGTCATCGGAGTTAAATGGGTTAATCAAAACCTTCGGGCGGAAACCGTGAGAGATGTTCAGGTATAAACCAGGTAGTGGTGTACCATCAGTGGCATATGACAGTGGATGGAAAGAAAGGCTCCTCTCTCTTCATAAGCCTCGCGGGGTTGACGACAGCATGGACAAGTGAAGGTGGCAACTGTGACCTCTTGTGGTACCTCAAACAACGACAATGACGGTGACGAAGACGACGACAATCGAGATTATGAAAAACAGAAAGAATGACTAGAAGAAAAAGAAGAGGAAGAAGAAAGAGAAGAAGGGGGAAAATGCCTTTGGTACTTAGATAAGTAGACTTCACAAGATATATCAAGCAGAAGAATTGAACTACAGCAGACGGCCTTGAAGTTCTGAGAAACTGTTTTTGACGATAATCAACAAAATCAGAAAGTATGGGTAAGCGTTAGGTGGAATAGGTCTCATGAATTTAGTCACTGGTTTAAAGAGTAAATGTCCCACTTATAAGATATGTGCTTCAACACGCCTTTGCCTTATTTACCACTCCTGTGTCCTCCTCTTGTCCTTTACGTTCTTCTTATTTGTGTTTCTTATCTACATTGTCATCCCACTCCCGGGACTAGTTCCCCACGACCCGGCTCCCCTTTCCGGCAATCACGCTACGAGGCAATTTATTAATGAAGACTTATCATTTGTACCTGGCGATGACACAGATGACACAGTGGCGATGACACAGTGGTCACGAAAGAAGTTTCAAGACCCGAAGAGGGGAGGGGAAGGGGGAAGAGGGGGGTCTTGTTCATGGAAATGCATCCCGGAAGTGAGTTTATGGGAGGGAGAAAACGAGTATCCGGTAATGAATATATGGTTATGGTGGAGAACCCGCGAGTTAGAAAAGAGGAGGAATTTGGCAACAGACCCATGATTGCTAGGTCTGCGAATGTGGTGGGGAAGGAGGTGACACAGAGGAAGGACTTCCATGGGACTTGGAGAAAAGAACGGTGTTGATTATATACTTGTAAAAACATACTAGATGTATCCTTAGAGAGTAGTGCCCGGGATGATACATATCTCTCCGCTGTGGTTATTTTAAAAGAGTGAATCGGAACCCTGTTCCTCACATTCTTGTTGGGGAATGAACGAGAAGACAATTTTCTTTAGTCTTCTTGTACAACCACATCAAAGCGATAACTTTCGTCCTGGGAAAAAGAAAGACTTAACAGTCTTAGGACCGACCGACAAGCTAACATTTTCAACAAGGTTTTTTTTGTTTTTTTTTTCTTTTACATCAGATGGTTTTATTTGGCCGAGAGGCAAAGAGGATTGGGTCCCGATCTTTAGAGATCCCATTCAGTCCAGTGTCCATCTCTCACCCGAACAAAACCCTCTGGCGCTACCTGGAACAACAGAATACCCAGTAACTCACTGTGTTAAAGAGGATAGCATAACGCTACACAGGTATGCCTGAGTGTCTTGACGAAGATGACTTCGTGGTAGGAGTCGGGAGCTTGGAGAGTTCTTGATGAGATTCGTGTTGGGAGACGACGAGTTTCTTTGATTGAAATGCAATCCAGAAAGGGACCTGCGCGCTGCAATGGGAGGTGATGATGAAAGAAGGACCGACTACCCGAAAGGCTACAGAAAAGGGAAGGAAAACCTAGTAGTGAGTCTTAGAGGCCGGAACTAGAAAAGAATAAAGGTGAGAAATAGTCATAAAATAAACCCAGAAAAGAATGTCATGGAGCTGCCTAGTGTAGGCCTTATGGTCTCTTGCAGTCTCCTTCATTCTTATGTTCTCCTGCATTCTTGTGTTCTTATGTAATGGAAATGGAAGGCATTTAACAAGGGAACAGTTGAGTGACTGGATGATGAAATGAAGGAGAGAAATGGAGGGACAGGTATCAGCTGGTTGAAGAAGTTATGCTGACGAAGACTCCTCCTCCTCTTCCTCCTCCTCTTCTTTTTTTCCGTTGATTTCTCTTGCGGCCAACTGACCTTACACCAGCCAGAGTTTACCCACACCATACTTCAGTCTTACATTCAAATGCGAGGCTGACAACTGTCACAGAAGTAATAGTATCTTCGTAAATTTTTTAAACTGAAAACCCCGCGGCCCCAGAGTAACCAGCAACGCTCCTAGTACCCTCTCATAGCTCCAGGAAGAAAAAGGATGAGTATTATTTGTGCCTGTGTGAGTCTCTATGCCACTGGTTAATAATAAGAAGAATAGTGGATCAATTGATGGTTATCATTTATCGGAGTGAAAGATAAAATAGCCAACGTTGATAAAGAGAGCTTGGCCCCGGTCCGGGGACCAAATACCAGCCTCTTGGGGCTGTACTTCTAAAAAGAGGTGAGGGTGATAATGGGTTTTGAAGACATACGACAGGATTATGATCCTCTCCGACAACCGTATCACAGCACCAACACTTACAGGTAAATACTCATCGGTTGGAAAAAAAAAAAAAGTAAAAAGTCATCATGGCTTTAATGTTGCTTTCTGCAAATGTGCCTTTGTCATAATGTACCCGCCTTGGAGATATGTCGGAGCGCCACTGAATAATATGCATACCAGAGAGCCAGCACATGCCACTGCAAGTTTAAGTTGGATGCCAATGAGAACGTCGGGTCTTTCTACACAAGAATATTATTTGAACGACATTTGCCACCACACGCCAAGGTGCCAACGTACTTTTTTCAATAAAGCGACTGTCAATTTTTTTTTTTTTTTTTTTTTTTTTTTTCAAAGGAATACTGAATCTTCGGTCTCAATTAAAATGTATAGGGATGGGGTAAGTGATTGTTAAAGTAACGTCAACCCGCCCCGGTCACAAAAAACGCAACTCAGGCGAGTTCGTTTGTGTAGAATCAACTTTGTTTACAATGTTTTATTTTTCGAATCTCCAATTGTCAAATCACCTTTGAGACATATATTGAGAAGCTGAATAGCGAACTAAGAGAAGTTAAATATATATGAATATTGGACACATTGTTGAATTGTCCCCAGGGAACTCTAGAATACTATTAGCGAAGTCGTCAAGCAGCTTTTCAAATTCACAACATTTGACGAAAACCGTTAATGGGTGGCCGGCAGTACCTCTCGCCATCCCTGGCAAACGCGCTCTATTTTTTTTTAGAAAGTAGGACTTTTCTTGGTCTTCTAGTTAAGTTTATCTGGCTTACCTGCTTATCTATGAGTCTACCGGTAATTTTCATAAGTATAGCAAATAAAGTTAACAAGATTCTACTTTCTACTGGTAGAAAGTACTCGTCATCTCTCGTGGAGGTATGGTCATAGAATGTTATGCGAATTCCGGTACAGAGAGAAATGCTAACACAATAGGAATGTTTTAAAATTCAATTATTACAATTTTTGATAACAACAGGTAGTACATGTTTTGTCTCGAATGTTAATTTGCAGAGAAACTATTAATCACCATAGTATCAATATTTAACAAGCTAATGTACGCGCTGGCATTCTGTACATAACTGCAAACAGTTATCGATGTATATTGGTTAACAAACCCGGCATCTAGATATTCCCTCTTAGAGTAAACATGATGGGTGCAGGATGAAGAGGATTGTTGGGGAAAAGAGTAGAAGTAAGAGGACTGATATAACTGTTGGTATGTGAATTTTCAAAGCTACAATGCCCGTGTTAACCCATGGGCAAATCATACCATACGTCACTTCACGTTGAGTGTCAATATACAAAGGATCCCTGTGGGTTCTGTTGTGCGGGTTGCAAAAGATATTCATTACCACAAGACATAACAAAGTGCCAGCATATATTAGACGTCTGAAAAATAAGGGGATCAGTATACACCACCTATCAACGCCTACCAGGGGTTCTAGCCTACAATGAAGTGAATGCTAGTCACTGTCACGTGCCAGTAGGAAGACGGTGACAAGCGGGGGCGGGCGTCAGTGTGAATGCGGTGACAGTACACGCTTGGGTGAACATTAGTGCGAAGTTCGAATACATGATCATCGTGTACTGGCGTGGCCAGTACACGATGCTCGGAAACAAAACACATTTAAGTGTCAGTTTACGCTGAGTGTCACCAGTGCTCTATGGTTTGCGCCAAGAATTCAATGTGCCTGGAAACGGTGCGCGCCTGCAGACACTTGGATAACTAAACACACTGTGCTTCCATCCCATATGATAGTGGTTCCTAAAGTTTTTCAGCCCCGATAACCCAAAGTTCAACTCCTAGTTAACCTGATACCCCTTCTTCAATATTAGTCTACTGCTCTCGACTTGTGACTTGGCGGGAACCTTTTCTCGCCTGGGTTGACGAAGAGTTCGTTTGAAATCCCCCAGAATTCAACGAATTGTAGATATTCGTCACCTTACTTTTCCCTCGTGTTAATGTGCACATTCCCCAAAGAGTGGATAACATAGATATTTTTCTCTACTAAACCTTCACCAACATAAAACAGTTATCAGTGTGTACTGGGTATTTTTGTATTTCCGGTATTTAGGTATACCAAACATGATAATATATCGTATACGAAATACAAAAGAGTACACAGATGTCTACATCAACAGTACGGTCCAGATTATATAAAAAAAAAACATATAACCCAAAATCAACCAGGAAAACATGTTAAGGAATGATTATTCAACATCACAATAGGTAGCAGCATCAGAACAAAGCATCAAGTCCATTATAGCTTTAGCTTTCAGCTCATTTATTTGTCATACGCATTTAACACACAATAAAACATAATTACATAACGCAATCAAACAGCTCCCGTCACTTAATAGTCTTTCTAGATTATGTATATTTTAACACAGTTATATCTGCAACAATATAGTGTGCTTCATAGTAGATTCTCGTTTATGCCTGTTGTATATATGTATCCAATAGAAAACGGTCTAACCTAAGATCATAATGGTACCAGTCCTCAGCATTACCCCAACAATTAGCGACTTTTACCAACGGGTGAATTATTACATTGTGGATATCACTAGATACAAGAAAGGGCTTAACTATCCACGCCAGATAATCATTTTCGCTGAGTGCCAACAATACATGCTGGGTAACTGTACACGTTGGAATGTCAATGCACTCAGAGTGCCAACAGTATGAGATAAAAACCCAAACATTCTCTGCCTTAGGTTAAAGATATGTGGAGGGTGCCATCGTTAAATTTGTGTGTTAGTATATTACTGGCACCAGTATAAACCATGATGCTAGTTAATGATGATTGCTTGTTAGCGTATAGAGGTGTACCGAAAGGTTGTTGGTATATGTACGTTACATTGTATTAAGCAATTTATGGGGGTAAATGCATCTGCCCTTCCTTTTCAGTCCTGGGAGTAGGGGTAGAAGAAGGAAAGCATCATTGGCAAGCTCCAGAGTTGAAAACCAACTCAGTTCTTTGCCTCTAATCTGACATAAATGATCTGACACAAGACGTCGTTGTATTCGGACCCATGTTGTTCAATGCTGAGAGGAACAAATACTACATTGTCTGATGTCTTCTTGGGAGCTCTGGATCGTGGATTTACGATTTGAATCTCGTGCACGTTAAAATCTAAAATAATTTGTATCTGAAATGATCGACGTTGTAAACAAATACGATTTGAGACAGCTTCGCAGATGATACCAGCTAATGAGTCATTTGAATTGAAGTCGGTTGGACGTTCGGTACAGACTCCCGTCAGTGGCTCAGTGCGTCAGTATGTCTGGGATGCCAGTACACACCAATACGCCTGTTGGTTCCGGTGTTGACTTTGGTTAATCTACGCAGTAAGACCCTTTGCTGTGCTCATAACACTGAAAACATCAGAAAGAACACTAATCACAAGGATTTCCATGACAAATGGTGATAGGTAGAAAAAAGGTAATAACGTAAATGCGTCTACGAGAATCTCCGTTATGAAGACAGCCGAACCAAATATAAAAAAGCAAGAAAATTACAATTCCTGGTCTAATTTCTAGTCTTCACGTGTACAATGGAGGATTTTTTTTTCTTCCTGGGTTCATCTGGCCAGACAAATCTCCCTTGAGACTGTAAGTCACATGGAAGGAGTGTGGGGAAGACAGATGGGAGGCGTGGATCGGTTAACTTACTGTCGATGCATAGTGAAGCAATACAGTGCTCGCCGAGTGTGGTACACCAGCGGTATATTCACCAACTTGTATTAATCAATTTGAGTATTGCAGGATAATGTGAATTTTACAGTAGTCACTCTCCCTTTTATCCTTACTTTCAAACCATATATTATATATATAAAAATGGAAATGGTCAAAACTGAAATTTTTGAACGAAAGTGCGTGACCCGAACAAAAGGTAACAGGGGGTCATGGACCGGGGTGAGTGTTTTAACAGTGATCTGGCGCGGGGACGGTCTGGAAGAAAACGATTTATACGGTTACTATACACAACAACATGGGTGTATACATAAAAAAATATTTCTCTCTAAACCTTCGAACCTCCTACTCCGGAAATGAGTCATAAAACGGAATTACGGAATTCTGACAAAAGAATCTTTACGAAATATTAATGAGAAAATATTTACGAAATATTGCCAAGAGAATCTTTCCCAAATGTTAACAAGAGAATCTTTACGAAATATTACCAAGAGAATCTTTACGAAATATTGCTAAGAGAATCTTTACGAAATATTGCCAAGAGAATCTATATACATAAAAATGGAATTACGGAATTCTGACAAAAGAATCTTTACGAAATATTAATGAGAAAATATTTACGAAATATTGCCAAGAGAATCTTTACCAAATGTTAACAAGAGAACCTTTACGAAATATTACCAAGAAAATCTTTACAAAATATTGCTAAGAGAATCTTTACGAAATATTGCCAAGAGAATCTATATCTAATTAAATAAAAATGGAAATGGTCAAAACTAAAATTTCTGAACGAAAGTGTGTGACCCGAACAAAAGGTAACAGGGGGCCATGAACCGGGGAGAGTGTTTTAACAGTGATCTGGCGCGGGGACGGTCTGGAAGAAAACGATTTATACGGTTACTATACACAACAACATGGGTGTCCACTAACATAAAAAAATATTTCTCTCTAAACCTTCCAACCTCCTACGCAAGGCCCAACCCGGAAATGAGTCATCACCGGAAACACTAACTCCCGGGGACACGTTAATAATATTAACATGGAAAAAGAAAGTGGTGCTAACAAGAAAAAGAGAATCTTTACGGAATTCTGACAAAAGAATCTTTACGATATATTAATGAGAAAATATTTACGAAATATTGCCAAGAGAATCTTTACCAAATGTTAACAAGAGAATCTATACGAGATATTACCAAGAGAACCTTTACGAAATATTGCTAAGAGAATCTTTACGAAATATTGCCAAGAGAATCTATATACACAAAAAAATTAAAATTTTCAGTTTTGAAAATTTCCTGGCGTTTTTTTTACCACCTTCCGAAATTTTATTGCCTTTATGATTGACCTAACGAGAAAGAGAAACAGAGAGAGAGACGAGGGGAGAATTTGACGACAACATCAGTAGACTTTGACGACTCCTTTTGGAGACTGAAGACTCCTTCGGGAGATTTTGAAGACTCCTTCGTAAATCCCGTGGAATTTCCATTTATTCAAAGCTTAACGTGTGACGTTATGTCGCGTTGCTTTCTGAGCTCCTAACAGAACTTTACGAAAATAAGGAGATAAATAAATAAATACACAAATAAATAAACAGTATTCAAACATCTATACAAGTTTAATCATAGGTTACATGAATATAATCAAACGTCTATAAGTGTTTATTGTGACATGACATAAACGATTCAAAAATCTTTATTGCCTTTATGATTGACCTAACGAAAAAGAGAAGGAGAGAGAGAAAGAAAGAGAGAGAGAGAAAGAGAGAGAGAGAGAGAGAGAGAGAAAGAGCGAGAGAATTTGACGACAACGTCGGGAGACTTTGACGACTCCTTTTGGAGACTGAAGGCTCCTTTTGGAGATTTTGAAGACTCCTTCGTGATATTTCAAAGTTGAATAACCGTGGGATTTCCGCGGGTCCTATGTGACATAACATAAACGATTAAAAAAATGTATTGCCTTTATGATTGACCTAACGAGAAAGAAAGAGAGAGAGAGAGAGAGAAAGAGAGAGAGAGAGAGAGAGAGAGAGAGAGACATACGACGGGAGAATTTGACGTCGGGAGACTTTGACGACTACTTCGTAGTAGGTCTAAATAAAATTATGGAATTTATTGTTACTCTTTTATTTTCCCATTTTGGTACATTAAAACTGCCCGTAGGGCAGGGCGCGTAGTCCAAGCACACCTGGCGAAGCCAGGTCCGGGTGCTTGTATTTTTTAAAACTCGGTCACCGTTTGATATATATATGACCTAAGTGGGAGTAGGAAACACAGGAGTCTTAGTCTGAGTTTGTTCCTTTGAGAAAGCATACCTGCGAAACTAGTCAGGATTACAATCAGGCTAAGACTCTTGCTTATATATGTTGCAACTGAAGTCATCCTGATGGGTTAATACAGGCTTTAATAAAGGTGGTGATGAACACAACCGTCTGCTGGATGATGTTTATATTTTCTTCCGAATGACAGCCCCACACATGGCATTTTTGGGTATTAACAAAAATTGAAGTCTATGATGCGTACATTTATACATTCAAAATGTATATAATATTTTATGCATTATAATAACGAAAATTGTACATTTATACATTCAAAATGTATATAATATTTTATGCATTATAATAACGAAAATTTTAAATTCTATAAACAAAATATAAATACACTTCTTTTATAACTGAACACGGATAAATGTGATGAAAGTTTGTCATCCTTACAATATATGGTCAGAGCATTAGCGTACACAAGATTTCGAATTTAAAGGATATAATCACATCGCCAGTGGTTTCAGACCTGTAAACAGCCGCGTCTTCGCCATCACAACTACACCCTTAGAAAGGAGTGGATGTTGGGCGTCCACAAACCACCTACGTGCTTGAACTGTCAACATGATGACCTTCGCTATACATTTTATACAGGCTAAGGTTAACCAGTTTCATCTATTAGCTGAATAAAATCTTCTTGCGTTGACCTGAAATAAAACAAAGAAAGTATGCCATCATGTTGTCCTGTATCGCCAGAGGAGGCGCGTCGAATCAACAGCAGATACGGCAGATATCTTATGAAGCGAGCTCCCCACCCCACCCCCCAAAAAGATATATTTCCCATGAGCCCCGTGTGTTTAGAAGTGAATATATATATATATATATATATATATATATATATATATATATATATATATATATATATATATATATATATATTCATTGGTGTTTATGTGTGTGTATTCAAGTGCATGTCTATGCATAAACACCAAATCATGCAACACTTGGATGGACTTTGCACCGAAGTCAACAAGTCGATGCCTTCGTCCGAATGCATGGAGTTTGGCATGAAGCGCCACTGACTGTTGAAACGATGAAGAGGGATTTTCTTCCCCACGCAAAGTCTTCTCCATGTTCCACATGAACCACGTTACCTTCAAACAGTGGACATTCTCAAGGGCCCTGTACAAAATGAATATCTACTGACAATATTTCAAATAGTTTGAGTAATAGTAACCAGGTTAGATGGACACTTAGGATCCTAGAGAGGCATATGGTTTCTTTGGCTCAAGTGGAAATTACAAGAAGAGTGATAATGTTCAGTATTAAAAGTACTGACATAATGATCCTGTTCTTGTATTTTGGAAAATGTTGAAGGGTGTACATCAAGAGGCGATTACCCCCGGCCAAAGCCATTGCCTTATATGGTCATGCAGCCACCGCAAGTGCAAGTCACCGAAAATTAATAATTAATCATTGGGAATAGAACTCGTGTCCACATGAGAGCGAACGCGTTGCTTCGGACGACGCCTCGGTACTGACGTCAGTTGCTTACGTCACCTTCAGTCTCTGTTCCTCCCCCACCCCAGCACCCCTCGTCTACCTACCGACGACGTCCTGTACCTGTCGGTGCTATTTCTTTGGCCCTCGAGTTCTGAGTTTCCGTCAGGAAGAACCTCTGTTCAGCTACCCATGTGTCTTTGCTCTGTTTCTCAAATCCCCTTCGGATTTCTGCCTCTCCATGATATCTGTTTTTCCGTCTCGGCACGCGTCTGTTAGTCTGTCAGATTCTTCAGTAGTCTATCCGAATCCACCATTCCTTCGGAGTCTATCAGACTGCTACAGTCTGCCAGAGTTTCCAAAAATCTAAGGGAAATCACCAGAGACTATCGAAATATGTAGGAGCTTGAAGTCGCAAGGTCTTTGTCAAGGTTCCAACGATTTTCATTCCAAAGGATCTTTTCGGTTTCTGGGGGAGACTTTGGAAGACACTTGATAATTAGGGTGTGTGTGTGCGTGCGTATGTTTTTGCGTGTATGCAACGACAAACGCATGTGTGCACTTTGTGTGAGAGCACGCATGTATTCACCTAAATGCAATATATATGAAAAAACTATACTCGTGAGGTACCGTCTATGTAATCCCGTTGTGAAAACCAATTTTGATTTTGCTCATGTTTTCTGACTAAATCATATTATGTTTACGAGTGTGTGTGCGTGTGTATCGTGAAGGTGCAAGCATGCATCGACCTAAATGGAATAGGGAGACTAAAAATATTCTCTGTGCTTTCAATGGCCAAACTTAGCTTTAGATTTGGTTACGCTTCTGACTTTACTTATTTTTTTTTTCTTCCAGATAAAAAGGAACACCTGAAGGAACCTGACGTCACTTGGCAGGCTCCACAGAAAATAAGTTAAGTGACGGTGCCTGCGTGAGAGTACGTGTATATTTACATAATTGCAATGCAGAAGATAATACGTACATTCTAGACTCCATTCTCTGTTAAACCAGTGGTTAGACATAGTTTTCAATTCTCTAATGTTGTCAGACTGTACTGTTTTATCTTCCGTGTTGTGTGTATACCATACGCGTACTGATGTGCATGTATACGTCACGAGGACCCTAGGCTGGTGTGCTTGTAAGTTTGTGTGTGTGTGTGTGTGGTGTGTGTATGTGTGTGTGTGTGTGGCTACTCGTTTTCTGTGAGGTTCGATGCGTGTCTGTGTGTTCCTCTTTGCGTGCCTGTTAGTGTTTGCAATGAATGTAGTCCTAGTCACCACGGCGTCCCGGTGGCAGGTAACCGTGTGATTGCGAATGTGGTTCATGTAAGTTTGTGTGTGGATGTCCGTATGTATGGACTTGTTTGTGAGTGTACCTCTTTGTATGCCTGTATTTGCAATGAATGTAGTCCCAGTTACCGAAGAGCGTCGTGTTGTCAGGTGACCAGGAATTGTCCCAGCGTCCGGTAGCCAGGTGTTCAGTCTATGGTCACTCCGGCGTCCCTTTGGTAGGCAAATGTGTGATTGTGAGTGTGGATCTCTGTGTCCTCGTAAGTTTGTGTGTGTGGATGTCCTGATATGCTTGTAAGTCTGTTTGGGCGTGTGGTAGTTGTGGGATGTCCACTTGGTTAAGGAGAGTCCGTATGCAGTGATTCCTTGGTTTACTGAATATAAAGTAACTAAATGCTGCATGGAAGACTATATTTCTCAACATTGTCAGTTTATTTTCATGGCCTATCAACAACCCTCTTATCACTAACCAAGATATCTCCTCTGTTAATGTAGTCTATCTCCTTTGGTGGTGTAAATACTGTATCCATATCACCTCTTTCTCTTCGATCTTTCAATATAGGTGTGTGTGTGTGTGTGATTTACCTTGGTCTTTGGATCACGTGTTGGACTCGTGATCGACAGCTATTTCCCTCCCGGAAGAGAGCTCAGAGCTCGTAAAACCGATCTATGGGTAATGCTATGACCTCACACGCACCCCCAATTCCCCGCCCACGAGAGTTGGAGTAACGACACGAAGCGCAGCGATACTGAAATAATTTCAGCCTTGGGCAGGATTCGAATCCGGTGCCGCCGGTACCGCCGTACTGACAGTCTGGGATTCTACCAACCCCGCCACCGAATCGTGTGTGCATGTGTGTGTGTGTGTGTGTGTGTGTGTGTGTGTGTGTGTGTGTGTGTGTGTGTGTGTGTGTGTGTGTGTAGGTGCGATGTAAAATGTTTCACACATTTTGCTGCGACAGACGAGCCACGGGCACCTGAGCAAGGCAGCCGATTTTATTCATTTGAAAGGAAAGCAAGTTCTTCGTATCTATCTCGATCAACCCTTTCACTGTGATTGCTGAACCGTATGATCTACTGGCTTCCACCACTTGATCGAAGAAAACCTCCCGCAGACTCACACGTTGAAGAACAATAACAAAAGAAACAACGTTGTTGTCGGAAACAACAGCAGAAGTGCATCATGTGTGATTAGATGGGAGATGCTGATGAGAAAAACAACAAAGAAAATGCGAAGATGAATTATTTCAAGTAGCGGTGGAGCCGCCCGCGGGCAAAGTACCAAGGTATGTAAGCTCGTCGTTGTCCCAAAGTTGTGAACTGAAACTCAAACGTGGGTTGCCAGCTCGAGCCACCTGAGGGTGTCTTCTCGGTGAGGCGAAGAAAGAAAGAAGAAAGCGAGGGAATGGCTGGCAGGCGAATGCAGGCACTGTAATCAAACAAAAGACTCAAAGTCTGCGAGGCACTGTAGCAAGAAGAATCTGACGAAATGAGGAACTACAGATTCCAGACGAGGAAACGAACACTGAGCGACACCTACGGGTAACCTCGGAGAGCAGAGCAGGAAGAACGAAGAGAGTAAGTTTTTTTTCAAACGAAAAAGTTGCTCAGCGAAGAACAAAGGAGGTATTGAGGAGCTGCAAGAAAGTATGGGCCCCAAAAGCTAAAGCAAGATTCCCGCGTGTGTGTACACTTTCTTCCGCCAAATGCAAACACCGACGCGAGGCACAAAAGGCTCGGGAGGAACGGACGGGTGGTTGCAGTGGCGGCGGCAGGAAGATGAGGAGAGAGAGAGATATAAGGATGGAGTACAGTGCGATGGGGTAGGAGTAGGGTGAGAAGTTTGAGGTCGGGTGTGGGAGGTGAGGCAAGTTCGGGTGGGGTGGGTTTAGTGCAATGGTTCTTAACTTGGGGTACCTGTACCCCCACGGGGTACGATACCTTAAACCTGGGGGTACGAGACATGATAGTGCAATGGTACTGTATATTTGTCATGAGAAACCAAAGCCAGGTTTGCACCACTAATCATTTTCGTATGTTTATATTGTATTTATATTGGATGGGGGTACTAGATTTTTTTCTTTTCTTTTTTTAGATGCCAAGGGGTACGAGCTCTGAAAAAGGTTAAGAACTACTGGTTTAGTGGTTATGAGGTGTGACACGGCACTGTGGGATGGACTGGAGTGGAGTTGGGTGTGACGAGGGTTCGGTGTGACTGAACGAGGTGAGGTGGGGAGAGGTACGGTTACGACACGGCTGACAGCGCCAATTATGGAAAAGTATTGGATCAAAAAGTTGTGCAAGGGAAGAAGTTGATGACCAAGAAGCTAGTTTCATCTCCATGTACGATATAACAAGTAATGTCTACACAAAAATATATGATAAACATTTTATAGAATATGGTGTATCAGCAGTTGCTTTCTAGAGATGAAACGTACACCAGTAAAGGAAAATAACTTCCACGTGGTTAAAAATATTTGGTGAAAAAACAAGGTCCCACACATAACCAACTACTAAGTAAAGATGTTTCCTATGTTTTTTTTCCAGTGTGAGATCCAAAGACCAAATAAATGCTCTACACGGAGCCAACGGAAAACCAACACAAACACCCGAACAGCGCATGAGCAAATATTATCGCGATAGGTAGAAACATAAATCGACACATATTCCATCTCAACAAAACTAGCCTGCGATAATTACCACAGCATCTCTTAAGCCAGTGCATTGAGGCAGCGATGGTGCGGTCGAAAGTGATCGCTGACAACGATGACGTCCCACCGCTGCCACCATTTGATTAGCCATGCTTCAGTCGCAATGGACCTTCTAATCGTAATCATGGAATGACAGTTCACGTTCAGTTTCCTTTTCCTTCTCTTTCAGTTCATCGAGAGGACTGCACCTCTCTTGGCTCGTTTTGTGCGAGTCGAAAACATATTCCTCCATATAATTCATATAGTTCATTTCAACAGAAACCTGCTTCTGTCCTTTGTCCAATATATATATATATATATATATATATATATATATATATATATATATATATATATATATATATATATATATATATATATATATAAAACAAAGAGATAGAAATTGAACTGGTATGTTATTCCAGGAAATAAAACAATGGTACTTTATGGATGAAACATATGTCTAACACAAAAACCACACATTTTCAAAGCCCTATCAGCAGTAAGATGAGACATTTATTATTATTATTATTATTATTATTATTATTATTATTATTATTATTATTATTATTATTATTCTGCTCAGAGGACCGAGTGTTAGACTTTCTGGCGAATTCATGGTGGAAATCTCCACATATTCCTTCACCTACAAATCAACCTCCAGTTATTGATGAGATCCAGTATGAATTTCTAGTCTCAGAAATATTCACCTTCTGTATGTGTGCACGTGTGTGGTATAAAGTAGCATTACCATACATTACATATTTACCTTACCATAGATCGAGCTATACGAGATTTGAAACTCATCTGGGGGGGATAAGAGTTACTGATACACACACACACACACACACACACACACACACACACACACACACACACACACAAATTTAATCGATGGAGGTACGTGGATGCAACCCTATGAGCAAAGCTGTTGCCTTTTATTACTACAACCGAGTACAATTAAGTAAACACACACGCAAACATGCATCAGGGACTTAGGGACACAAGATTCTTCTTCCTCTCTTCCCTTACCCGACTCCCCCCAAAAAAAGAAAACGGAATCGGAACTCCCACAATGCCCAAGTGTCCGTAGAAGTGTACCGTAATATTATCTTTTCAGTGTATGCATTATAATTAGTTAAATTGCTCCCAAAATTTCAGAACGTTACTACACCTTTACAATGACATAAACACGTAGGTTTTTATTTTAATTTTCTTTTTATGAGTGACACATTCACTCGTAATAGCGACCAATATATATTTAATTCTATTGCTCTCGCATGACTACAGCATTCACTACGGTTGCCAATTCATCAATATCAAACATGAATGACTAGCTACACACAAACAACAGATTTACAGGAAGTGGATTACACGTCGAAGAACCGGTTCCCACAATTCTTTACATAAGTTATCGATGGCAAATTCTAAGAAACTGTTTAATTAGCAGCCAGTCAAAACAAAGCGTTTTATTTGCTGCGTATAATGTAAATATCGACAAGGTACAAAATCATTTTAAGATTTACAACTATTTTAGAAAAAAAATCGTAAATCATACAAATATTAATTCAAAAACAAACTTTCAGTTATCATTGAGTGTGCTAATGTGAAACCAAGTTGATTTTGCACAAGAATTGTGATCTGTGACTATATTCATGTTGTTGATATACAAAAAATTGTCTTGTTATTTTCACCAAAAACAGATGACTAATTTCGCCCGTTTTAATCATCGAACCCAAATCTATATTTCTGATACTCTCAAAACGAATTGCCAGGAATCTTAAGAATCACTATGGAAAATAGATCAGGTTAATCACTGTATACACACACACACACGAATAAATTGGAAAAGGAAACTGTGTGCAAACACTATTCAAGAATTTAAGAACAAACTTCATGCTGAAAGATACAAAGACGGGTCACCACGAGCATAGCTCCCTTCCCGTATAATACAACTAGGTAAATACACACACACAGAGACAGACACACATACATACACACACACTTCTGAACTTGAAAAAAGCGTTTAACAAAACTGATATGAAAGTCAAAATGTAGGAGGCCTTAAAGGAAGTACATTGAAATTGGTTAAAGACATTTTAAGAGATATATGTATAAGAACAGTAGTGAGAAATAAAAAGGACTGAATAGAAATGACTAGTGGAGTACTAAATGGGTCATTTCTGGCACATGTAATGATATTACAAAAGATTACAAAGGCGGGGCATGCCAACAGGAGACATTTTGGTCCATATCTATGTCGGATATGAAAAAAAATCATATTAATATTATAGATTAATAAATAAAAACTATAACAATGTAGATAACAAATAAATAAATAATATGATTAATGGAATAGCTACTTTTGCAAACTTAACTGCAGATGATGTCAAGATCACGTTAATAAAGAGGATTGTAAACTTCTACAGGAAGATTTGGGAGTTTTGACAAAAGACAACCTATATATTCTTTTCATTATCTGCACTTCATGTGTATTGATTCATTGTCAAATAAACTTATCATTATTATTATTATTATTATTATTATTATTATTATTATTATTATTATTATTATTATTAATTATTATTATTATTATTATTATTATTATTATTATTATTATTATTATTATTATTATTATTATTATTACCTGACAAACGTATCAGAAATATTTTGGGAGAGACGTATGGATTACTGCAGAACATTTAGCTATTTTTTCACTGTATGGATGAGGACATTATGAAAAGTTCACAGAAACCCTAGTTCGTTCAAGACTGGAATATACGTCAATGGTATATCCACACAAAGTGAAAGTATAGTCGAGATAAAGAGAATACAAAGGGCAGCAACCGAATTGGTTCCAGCCCGGTACATAAGCCACACGAGGGGAGACTAAAACCAACGTGTCTGTCAACACTGAAAGTTCGAAGAGGAAGGGGTGATATGATTCCAGTGTTCAGGTCGCTAAAGGGGATGGATTACACTGATTGAAGATATCTCTAGGTTAAGAATGGAAGGGCTTTAAGAGGTAACGAGGACAAATTAAGAAAGAATAAATGTTTAAAGGAATACAGTTTCCCATGTAAATGAATAAATTATTTGAGTAGCTCAGAAGGTATTGCGGTCCAACCTGAAACAATTAATTTAAATCCGAGTATAATAACTAAAGAATAAAGAAATATAGCCCAAGTTACCACACATGAATTTGAAGCAAATTGTAATAAATGGAGAGTTGAGAGACTGGACTCCACGAGTGTTGTTCCTTTACTGTATACTTTAGACGAGTATGCAATTATGTAAATTCACACGCGCGCGCACACACACACACACACACACGCACGACTCGGTGGCGCGGTTGATAGAGTCCCTGACTGTTACTACGGCGGTCCGGGTTTGAATCCTGCCCAGGGCTGAAGTAATTTCAGTATCGCTGCGCTTCGAGTCGTTACTTCAACTCTCGTGGGCGGGGAGTTGGGTGTGTGTGCGTGTAAGGTCACAACATTACCCATAGATCGGTCATACGAGCTCTGAGCTCTCTTCCGGGAGGGAAATAGCTGTCGATCACGAGTCCAGCGCGTCATGCAAAGATCAATGTGAATACAAACACACAGTCGTGGCGCTGTTGTTAGAGATCTTACTTGCCACTAAGGCGGTCCGGGTTCGACTCCCACCCAGGGGTGAAATTATTTCAGTATCGCTGCGCTGCGGGGTGTTACTCCAATTCTCGTGGGCGGGGAGTTGGGGATGTATGTGCGTGCAAGGTCACAGTATTACCCATAGATCGGTCATACGAGTTCTGAGCTCTCAACCGGGAGGTTAATAACTGTCGATCACAAGTCAAACACGTGATCCAAAACCATGATGAATAACGCACGCACTCACACACACACACAAATACATACGCACGTGCACCCACTCCCCCACACGCACACACACATACACTCATTCACATACACACACATATTTAAAGGTTACATTATTCCGTCCCTGTTTACCTTAAAGTACACTTTCATATCAGTCTTATATACAAAGGAATTTATTACAAAAAGAAAACGGCGAAATGGACTAAACATGTATAAATTATTTGCAGGGACATCATGGGTTACCACCACAAAACAAGCAAAATTTATACAATACGCATAAATCTTTTACAATATCACTGTATAACCGCCATGACCCCTACACTCAGTATTTTTAAAATTCATCACTTATACATAACATGGCATTGAAAATCAACCGGGGATCCTTCAGTCAGTGTCCTCACTCAGTCCATTCTTAACATTAGGTATGACGTATATGCTCAACACGTGAATCTTCACTATTAGGTATCTCAGTCTATTTTACAAAGACCGTGAAATAAAAATGTCATCTGCTCAAAACACTAAGTGTTATACATGTTCTATCCACCATCGCCTTTCCAAATTAAAGAATTGTAAACTTTTGCATCAATCTCCGTACACAATTATATATCACACTAAAGATTATAAAATAACACTCATTTACGTACATGCATTCCAATTGGTATTTTATTATAAATAATTAAAAAAAAATTGCTCGGTCACACGAGAGTACGTACGTACAAAAAGCCAACGAACTTAAACCCCTAAACATGATGAAAAATATAGCAATGAGGAAGTACTATAAAGTCTGTTTACAAACGACATTCTACTAATGACTACAAGTCTGCAAATAACACATCCGATGACGCTGGCCTTAAATGCTCTGGCCAATGCCAAACAATTTCATTGACTTTTTTTTTCTTTTTTTTTTTTGCTGAATATGTTCACCTCACGGCAATTGAAATAAGAACTATTTTCGTAAAATACAGGGAAAGGGTCAGTTGAGGTTTGGGATAAATTCAGTCGAGATAAGTTTGCTGCATACAGTTTCTTTTAGCTGCTTGTCTGGCACTATCTCAAGTAAAATAGTGAAGTCTTCAAATGCAACGAAAATGTTAACTTTAGGATAGAACCTCTGTCAACTGGAATCATGGACGCCTTCGACCAGTTGACGCTTCTGAACCATTCTATCCGATCAATACCAAGAATGGAGGTTGAAGAATACATAATCAGCTAGAAAAAAATATTTCATCTATCAGTTCATATACAATGGAGATGGAGCTAAGAACAAATGTCGATAAACCGAAGGATATCAAGAAACAGACTCAGAAACCATTAGAAGAAATTCAAATTTGCGCGGTAATAAAGTACTCTTGGGATCGGATTCCAGCTTATGTTATACGTTTTCCTACTGAAGAGCATCATAAGATAGGAGATTAAGCGACACTATCAACCTGGAAGAACACTATCATTTATTCTACTTAAGCGAGATGAACATGAATGTTTTTGCAACTAACAAATAAAAGCGTCAACATTAGTCTATATAGGCTGAGCACGACACAGACTATGGTCTTCACAAACAACGTAGTAGATCTAGGAGTAACTATTGTTTAGGAATTTTTACTATGTCCACTTCACATTTCGAGCTCTCCGACAGAAGAAAAAAAACTTGTCTTTGCTAAATTTGTTTCTGCTTAACGTATACGTGATACAAACTTTCTTGTCACAATAACCATTTCGATAAAAAATCAAAATTGTTGTTAAAAAAAAGCCGCCATAGGCTGGGAACTCTCTCATCGTCAACAGTAAAGCATAAGCTAGGGAGGTCGCGTTGTCTCATTCACACACCGACGCCATTCCCCCATGGTTTCTCCAGGGCAAGCCCCCATGCATTCACCCATCCCATTCCAAAAAACTCTCGACGTGATTGGTTGTCCTGCCCAAGCCATGAGTTCCGAGGGCGAGCTTTTCGTTTCCGGCGAGTGTTGTTCTTTGTAGAGATAACTCATTGATTAGGATATCAGAGAATCGAGACTCATGGACGGAATTGACGTTCACGAATTTTGCTGGTAACAGACCTTGGCTGAGCCTCAAGAAGCGGTCACTGGTTTTACACAAAGTTGTGTCAGCGATGTCCCAAAATTCCTTGAAGACACTGGACCTCAACGACAAGATGCCTCTTCAAGTGAACATTCAGTGTCCATGTTTCAGTTGTGCAGCAAGACGGGGAACACAAGCAGCTTCAAGAATCGGACCTTAGTTTTCTTGCATAAGATCGGGCCATGTATGACCTTCGTGATCTCATCCGGGAGGGTAATAGCTGTCGATCACGAGTCCAACACGTGATCCAAGACCGTGGTAAACCACATACCAACACAACAGACACACACACACACACACACACACACACACACACACACACACACACACACATATATATATATATATATATATATATATGATTATATATAATATATATATATATATATATATATATACACGCGCGCGCACACACACGTATGCACATACATACACCTGGTTAATTACAGTACAACACTACCACGAGGAAGATGAAATTGCTAAAATTACGATTTACCTTTTTCGTGTCACTCATGACGTCATACCAGCAGCTGTCAGATATATCATGATCTCCTTTCTCTCTCCGCAGTGTTTTCCTCACCTTGAACTTTATTTTTATCTAATTGTGAATTACCCATTTCCCTCCTTGTGTTTTCCCATGCTGAATACATTACTACCAATTTAATCTACTTGTAGGTCTTCATTTAATCGCCGTTTACAGTCACTCATCTTTGAACCCTATCCCATGGCTTGATTATAATTATGTGTCCATTCCGTCACTATGCTGACCCCAATTCTCCTTTATCTTCTTTGTTTCTTTCTCGACCATGGTTCCCACCATTCACCCCCAACCCCGGCCGCTCTCTGCAAGTTGGACAGCGGCAGTGCGGCGGTGTAAAACTGGCCCAACGAGCAAAAGAGGAGGATGGGGGGGAGGGGGAGGGGGGTGGCAGCCGCGGCTAAAACGATTCGGCAGCGACGTCGCTGCGCCGTGTCGGTCTTCTTCGTTGCTTCCCGCGCTGCGGCATCAAAAAGCCTGGTAGCCAGATAACTTGTGATATACGAAAATTAATAATAAATAATCATTATCATTATTGATGATAATAATAATAATAATAATAATAATAATGATGATGATAATGATAAATAATAAGCTAAATAAAATAAAATTAAACAGATTTAACCAGGTGGAGAGTAATGACGTCCCGTGCATTCTGGGACCAGCCCGACCGTTTTCTTCAGAAATGGGAAACTCCTCACTCCTATGTCAACGAATCCATTTGAGAGTGGTGTCGCTTTGGCTCCACCTAATCCTCCTAATTTCGTTAACGGAAACCTAATCTCGGTTAACTAGTTTGAGAATGGCTTCATCATACATATCTATTTCGATTCCTGCCAGCCCATTTCACTCGAATGAATCAATCACAGCAGACAATGGGAAGCAAGCAGACAGTCTGGCGGTAGGTAGAATGGCAGTGCACGATCGACACGCTATCAAACCACCAAACTTAAGATTCTACCATACCTTAACCCAGTCTCAGTTACAACGATCTATGAGGTTGATCTATTCCAGTTAACACTAAGAATAACCTATTCCCGTAAATATTAATAAAGAGTCCTGTATCAGAGCGTGGGAACATGAATGCAACAGGTAGATGACACAAGATTAGACTCACTAATATTGTATTTATGATACTTCTCGAAGTACAGTAGAACTTAACGCTTGGTAGAGTATCTCCATTGGGCACAGGCTTCTGTCGTAACAATAAGTGATAGAAAATATTTTACTGATACAGAGGTTAAAGATAATTGGTGTACTACCTGGTAAATATACAGGTATCATCTAACCATATATATATATATATATATATATATATATATATATATATATATATATATGTGTGTGTGTGTGTGTGTGTGTGTGTGTGTGTGTGTGTGTGTGTGTGTGTGTGTGTGTGTGTGTGTGTGTGTGTGTGATGTAAGCTTTAACGGAGTGAAAGAACCCCAGTTATGTTAAAGATGGGAAACGGGTACAGTCGCCCAGAAAAATATTTCTATTCAGAGATCCCATAGTTTTGGCAAGTTACAATACAACTGACACTACGAAATCATATAGAATATACGTGTAATATCATATCTAATCTATATCAAGACAAGTAACAAGATATACCACACGGGCACACCAGCCTTCCCAAAGTATCTCACCACTTTGCTAATGTCTTCGTCTCCTCTGCCACATTGTCTCGTACAAAAACCCTAAAGGTAGTTTCTTGCGCAGTCGCACCATGGCAGACATTGGGACAGCGTTTCCCAAACTTTTCCGACCATAGCATCCCTGTTGTCATGTCTAAGCAGTCCAACACCCCTATCTTGTTATTAGAAGGATACACGTGAAGTGTACTGCTTGATGATTTATTTTCGTAATTCCTTAGAACTGAAACAAATTGACAATATTGTTTGTACAAGAAACAAGAACATTCTAGAAAAAATAAAACAGCATGGAAAATGTCAAATATGCATAACTAGGTAATCAATGATACGAGTACACATATCAACGTGATTTCTGTGTGCATCATTTCCCAGCACCCCCGTATAATTGATTTCAGCACCCCCAGGTTGGGAAACGCCGCGCTAGGACGTTAGGTTTATCTGGCAACCGCGCACGCCTCGTCAGCTGAACCTCTTGGACCTCTACTGCCACCACCAGCGACACCTTTATTTACCGCCAGCACCAGTACCGCCCTCCCGCATTGCACGTGCTGCTTACAGAACTCAGGTCTCTGTCGCTCCCTGAACCTCTTCACTACCGTGGGGGGGGGGGCAAAAAAGATTAATAGAATAGTCTACTTTTGCAAATGTTTAAGGAAAAGGAACACCTCGCAAGGAAAGGGGGTTGGTTCTTTACCACCGTGTGAACAAAACTACCCGCCTATAGTCAGAATAAAACCTATAGATAAATAAATAAATAAATAAATAATCTTGCAAGACCTTAAGCCCCAGTCACACTATCACGATTCTCGTCAAATGTTTTGAATTTGAAAAACTACAGGACGACTTCGCTTACAATATTCTAGACTTCACTAAGTCTATAATTCAACAATGTATCTAATATTCGTATAGATTAAACCCCACTTAATTCGTCATTCAGCTTCTGAACATAAGACGCAGAGGTATTATGACATTTGGAGATTCGAAAAATAAAAATTTGTAAACGAAGTCGTTTCTTCTCAAACGAACTCGCTTGAGTCGTGATAGTGTGACCGAGGCTTCACTCGACTTCTATGTTTACCCAGTCAACCGCTAGGTGACTTAGTTCAGTTGAGGGAAAGATCCCTGGTCTCGTAAGGGTTAGGATATTATTACTCGGTACCACATGAAGAATTATCACCCCAGATTTCGACAGGGTGAAAATTTTTCATTTGGGCTATCCTAGAGTGACAACTTTTCATGTGGCCTATCCTAGAGTGATAATTCTTCGTGTGGGATATCCTAAAATGACAGTTCTTCATGTAGGCTATCCTAGGGTAAGAATTCTTCATGTGGGCCATCCTGGGTTTACGAATCTTCGATTGTAAAGTTGATAATAAAGATAACCCTCATTCAACCCCTAACCTAATCTTTATTCCACTGTTAATATTCGGCGTACTGGGGTGACAATTCTTCAGGAGGGATCTCATGGGATGACGAATCTTCATGTGGGCGTTCTGGGGTGGTGACAATTCTTCATGGGACCCCATTATCCGTATTAATTATGCGGCGACGTCCCCTCAATTGAATAAAATCGCCTTCCGCCAGCCTAAATGAAACTTGCCGACGAGGCCACTGCAGCAGCAAAGGAGTTATTAAATCTTGCACATGTATTGACATACATTTGTTCTGGCTGACCCCAGGATATTTCTTACTTTTCATCCAAGCGAAGCAAACATGTCTCGATTAAACCTTTCGGTGTTGTTAACGACTTACACAATTCTCTTGGCTGACGCCACGCGATTTTATTCGGCTGAGAGAAGCTCCCGGGGTTCAGTTAATCATCTGCCAGTCTCTACTCATAATACCAAACCATCCAACATACACTCCACTTGTCCTTTATCTTGGTACCTGCAACTCACTTATCTTAATTTAGCGAAAATCTACCACTTAATCGAAATCATATCATTCGTTGGATTAACAACCTTATAGGAATCCACGCAGTAAAAGATATTAATTTAGCGAAAACCTGACAATGAAAATTACATTGTTCGTTGGGTTAACAGTCTTAAAGGAATCAGTTCACGCCAGAAAGATGATGTTAGGTTCGAAAA
The DNA here is from genome assembly GCF_046742065.1 of Oratosquilla oratoria. Classification (NCBI taxonomy): domain Eukaryota; kingdom Metazoa; phylum Arthropoda; class Malacostraca; order Stomatopoda; family Squillidae; genus Oratosquilla; species Oratosquilla oratoria. The sequence continues at coordinate 55,422,411 of NC_134778.1, read as the reverse complement.
CGGGTCTGAGCCAAGCGGAGGAGGTTCAGAACCAACTCGCCACTTGACACACGGATAGAAATAACAAATCACGTGGGAACTCAACTCAATGAAACGTGAAAATTACAAAACATCTATTCGGCAACAGATGCGAAGAAACTCCTCACCAGATTAAAATAAACGGAGTACGGTTGCTGTAGGACCACAATGGAAATAAGCTTACATTTTTTTTTTTTTTTTTTTGTGTTATCTTCGGCAATTGTAATTATTTCGAACTATGTGTTCTTTGCATTATCTGCACTTCATGTATATTGATTCAATGTCAAACTTATTATTATTATTATTATTATTATTATTATTATGTAGTCCTAACACCCTTCACTTAAGTCACGTGATCGATCTCTAAATCTTAGCTCAGCTAAAATTCAAAACCAGTTTAAGTTTAAACTCGCTTCTGTTTTTCATATTACACGTGACCTGCAGTGCCTGTCACTCATACTAGGGCTGTCATGGCTCCCCGTACACCTGTTGGCACCTGGAACCCTTAATTACACCTGTCACCTGCCCAACACCTGTTCCCACTTGCCGTCCTGGCATGTCGCCGTTTCATCGTTCAAACGCAGCATCCGCAAGACTCGAGTGATGTCCTTCTAGAGAATTCTGTATCTTTTGGCACAATAGTATATCACTTTCAGAACGATCGTGACACATTTTCAACATTCCTGGTTTTGTTCTGATTGAAACTAGACGAATTTGTTCAGCTTAGAAAAGCCTCCATGACTGAGTGGACTGTGTACCCTTAGAAATAAGGATCGAGAAAGTTTTAAATCTAATACTTGCGTACCACGTAGCGATTTTAAACCTGTTCTGAGTGCGACGACAAAACTATTCCATTCATTTCATTGGTATTTTCCTCGGTAGTAAAGGGTAGCCTATATCTCGATCAACCCTCGAGTACTAAGTTTCACTTTTATCTTTTATCTTTTATCTTTTTTTTTACATCACTTGAGAGCAAAGTTATACAGCGTCACCTGTGTTCACACTGTCCTATCCATAGCTTCAGCATGGCGGCACACTACATATTATCACTATTTTTCTTTTTCCTGTTGTTAGTTTTATTCAGCTGAGGCACAAAAGGGGTGTAATCGGATCAAAACGAACCCCCGATCGATTTATGTCTTACTTTACCTCATGTACCTTCCCCTTAACTGAATGAAATCGTCTGTTATTACCAAGACTTAGATCAGTAAAGATCGTCACGGGAACGAAGAAATTACTCTGTGAAAACGATCTCACATTTTCTTGGCCCAGCCGCGACACAGTACCGAGCCTGCGCTGCGGTTGGCAGCAGAAACGGGGCAGCGCCGGGTGTTGGCATCAAACAATACTAAGTCCGGGAGTGACGTCAAGAAGTGCCACAGTGCCTGAAGATGCAGTGTTAAACGAATAACCAACTTTTACCACGAAACTTGGGTTAACACCAACATTTGTGAGGTTTTAATTTCAAGTTTGTTTCCCCATCCCTAGCCCCAGACAAGATCAAGTCTCTCGTCTTTAATCTCCTCACTACGATTAGGTAATTTTTTGATATTTTATTCTGAGAAATAGCAATAAATTTTATTCAGCTAAGGGGTCAATCGGTGCCTGCTCTACTCCTGTTTCTTCCAGCTGTTGAGATCGATCAACCCAGAAATCATGCAACACAAACAAATTGCCACCCAGGTATCTTAAACATGTGTGAACAGTATTGTGTTACAGGAATATAACCACAGTTTTGTACCAGCTAGTCTTCAAGTTAGACTTATCCATCAAAACCAGGTAAATACAAAGCTGCACCCACCCAAAGACTGGAAATTTATATACACACTCGTGTCGTCAAAAATAGATATAATTCTGAAACCAAAGACTTTCAACTACAAATTTATGTCCATATGGCACACCTGCAATTTTACATCTGAAATATTGAAACCATAAATTTGAGACTCCAAATCTACAACGATACTCTTTGATAGCATACCTAAATTCGTCACCAAACTTGGAAGTGACAAACGGCACCAAAACTATTTTCAGTAATATAGAAAGTAACATTTTGACATCGAATGGAGTTTCCCTTAAATGAACAAAATTGCATCGTAGCAGCCATAACATTTGTGTATGAAACAAATCACAAGAACCGAGACAATCCCGATGTCTTCAGGTAAAATAATTTAACCAGAATTCACAATTCTGCAGAACTGAACCAACCCACTGGACAAACCAAATGAAAATATTAGCAATAGAGTAATGTCCATCATTCCACTTCTCATTCTCCATCTTCCTCCTGAACCCAGAACCAGACACAATTGTACCATCATGGTGGAGATGGGTTGAACGCAAAATTTCGTGTATGTGTATGTAACTCGAGCATACAAATATATAAGAAAAGTTGCGCACAAATTATATTTCTTTTGATGGCGCAATCAGTTAAGTTACTATCACTTGTCACGTGCTAGCGGAGGTTCGAGTCCTTGGCTGTACCACGTTTCAATTTCTACATGTATACCTCCTCGAGGTTCTCGATGTTGATGGCTTAGAATTAAAGTGAATTGTGGTTGATAAATGTGTGTATATATATATATATGCATATATATATATATCATATATATATATATATATAATATATATATATAATATATATATATATATATGTGTGTGTGTGTGTGTGTGTGTGTGTGTGTGTGTGTTGTATACATATATTATGTA
>NC_134778.1:55354690-55414690 GCF_046742065.1 Oratosquilla oratoria | reverse complement strand
TTGGTGACCGAAACTGGACCCACATACTATAGCTTAGAAGCGAATAGGGCACAATGGAAATAAGCTTACATTATTTTTGTGTTATCCTCGACAATTGTAATTGGTATTTCGAACCATGTATTCTGATCATCATCTCCACCTCATGTATATTGATTCTTTGCCAAATAAACTTACTAATTTCATAATTTGAACATAACCTCACCCTCAACAGCGTGGTCGGCACTTGTGCAATTTATGTATGAAAAGTCTTATACGAAGGAAAAGAAAACGGTACCTTGGATGGGTTAGACGATCATAATAAATTATTAGCAAAAGGATGCCATAATTCAATTGCAAAACCATTGGTGTAGCAGCCCACACTGACAGTCTGGTGCTATGTAAATTACTGGCAAGTCATGGCACTCAGCCAAAATTAGATAGTTTATGAAATGCTTTTCGTAAGTCATGATATTCATTCATTCAACCCAATCCCTAATAGCTTATGCACTTTGATTTTTAAATGTAAATTGTGTGCATACATACATAATTACATGCATATATAAAAACCAAAGCAACACTCGCTTCATACATAGAACTCGTTTAACAAAATTGCTTGTCCAAAACAAATAGATCACTCGCAAGGCCAGTCCTGAAGCGATAACGTTATCACCAGCTGCTGGTAATTTTACAATTTTTATATAATTATAGTGAAACAGAACTCGGTTTCCGATCCCTCTTATAATGGAGTGAAGTAATGACTAAATTAGCAAATGAAATTGTACTTACCTTGCACATTTATCGTAGGGTACAGCTGAATTCTTAGGCATAGTACCATATGTAGTCTTGATATCGTAATTAGCAGATATAATCTAACTTGATATATAGTATATCCATACACGTGCCAGTTGCCATAATTGTTAGCCATTATTTTTAATGCATTCTTTTCGACAAATATTTGTAAAATCACGAGTATAACAAGTTTTAACTGTTTTAGTTTCTCCTCTGTCGTAGCATGTTAACATCCATAGAAAACGTATACGACCAAGAATTGTAGACAATACATTCGATTTGCTAACCCTTTCGCAACAAATTGGTTTTCATTGACTGAATAAAATCGCTTGGCGGCTGATAGAATTTACGACAATGGTAATGTCACAACGAAAAATTTAATCGAGGTACGTTCGAGATAATTACTAACCCTCTCGCTGCGGAGGGAATTTTCCTTCAGCCGAATAAAATTGCATGGCGGTTGAGAGACTAAACAATTTAAATCGTAGGACACAGCGAAAAGGTTGATATGTGGACAGAGGGATACGTTTTATTTTATAGTATCTTGATTTATAAATCACGAACCTTGATTTTTTTGGTACAAAATGATTGTTTTACTAACGGCTGCTTAGATTTCGTTCTCTGCCGTGCGGTGGTACAGTGGTGTTACATGGAGCAGCTCGCCAGGCCTCCCAAAATACAACCTTGCGTGATGGCGTTCGAATTGTTGACGCGCCAAAGGGACATCGAGTTACTATTTGTCGATTGTACGAACCCTGCCAACACCATCATTCAAAACAGTACATCAGCATCTTTGTCATGATTTTACGAAATGAATGCTTGAAGCACTGCCACAGTTTCCTGTGTAATCACTCACCGAACCTTTGATTAATCATTGACATCTTTGAGAAGAAATTTCATTGTGTTCCACACGTCATGGACTTAAATTCATTAGCGGTGTTTGTTTGGGGGGAAACTTTAGATCACACGAATTGCGTAACATTCTGTGTATTAAGATCACACTGAAAACACTCGCATGTGGATACGGCCACCACTTGCACAATAACCTCTCAATGTGGAGCCAAATGTCTTGATCCTTGGCGGCGGCGCGTGCACCTCACACAAGCCCGATCACCACACTAACTATGCCCTATACCACCGAACTTCAGTTCGCCAGCCCCCACCGTCGCTTCTTCTATTCCTACTTGGCACCAGAGCTTGAGGCCTTCACAGTGCCAACGGACGACCTTGTCTGTATACCTGCTCCTTGTTGCACTAAAATGCCCAATGTGCCATTAATGTAGCGCCAGATAACCGGTAAATTACCAAAATTCATTCGGTTAAAGAGACAGATGTAACACTTTAAACAATATCACTTTTTCGTGAGGCAGAGGAAACGTGGTTGTGCTCTTTCTAAATGAGGTAGTAAGGAACCCGCAACTGCCACGTGGGAGCTAACGCGCGCTTCCTCATGCTGGCACGAACAATGCGCATACAGAACAAACTAGCTTGTTTGCAGATACAGGTTCGATCGTGTGAAAGGTATGATCGTTACCCGGACCTCGTTTGAGTGGATAAGTGGATATGTTATCCACCACTCATCCCTGACTGCATGACAGGATATATTACAGTATACCCCCCTCCCCCAGTCTTGGGTAAGGTTTTATACATTACATTAAAAATTTTGGGTCACATGAAGAATTGTCACCCCAAAACGCCCACATGAAGAATCGTCATCCCATGAGATCTCACCTGAAGAATTGTCACCTCAGTACGCCGAATATCAACAGTGGAATAAAGATTAGGCTAGGTTGAATGAGGGTTATGCCTATTGTCATCAACTTATACAACCGAAGAATCGTAAACCTAGGATGGCCCACGTGAAGAATTGTCACCACATGAAGAATTGTCACCACATGAAGAATTGTCACCCTGTCGAAGTCTGGGGTGATGATTCTTTAAGTAATCGAAAAATATTGCCGATTTTTTTTAGCACGTTTGTGCTCTTGTCTGTCATAGAACTGCTCTAACTTAGAAATAATTTATATTAGATCTACGCTCTCATGTGATACAGTAGTATGGAAACAGTATGTAACTGGTATGAATCTAATTGTGAATCGGTGGGTTCGCACCATCACAAACAGAAGTGCATAAGCAATGTAACTCCCTTGTGATCCCGAATGGGTTACTGACTGCACAAGATTAATGCTGTCAATACGGTTGTTACGGCCAGTGGTTTATCGATGATCTATCCTTGTAGGCAATCTCGTTCCGCCGTTGTATTCGTCTTCTATTTCACGTATTGATCTTAGTCAAAGGTATTTCTAGTTTAAGAGTTATTTTATGATATTTATTATCATTGTTATTATTAATAATTGTTATTATTGTTATTATTGTCGTTGTTATTATTATTATCATTATTATTACTATTATCATCATCATTATTATCATTATTATTATTATTATTATTATTATTATTATTATTATTATTATTATTATTATCATTATTATTATTATTATTATTATTATTATTATTATTATTATTATTATCATCATTATTATCATTGTTACTATTATAATTACTTAAAGATGTGGAGCGATGGTTGAGGTATTGGTGTTATCTCCCAAAATCCGGTGTAATGTAATTGTATTTGAGGTAGTACATGAGAGAGTTGGTTGGTACGGGAAGTTGTGTAAATTGGGCATTCTAGCTTTATGTGGTAATGTGTGGGTAGCTTCACATTGGCAGGTGGGAAGGCTGTTATCCTGATATGAGATGGGTAGCCTATGTCTGAGGCGAGGCTAGAAAAGCGTTGGTTACGTTGATGTAAACATGGATGTATTTTTAGATGGTTTATTTGGTACGGTGTAAAATGTATAATGTGTTTCATGAGTCTAAGATGATTACACAGGGTACGGCGGAGAATTGTGGATGCTATATAGTGACAAAAATTGTGGAAAAGTTCAGTAGTGACTGAGGTGGTGGGAGGGAAGAATCTATATTTTGTTTTTGTTTGGGACAAGCATTATCGATGTGCATGCTAATAGCTGTTGAATGAGCAGCAAGGTAGAAAGGAAATGGCTGTCAGATTATATTATTTGATAAAAAGAGGCAGAGGTGTATTGGTCGAAGAAGTAGCCCGGGGTGGGGGTGGGGGGATCAGGTGGTCGACGCCATGAGAGGAATTTTGTCGATTATTTCCGGTGTGAATAACAAGTCTACAGTACATTTATTTTACTATATGGGTGGTTTTTATATACCCTGTAGGTGTCATAATTTTTTTATATAGATTACAGAATCTACAGTGGTGTGGGGGATTAGGTTGGTAGGAGTACTTCTGAAGCAGTTAGGATATTTGTGATGAGTGGGGGAAGTAGTGGACCGGAGTGGGTAGAACGTTGTGAGGGAGATTCTTCTAATTTGGGTGCACAGAGAGTGAGGGTTTGAGGCAGTAGTCGGTAACCTTCACAGCTAGAAGAACCTTTTATTATAGTTTAATAAAGATTCTGTGCTGTCAGACCCGCAAAATAAAAAAATGTCTTCAGAGCTATATGCTACAATAGATTATGTTTATCAATTCAAAGCCATCCCTAGTCGACTGTCCTAATCTAGTTTTTCTTGCCTCTATACCCCAAACCCTTTGACTACCCGGTCTGATCGTAATGTTTCCTTCCGTCAGCGACAAGCATTCCGTTCTGGTGGTGGGAGCAATGTAGCTTCATTCAAAGACTGATCAATGGTTCATATTTTTGTGGTATTTTGTATACACGTTTTCTATTTTTGTATGTGTGCTATGTATTAGTATTGTATAATTATATTTGTGTTGTGGTAGTTTGTGATTAATTTGTAAGCGGTCCTTCGAATCTGATTCGAACTACTACGTCAGCAGTTTGTCATTCGTTTGTAGTGGTCGTTTGATCCCGATACGAACCGCCACGTCAGCATAGGTAACCAGCTATGAGTCTGGCGATTTCGTTTCTATCCCATCACTTTAATTAGTGCAAAAGAATGATGGGAGATTGAGTGTATAATGAGTGGATGTCATGAGATGGGAAGAGTGGAAGAGTCTAGACAGGTGGAGATATGAAATATAGAAGTTTGCAAGAGGGTAAGGATTGACTGTGGCAGTGGGAGATGCTAAGAAAATGACTGATGGAAGAAGAAAATTATGAGGCAACGGGAAAATACGAGATACAGAGCTTTGAAAGTAACAAAAGCTGGCAATGCACCTGGATTAGGTTGGTGTCATGTGGAGTGTCAGGTGAATGGAGGAACATTTATAGTAGGTTGGCTAGTAAGGCTGTTTCATGTATATCCAAAGGAGGGAAGTATGTCAGAGTAATGGAGGAGTGTATATATAGTTCCACTATACCGAAGAAAATGGGACAAACATGAATGTAGTAACTTTAGAGAGATCAGACATCTGTTAAGTGTATTTGGAGAGGCACAAGGGAAGGTGTTAATTGAGAAGATTAGGATGAGGAATGGAGGACTAGGAAAGAGTAGAATAGGTTTTGGAAAAGAAGGTGTGTGGATCAAGTTTTTGTAGTTTTTGGCAAAAGGCAAACATGTCTTTTGATCTTCTATGGATTCAGAGAAGACGTGTAACATGGTTGACAGGGAGGCATTGTGGGATGTTTTGCAGATGCACAGGGAAGGGGGAAGGCTGATGAGGGCTTCCTCCCTGTTGTTGTTTAATTGTCATTGGCATTCTTCCCATATTTGGGTGACCTTGCTAGGGGGGAGGGGGAGGTAGCTCCCCAGCCAGGTTAGGTTTAAGAAGGACTCGGGGCTCCTTTTTTGGCCCCTTGACCATGTGGGGTGAAGAGATCCTGAATAGGGCTGCCTAGTCATGTAGGCTGCTCCTAAATTGTGATGCTCCTATCACAGAGTGACCAATGGGCCTATACCACTTCCCATGTGGATTGTGACTATACCCGTTGCACTGAGATCTGGCCGTTAGGGCGGAGCACTGGGAGTTCCCCTGTGGTGCCACATATAATTATTTTATAATTTTATTTTATTTTAAAATTCTATTTTATAATTTTATAATGTTGCCTCATATGATTATATTATAATTTTTTGTCACACACCACCACTGAGGTAGAAATCAAAGCAATGTTTTCTATACAAAGGTTTCGTTTCTTTAAGTCTAGATATGGCATATGTGCATGAGAGAGCGACGTTGCCGCTACATCTAATCTCTGGCCCCGCCCCCCTCACACTGCATTCAGAAAACATTGCATCCATACGCACGTTCTCGCCATGGATGCCCATATGTGGCAACACCGGGAAATCTACTAGCCCCGCCTTATCGGCCATTTCTCCTTGCGCTGACTATAAGTGATTCCTGAGATCACCATCTGCCCCCACTGTCAAGCACTATTTCTGGAGGGATTTTGGTTGAATGAAATTAATGTAAGTGGAAGAGAGGTTTGATTGATTATACTGTCAATCTCAGTCAGTACCCCACACTCAGTATTAAATCTGTGTCAAACCAAAGGCACAATAAGAAGGTGGCGAGGCAACAAGTAGGTTTCCTTCAGCCTGCTTTGAAATCATGCGTTCCCCTTCTCAGATATGAGAAAACAAAAGAGGGCTGCAAGACCTTGAAATGTGGTTCATAACAAGTAGAGAAAACCTCATCCCCCAAGCCTTGTGGAGTGTGTGGGTATGGTTTTACTTGAGCACAAAATCAACACACTTGGGGCAGTTACCCAGTCAAAGCCTTGTGAGGCAACTTTCATTCATGGCTCCATCCTGAGAGTGGTTGGTTTTAGAAAACCTGTTGTTCCCTCTGTGTTGTTGGTGTTGCTGTTTGGTTATTGTCATTGTTATTACTACTATTATCATTAATTATTATTATCATTATTAATGGATAGTGTGAGAAATGAAGTGAGACAGTAGGGATAGAAAAAGTGGCTGGTAGAGTTGATTAAAGAATACAGGGATGGTTTATGCTTATGGAAAGAACGAGTGAAAAGATTATCATAAAGCATGGGGGGCAAAGGTGGGTGGAGTGAACTTAAGGTAAAGAATGAGAATGGGATGGATGGATGAGGTGATAGGGACCTTGAGTACAAGGAGAATGTCTGTAGAGCAGGGAGGAGAGATGGCAAGACACAGATGCGAGTGGAAAGTAGTTGTGAATGGATGAGGGTAGAGGTTCACCATATAATGAAACAGTGGGGGTAAACTATCTTTGGTTGTTGGGTCCTGCTGTGGAGGTGGTCTTGCTATGTTGTTTCCAACCCAAGAAGTGGGCAGGGGACAGGGATGACCATTTATTCACAAGGAACAAAGATAAAGAGGACAACAAATGGGTGTTGGATAGGATTCAAATAGATGAGAGTGGCTACATGCCTTGGCTGGCCAATCTCATAAGAGGAAAAACATGTTTTGGTCTATGTGTATTATCATTATTAATTGCTTCAGCTTAAAATCATGAACCCCCTCCTCAGAGAAGGCTAGGATGATTACCTCCTCACACAGTACTTATTGATCCAAGGAATTCAGTGTTGTATGCTGTTACTATTATCATGATTGTCCTTCATACCATATTTCAGTGACCTTGCTGAGTGCAGCTTCCCAGATAAGTTGGCATAAGAGAGCCATCTTTTAATCTTTTCTAGCCTCTTCCCCAGGTGTGGTGAGAGAGTGGATCCTAAAGAGACCTGCTCAGTTGTACAGGCTACTACAAAACTGTAGTGCCCCTTATTCCACTACAGTATGACTACTTGGCCTGCAATGCCACCCATGTGGCTCGTGAGAAAGAGCTTCCAGAGATCACCTTCCTCTGCTTGCACCATCACCAGAGGACTTTTTAGTTTTAAGTGGAAGAATAGTTGTTTGTTTATGGGAGAACATTTTGATAATGACTAAATAAACTTGAAGTCACTACCTCACTCTTGGCATGAACTCCAAGATGGTAGCAGCATGGGAAGGCAGTTATTGGCTTTCCTTCAGTCTACCTCTGAATCCTGTTTCGAGATATTGCTACCCCCTTGGACAGATGAAATAGAGAGGGGTTTAGGACACTGAAATGGGATTCATAACATGCAGGAAAAAGTTGCCCCCTTTTGGTATGTTGGGAAATTTGATAAAATGCAAGTGACAGTTATGACAAACCTAGTCTATACCAATCTTAATAGGAAAAAAAAAGTACATATATATTTTTTTTTCATTTTTATTCCTATATCACAGTAGTTTGATAATGCACCTACAAGACAGTCTTGCAGTTTGAACAAGACACTCATCCTTTAGCTATTGTCAACTAATGTTGTTCCTTTGGCTATTAGCAAATTATGCCATTGATATATATTTTTTCATTCTGGATGACAATTCCGAGTTCATGGTTTGGTGTGAATAATTTTTTTCAGAACCTGTATGTACTACACTAGTACTTTCTTTGGGCTACAAGTTATTCCTTCTTAATCAACAACTGGAGAATAACTGAATATGTACTTTCATTATGACAAACACCTATTTTCAATACCAAATATGAACATAAAAAAAATCTTTGATTATATCTGTACATAAAACAAATCCACAACTTAACTATCAACCAGTTTGGATAATTTCAATGATGTTACAATACATGCTCACATACTTCATAAAGGGTTAAGTTATATGTATATTATCAGAAAAAAAAATAACTGATGACTAGCTGTAGTTCTCTCATTAGAGTTCAGTTATCTGATATCAGTCGACTGAGTATAACTAATCCCCAAATTGCAGACCATAAAAACCTTGTAGCAACTCAGGTGGAAGGCACCTGATAACTTAGTTACCAAGTACATCCCAACATGAGTATCATGTTTTAACTGACAAACTTCACACGACCAAATCACACCTGCACACTTAAAAATTTAGCATTATGTAAAGCATGAAATCACACAAATAAGTGGCTACAATGTACCCTGAAACCAATGAAATTTGCCAGGCTGGTATATATTACTACAAATTACAAATATATATGGGACAACTTTTGCAGATATCATGAAACCTCCTCATGAATTTTAAGATTGAAAAATATAAACTAATCACTCAGCAAGCCCTTAATTTGAAAAATTCTACCAAGTTGTCAATCACTCTGTTGCCCAAGTTCTCTCTTGTAGGAAACTTGCTACCTCCAGGAAACTGGCCAGTTGTTAGTTGAGCCCATAAGCCACTCAGCGAAGTGATTTTGTGTTGCTGTCTGTAATTGTCACCAACAATGCACCAGTACTTTTATCCTCACTGGTAACATCACACTACCATTCAAATATAATTCGAAGTTCATGGTGTTAATTTGGCTAGTAGGGAGTGACGATATGTGGGGGAATAGTATTCCTAACCTACAGGAATGTTGATTTTTCATGTTAGGTATGGTAAGAGGCAATTATGGTTTATGGAGGTGGAAGCGTGCCTTGGCTGGCTACCTCATTTGTGAGGGTGAAGAGACCTTTTGATATATTGATAGAGTATGGAGCATTTTCACTGAACCCAAGAGTGGCAGTTGTTACACTGGAAATGTGTGTATGCACATATGAGACTTGTGCATTTGGACCATGTGTAAGGGCCTGGATTTGTTTCTTTGTCACCAGTTCAAGAGTGGATGAGGGGAAGCAGGTACTGATGTGCTGTTCTCCTTAGCAGAAGAAATGATAGCAGTATAACTTGAAGAAGTTGAGGTTTTGTGAAAGCATGAGTGAGCTTTGGGCTTGACCTGGAGACCAAGCATAGGCCCCTTGGGGCCACACCTCCGGGTAGAGGTGGAGTTGAGGCAGTTGATCAATTGGCAGTTCCACACTTGGGGCACTGAGCCTTTGGGGATTCCTCATCCTTTCACTGACTCGGTGTCCCCTTGCAAAGACTTGCCTCACTGAAATGAAGGTATACTGGCAAATTTGTTGTGACCAATAACCATGATACAACAGTGTAAACTTAACTTTACAACACTGCTGTCACCAAAAGCATGCTGAACAGCAATATACAATTACTGAAAGCAAGTTGGTAACAGTATGCTAAGCACACTTTTCAGTTATTATCACTGATCATGTGGCAGAGTATATAACTTCCAATACATTACATATAAATGCCACTTGATAAATGTCACTTCATAAAGACATGGTTTCTTAGCCTTAATTGATCAAGTTCAAATTCCATCTTGGAAGTACAGTACCAGATATTTATATAAGCAAAATATGCAATATTTATGCAGCCTCACTGCCTATAGATGCTGGGATTTATTTTTTAGTCACAAGGAACATGGTACCAACACAGCATTAAAACATCAAGAATCAAGTGCAGAAAAACTGCTCCTTACAAACACGTACATGTACACCAAGTTGAACCATACTACACACAAGGTAACTACTGATGGGCAGGAGAACAAGACTGGTATGGATGTGATGTAGTGGCGGCAAAAAAGAATTGAAATAACCCATTTCTCTTTTCACAATGTTTTTACTGATACAGTAAGTTCTCTCAATAATCAGATCAAACCCAATAATACAATTTATCCATTGTTCAAATGCCCATGTGCCTGATTTTGCTCTACACCCATAATCATAACACTATTGTTGAATAAAACATGGTACATACTGCATTGTATTAAATATTAATAATATATTACCGTACTTTTGTACTTACCAACAGCAGCAGCAGTAGCAATTTTAGTGCAGTATCACTAGGAAGTGTGTGGAAAGCTCCATATAAATCATTAACTTATCACACATATACTGTATCTTATGGCATAAAAGACATCCCATTTCAGTGGTGCATATTCAAGAAAAAAGGTTTTAATGTAAGCTTATAATCTTTAGAGCAAGTTAGCAGTACATTACAAAGTTGATCCTCTTGCTGCCACCAGACACCTTTTTTTCAGTAGGTGCTCAGCCAAATAAACTTTCTGCTGCTCTATTCCCATCTTCTTTAGCATATTCCTATCACTTTTAGTTTGTAGCCAATGGTGTTGTTTAATCTCTTACCTCCTGCAGCCATACTCAAGAGAAAAATTTTGTACAAATTTAACCAGGATCATAGCATATAGGTAGTTTCAAGCTGACTATTGATAGGAGTATCTTGAAACATATTTAGGTAAGGCCAATCAGCTGACACCAAAGAATGTCACCAGTATTTTGCTTTATATATATTTATATATGTGTATATATATATATATGCTAATAAGAACACGGGTACGTGTGTTCACTTATGCAAAGTAGACCATTTGGAAAAAGAAACTAACGAAGCAGAGTGCTTTCGTATATTACATCTTCAGTGCAACAAGTTGCACTGAAGATGTAATATACGAAAGCGCTCTGCTTCGTTAGTTTCTTTTTCCAAGTGGTCTACTTTGCATATATATATATATATATATATATATATATATATATATATATGGGTATGTTTAAGACTAGATCTTCCATTGTTACGTGAAGCGTGGTCGGGGACTAGTACAGTCCTTTTGAACCATCACCATGTAGCATGGTCGCTAGCGTCTTGGCCTCGTGATTATCGACGCACGGGTCAGGGTTCGTATCCCATGGCAGAGCTTCTAAAAATGTTCAATATATATATATGTTGGTGAAGCGTGGCAGGAGATTCTCTCTGAGGCATATTCTGTTAAAAACGACAGCAAAAGAATTATTGATTAGTTTTTTCCGTGAGCTCTCAAGCTTGCGAAAAGTAGATTTTTGGTAGGGGGAAAGGGAGTAAATCAGATTTCCAAAATTCATAGGAAACACAAAACTTATAATAGACACAAAAGTATAGTACACAATAAACACAATACAAGAAATTAATACAAGAAATACAGCAAAAAACAAAATACAAGCACAACAAAATAGTTATCAAGACGTTTCGCAGATCTTTCTGCATCCTCAGTTGAAGTGAAAAGAAAGGGAAAGGGAGCATATTTTAAATGAAATGGGAAGCACGGGGAGAAGTCACCGTGTTGCAACTGGGGGAAGTCACACGCAGGACCACAAACACTGGGAGAGATCACAAGTTGGCGGAAATGGTACTCGGGGAGGTCACTCCCGGGTTCGGCGCCAATCTGCTTCTCAGTCTTTGGGAACGACGTATGGTAGGAAGTTCTTCCCTTTCGCGGGGAATGGGGAGCCTCTGGGAAGGAGAGCCCGATGTCTTGGGATTGTCCATCTGCGAAACGTCTTGATAACTATTTTGTTGTGCTTGTATTTTGTTTTTTGCTGTATTTCTTGTATTAATTTCTTGTATTGTGTTTATTGTGTACTATACTTTTGTGTCTATTATAACTTTTGTGTTTCCTATGAATTTTGGAAATCTGATTTACTCCCTTTCCCCCTACCAAAAATCTACTTTTCGCAAGCTTGAGAGCTCACGGAAAAAACTAATCAATAATTCTTTTGCTGTCGTTTTTAACAGAATATATATATATATATATATATATATATATATATATATATATATATATATATATATATATATATATATATATATATATATACACACATATCTTAGCAACAGTAATAATACAGTCCTCTTCACTAATATATGCAAAATTTTGTATATATTAGTGGAAAGAATGTAATAATAGTAATGTAGTTTGAGTTATCATGAATATTATTTACTATATGTAAATCAGTCATTCTTCTTTGGCTGCTTTGTATGATGGATATATTTCTCTGTGGACTTCATGTTATATTTCGTAGGTTTGCATTTTACAGTTATTTATATTCAATAATATTTCTTTCTCCTGCACAGGTAGTTTCAAGCTGGCTACTGATAGAAGATTATCAAGACATGTTTAAGTACACTCTATACTCCATTTAACAGACCCCAATGCAAAGGATCCTTGATTTAGCAGACAAAAAATTCCATCCATTATAGGGTTGGACAATGGCCCAATCGTCCGTTGGTGCATACAGTTGTCTGATCCTAGTCCAACCACCAACACCAGGCCTTTTGTGTGTGTTAAAACTAATCAATAATACAATATTACCATATCATTTTCAGGTGCAGTAAAAGAAACCAATAAATGTATACCATACCAAATTGCCAACAATGGTCATTTATCTGTTATTTACTGATCCAGGACATTCCATTTATATTTGGCAGGAATAGACCAGTCCTTGCACACATTTGTCCATTAAATGAAGTGTCGAGTGTATGATCAATCAGCTGGTACTGACAAACATTGTTGAGCAATTCTTTGAGCCTTTTTTTTCAGTTGCATCTCATATGCCATAAAATACAGTAACCGAGTGTATGGGGCCTGAAAGCATCCTATTTATCCAAAATCCAATTTATGAATTTGCATTTTATTGAGGGTTTACTATATTCCAAAAGATACTTCTTTTTATTTCGTATATACCATAAACTAACGGCTTTTCCCCCCTTACCAAAGTCAAAGGCATAAATCTACTCCCACCCATCTTATCCCCACACACTCCACTCCCATTTTCCATCCCTCAAAAAAATAAATAAATAAATGAAATGAATAAATAAATAAATAAAAATAAAATAAATAAATAAATAGATAAATAAAATAAAATACAAAAATTTTATTCAGTCTATATATGAAAAGGGCAAGAATACCATAACTCTAAAAATTTCAGTCTGAAGATTTGGATTGCCACACCAACATTCCAGCCTCCTTGACTCCATACAATAAATAAGAGTGCCTATCATATTGAATAGATCTATTCTGACTTAATAGCTGAAGAGATTAATGATCAATCTAAAAAATTCAGGACCACTTCAAAGTACTAATGGAATTCCAAAAGTTTACTGTGGCCTATCATTTTCCTATATATTCTTCATAAAGTTAAACTAATATATAATAATGATAACACTGGTTTATAGAGAAACTGAGGCAAGCATGAAAATTGTTGTTCTAGCCTAATTTTGGGGTGCTGATATCAGCTACTAAACCAGTTTTCGCTCATCGCCTCTGGTTTTTGAGATCAGTACTACCTCTCATTAATGGACTAAAAGGGGGGTAACGGTGTCCATTGATGTGAATAATCCGTTGATTTGGAGTGGTTTTTGGGTGGCATAGTGATTGCACAGCACTAAACAACAGCACCAAAAACACCAAAACACAGCAAACACAGCTACAAAGGATTACAAAGGCAGAGCATGCCGACAGGAGACCTTTTGATCCATATCTAGGTCGGATGCGAAAAAAAAAATCATTAATGAGAGGTAGTACTGTACTACCAAACCTTGCCCAACACAACTTCACTGCATGAAATTTCATGTTTACACAAATAGGTAAAATATCCTAGCATTTGCCGAACACAACCATGATTCATGATAGCACAATTTGAATAGGCTACTGTGTTATGTTGTTCGCCAGTGTCTTGAGAGGGCCTGGGAACCTAACCTATTTTGTCCCATAAAACCTATTATTCACCCAACATGAATTTTGTCCTGCACAAAAGGCTAAGGAACCTAACTTTTGTGTTCAGCAAGATCTGACTGTATTTACCTAGTTGTATTATACAGGAAGGGGAGCTATGCTTGTGGTGACCCATTTTTGTATCTCGCAAGATCAAGTTTGTTCTTAAATTCTTGTATTGTGTTTGCACACACTATTTTTTCACCCAATTTGTTCCATATATCTATCACTCTGTGTGGGAAGCTGTTCTTTTTCAGGTCTCTTCTGTAGTTATCCTTTTTGAGTTTCATTGCATGTCCTCTTGTTTTTCCTCTGTCCCACTTTAATAAGTCCTCTCTATCAAGGCATTCTTTTTCTTTCATAATTCTGTAGATGGTTAGTATATCCCCTCATTCTCTTCTTTGTTCCAGGGTTGGCAGTTCCAGTTCGGCCAGTCTTTGTTCATATGTCAGGTTTGAAAGTGTTGGGGCCATCTTTGTCGTTGCTCTTTGTATTCTTTCTAATTTTCTTATATTCTTTTTTGTACTGGGTGACCATATCAGTGCTGCATATTCCAGTTTTGGCCTTATCAGTGTCTGTAATATTTTCTTGATCACTTCCTTATCCAGGTATTTAAAGGCCACCTTTATTAATCTCAACAAATTGTATGTTTCTCCGACTATTTTATTTATATGTTTATCTGGCAACATGTCTTTGGTGATGATTACTCCTAGGTCCCTTTTAGAATTTACTTTCTTTACTTCTTTTCCATCAATTTTATACTGTCCTGATATTCTCTTCTTGCTTTTTCCAAATTTAATTATACTGCACTTCTTAATGTTGAATTCTACCTCCCATTTCTTGCCCCACTCTGAGACTTTGTTCAGATCACTCTGCAATGAGTCACAGTCTATTTTGGAGTTTATTCTCTTTAATAATTTTGCGTCTTCCGCAAAGCAGTTCATGTAACTTTCAATGCCTTCGTCCATGTCATTTACATATATAGCAAACATTATCAGAGCTAGTACTGACCCCTGTGGGCCACCACCACTCACTTCTTCCCATTTTTTAATATTTGTCTCTGAGCACCACTCAGACCTATATGTGTACATGAATTTGGGGTTACCAGATATGCCCTATTTAGGATGTTGTGTTCTTTTAATTAGAAATGTTAGGAATTGTGGTCTTTTTAAAAGAAATTAAATATCCCAGTATCCCCATTGCCCACACAGTCCATCTGAAGGAATCATAACAATATAGAGCTCCTTTTGGAAGCTGTCAGGTATGGCCTGTACCAGTGGAGTATCTGCAGGGATCTCAAGGTCAGTGATCAGTGGGCTCTTTATGGATATACAAGTGGGCTTCACAAGGTTTTGTTGCTTTCTCTGTCTCTGGGACAGTCAGGCTGTGTCCGACCACTACAAGCAGAAGGACTGGGGGTTTAAGAGCACTTTCATGCTTGATGAACACAGTGTCCAAGAAAATCCTCTAGTGGGCATAAACAAGGTGCTTCTTCTCTTCATATCAAGTTTGGTCTAATCAAGAAGGCCATGGCCATGGACAAAAATGGTGCTGCCTTCCAACACTTGTACACTCTATTCCCAGCTCTGCTAAGTTCTGCTAAGCTCGAGGAGGACATCTTCGTTGGACCTCAGGTCAAAGGTACTTAAAGATAAAGACTTTGAGGAGCTTCTAACCTTAAAGGAACTGAGAACGTGGTAAGTATTTAAGTCAGTCTCCCATGGGTTCCTTGGTATCACATGGCTACTGGCTTACCAAGAATGTATCAAAAAGTAGTTGCAGATTTATGAGCATACATGATGCCAAATGTCACTAAAAAATCACTTTCTCCACTCCCACCTCAACTTCTTCCTTTCTAACCTCGGGACAGTGATGAGCGTGGAGAAAGGTTCCACAAAGATATTACTTAGATGGAGAGAAATTACCAAGTGGAACTCCAGCATACTGGATGCACTTGCATGGGGAGACACAGATAGATACAGATAGAAGGAAACAGAAGTGAGGGAGAGGGGAGTGAGAGACAGAGAGAAAAGTGGGGAGACAGAGACACAGACAAGAGAGAGAGGAGACAAAAAGACAGACAAGAGAGAGAGGAGACAAAGAGACACAGACAAGAGAGAAGGGAGACAAACAAGAGATGAGATAAAATGTAACTAAAGTCACAAGAGAGGGGAGACAGAGACAGAGAGATAGAGAAAGAGACAAGTGAGGGAGAGAACAATGTGTGTGTTCACCTAGCTACAGCATTTGGGATTTGAGCCCCCTTTGCTTCTGCTGATCAAACTTTGCCTTAAATTCATTTATAGTGTTGGCTTTGATTATATTTTCACCTTATTCTCTTAGTATTCTTGTATACTCATTTCTGGCTTCAAGTCCTCATCATTTCATTCTTTAGTTCATCTTCTTTGCCACCTCTCCCCTACTTTGCCCCCATTTTTTTTTCCTTTTTCAAATGCATATATTTTATTGAACCAGTTCTTTTTTTATAAATCTCCTCCACTTGTCTTCAATACATACTTATCCACTTCTATGATGTTAACTTTCATTAAGGTATTCCATTTGTTCCATACATACATATACCAATGGCTATTTCCCCCTTACAAGGGGGGTAGCCAAAAAATAAAAGCATAAAAACCACTCCCACCCATTCCATCCCCACATGCTCCATTCCCATTCACCCCCCTCCCTCTTAGCTCCTCCTGGAACAAATGCTTTTCTATATTTGTTCCATGTTTTCATTAAACTCTCTCCATTGTACAGTGGAAATTTGGATAACGAACTTAATCCATTCCATGACTCTGTTCCTAAACCTAAACATTTGTTAACCAAAATAATGACAAAAAACATGCCAAAATACTACTGAGCCAGTAGGATTATATTTACCTAACTGTATTTACTTATAGTATACAGGAAAGGAGCAATACTCGTTGGATCCTGTCTCCTATTCTCTAATTTTCTAACATACCTACACTCAAATTCATGTACGATTCCAACTTAATCTATATCTTTGATTTCCATACATACATATACCAAAGGCTTTTTCCCCCTTACAAGGGAGGTAGCCAAAAAACAAATTCATAAAAGCCACTCCCACCCATTCCATCCCAACATATTCCACTCCCATCCTTCCCCTTCCCTTCCTCTTACCTTGGCTCCTCCTGGATGACGGGTCATCCTTGCATCTCGCCCACTGCCCTCGGTCAGAAGCAGTGTCACATATTTAGATTTGAACTCATGCATTGTTTGAGCTTGGGCTATATCACCTTCTAAGCTATTCCACATATTTATATATCTATACACAAAACTATTTCTTCACATCCTTGTGACATGTGGACCTTCTTAATTTACTTCCATGACCTCTTAAAGCACTCATCTTTAATCAGGAGATCTTGTCTATCAATACAATCTACTCCTTTCAGTAACCTGAACACTGTAATCATGTCGCCTCTTTCAAAGTTGGTAGACCCAGTACTTTTTGGTTGCTGTCCTTTGTATTCTCTCAGTCTTGCTTATATCCTTGACTCTGTACGGAGATCGTACTACTGATGCATATTCCAGTCTTGACATATGTGTATGCTCATACCCCACAGTATGGTTCATTAACAGAATTTTTTTTCTCACAAAACTTGTTCGTTAACTGATTTGTTTGTCAAGTGGAGCATTTATTATCCAAGGTTCAATTGTACTTCACACTATTTTTCAGTTTAGCAAAGTTGTATTTAATTGAGTCTTGCAAGGTTATCTTCACCTCTACTGTATATCCTGTTGGTTCTTTCAGCCACTGGGTCATTATATGACTCGTTCCTATGTTCAATAATATGTTGCTTCTGGATTCTTCATGTTCCTTTGTCTCTCATTCTTCCCATATTACTTCTCTGCAATAAGTCACCCAAGAGTCATATTCCCACTTTTTTTCAATAAACCTTTTCAGTTAATTAGATGTTATTCATCAATTCTCTATTTATGGGAAGGATGTATGCCACTCCAATGTCTCTTTTTCCACCCTCTTCATTTATCATTTTTATATTACCCTTTCCCATTTTCACTACTTTCACTGCTCCTTTTTACTGTTATCATCATATTTCCAATTTTAGCCTGTCCCTCCTCCAAATGTTATACTTTCCTTTGCCTATCTTAACATCAATATTTTCATCGAGCATGGTTTGAGCAAAGCACATTATGTCCAACCCCTCCTTTAGGTATTAGTTTATTTCTAATTTTATTGATAATGTGCCTATATTTGTATAGGTTATATTTGCTCTTGTAACTTCTTTTCTTCCCTTCTCTTCTCCTCTGGGTTCTTTTTTAGGAACCATTTCCTCACCTTCTAATCTGTCACTCTCCAATAAATTCTGTCCTCTCATGCTTGTTCCTCATCTATATTCCCTTGGATTTTTCTACAATTTTTGTTTTCTCTTTCCTCTCATATTGGATCACTTCTTTCCCATTCTTACTTGACCTTGTCTACACTTGCTAGTTTCCAAGCTATATTTATCAATTAATTCATTGTGCTTTATGATGTAAATTTTACTTTCACTGGTCTTGCAACTCCTTGTAAATATATAAATAGTATATATGAAAAATGGGAAACAATATATATATATATATATATATATATTTCCCTTGTGTGTGTTTTTTTTTTTGCATTATTAGACTCATGCATTTATGTAATTTTTACTGAGCAGGTTAGGGCGTCGTTACTTGTGGCAAAGGTCGAGGGAATGGCGGTTCAAATCCTGCCACCAGCGAAGTTGAACCAAGGGCATGGTTCATTAAATTCCACGCTACAAAGCCCTCTGTGTGGGGCACCATCCTAGCCTTCTGATAGGGGGGAGTTTGTGACGTTAAACCATATCATATCATATATACACACACAAGGTCTGTCTGGAAAGTATCCAGCCATTTACAGTTTCAAGAAATATTTCTAACCTATGACAATGGCACCTTACTCTCCTTCAGACCTCACACACTTCTCCAACTGTCTCTTCCATGTTTGAAAACATTTTGTAAAGTCCTCTTTTGGGATCTTCATCAGCTGGCTCATTGCGTTCTTCTCAATTTCGTCTATATACTGAAATCTACTTCCTTTTAGTGGTGATTTTAGCTTTGGGAAAATTCAGAAATCACAGGGACCTAGGTATGGGCTGTAGGGGGACTGAATGAGCTGGGTGATGGAATGTTTTGCCAAAAATCCCTGCATGACACGTGAAACATGGGCAGGTGCATTATCATGATGAAGGATCCAGTCTCCACTAGCCCACAACTGTGGCCATTTTCTTCTCACTGCATCCCTCAGATGGTGAAGAGCTACAATGTAATACTCCTTCATTATTGTCTGGCCTTGAGGAACGTACTCGTGGTAGACAACACCCTGATAAAAAAAAAAAAGAAAAAAAAAAATATCAACATGACTGACTTTGCTTTGACTTTGCCATGCCTTTTTTGGATGTAGACACACAGGTGACTTCAATTGTCTAGACAGGGCTTTTGTTTCTGGGTCATAGCCGTAGACCCACGACTCATCTCCGGTTATTACTTGTTTCAGGAAATTTTAGTCACTTGTAGCAGCTTGAAGCATGTCCTGTGAAGTTTTAGCACAAAATTCCTTCTGCTCATGGGTCAGGAGACACAGGACAAATTTTGCCGCCATGCATGTCATGCCAAGATCATCTGTCAAAATCTCTGAAACACTTGTCTGCTGGATACCAAGATCATCTTCTAATTCTTGGACTGTCAATTGCCAATTTTCATTGATTGTAGTCTTCACATGTTCAACATTTTTGGGTGTTCTGATTGTTAAAGGCCTATCAAAACGTGGACAACTTTCGACAGATTCTCGGCATTCTTTGAAGCATTTGTACCACATCTTTATCTGTGCTTCACTCACTGAATCATACTGGAATGCTTTCTTAATCATTCAAATAGTTTCTGCTGATGAATATTCCAGTTTACAACAAAACTTGACACAAATTCGCTGATCTACTCGCTCAGTCAGCATCAATGCAACAGTCAATAGTACACACAAACTAAGTCTGGGTGGTAACTGAGTTGTCACATGAGACTATGGCCACTTACACATGTGCAATAGGGTCTTCTGTCAGTTCTGAAGATGGGCAGTAGGGAGATCATTCTCCCCAACATCTGTCTTGCAAGTCCACCACTTCCACATAGCTGCCATTGGTCCCACAACTATGATATCCCCACAGGTGAACTAAAATGGACAACTGTTCATTTTGGCATAAAATCCACAATGAAAAGGTTGTTTATTCATTTTAATTTGAGGAATGGCCTCCCCATATATACATACATATATACACCAAGGGTTTTTTCCTCCTTACAAGGGAGGTAGCCAAAGTCAAAAGGTATAATTCCACTCCCACCCATTCCACCACTATTCACCACCCCTCTCTCCTCTCATCTTGGCTCTTCCTGGATGACTGATCATCCCTGCATCTTGCCCATCGCCCTGGGTCAGAGGCAATGCAGCAAGACATAGCACATCCACATCAAGGCCACTTCATTTAATCAGTGACCCCCCCCTCCATCCCCTAATGCAGTAACATCGCCATGGTTGTTCAATATGTACATGGATGGGGTGGTGTGGGAAGCAAATGCAAGGGTAATTGGCAGGGAATTGGAGATGGTTAGAGAAAATGGAGAAAAGTGGAAGGTAAGCCAGTCGGTTCCTGACAACACTGTGTTAGTGGCAGGATCATAAGGGGGATTAAGGAAGTTAGAGATAGAATTCGGGAAGGTGTATGAGAGGAGAATGTTGAAGGTAAATGTGGATAAGTAAGGTGATGAGATGTACAAGGGTACAGGATGGCAGTGAGTTAGGAGTAAGTCTAAAAGGAGAGAGGCTAGAGGAAGTGGATAGCTTTAGATACTTGGCTTTGCATGTGGCAGGAAAGGGAGGAGTGGAGGTAGATTGTAGATTGGGGGAAGCAAGTGCTTTGGGTGATTAAAAACTGTAATGAGAAATAGACATGTGGGAATGGATGCTAAGAGGAGATTGTATGAGGGAGTGATTGTGCCAACAGCACTGTATGTGGCAGAGACATGGAACATAAGTGAGGAGGAGAGGAAAAGAGTTTAAATGTGTTTGAGATGAAATGACTGAGAAGTGTGGTAGGGGTTACAAGGTTGGATAGAGTGACACAAGGGGGTGAATAGGAGGGCGGGGGTGGAAAAGGAGATGGGAGATAGGGTTGATGAAAGAGTATTGGGATGGTTTAGACACATGGAAAGAATGAGTGAAGAAAGATTAGTAAAAAAAGTGTGGAAGGCAGAGGTGGATGGAATGAACATGAGAGGATGACTGAGGATGAGATGGATGGGTGGGGCAAAAGGAGCGCTGAGCAAGGGGGAATGTCTGTTGAGGAAGGGAGAAGGCAAAAGATAGGGGTGAATGGAGAATAGCTGTGAATGGATGGATGCATGGAAGGGAGTAGGTGGGGGATAGGGGGTGGTTAAGGAGTGGTTACATGAATGATATTTTGACGCAGCCTAAAGGGATTTCTCCATATAAAATGGCAAGATCTTGCTCAATAAGAAATGCAAAGCCAGATCAATTATGTTACTCAAGTTGCTCAATATTGTTTCCTCATCTTTTTTTCTACGAGGTAGAACAAGTTAACTATGCAAAGTATTCAACATCTGCAGACACAACAAACCTAATGTTCACTGCACTACTACATATTTTCTTTGAGCATAAAACCCATCCATTGTCTTTTGTAAATGCTACTACCTAAATCAATATGGGCATCTAAAAATATATTCTAATGTATTCATTGGGTGCTGATTTCAAAATGAATGATGTATTATCAATTACACAGATCATAAAATCAATATTACTATTACCACATATATACTCTGAAAAATAATGTTTTTCCATCACAATCCAATTTTTACTTACAGGAATGAGACGAGAAAGTCCTGAGCTGTTCAAATGACAACTGCTTTCTTAGACATGTGCATGAATATTAGAGTTTCTTGACAAAGCATAATTCCTTTTACTTTCTTTTGTGTGCATTTGAGATTCATTCCAAGGATGTTAAATCCCACTTTATCCAAAAAGCATTATCATCACTACCGCATTAGATCATAGTTCTTTCAGTTCAAGTGTCTCACATACTCAAATCACTAATTCATCCAACATGGTAAAAATATTGGAAGCAATTCTGTACTGTATGACTCAAATTCATTTTCTTTACATCATTGCTCAGCACTTTGGTCACTATCTTGAACTGTATAATTCATAAATGCTCCTAACCACTAACCCTTTCATCCTAAACACAGTCAGTGAATGCATGGTCACATCTCTTATCTACATTGAATATGTCCTGATATAAAGTTTTCAAATTACCAGTGTGGGAATATGAAAGCAATATATCTGTTCTTACAATAAGTTCGCACTTGCGAAAATCTAGAATTTACGTTTCTCAGCCATTTTGGCTGCAGCTTTCTTCTTCATCATCTGCATCCGCTTCTCTGCTGACTTTAATGAATTTGCAGCAGAGTTTGGAGCAGAAGATGATGTTGGCTTTCCACCAGATACCAAGCTGGAAGACTTTGAAGTGCTGCTGTTGTTACCACCACTTGAAGAACCTGAAAATATTGAATAAAAAAACTGTTGTTACATTCACTGTTTTAAGCCTCTTACCATAGCTACATAAATTTGATATATGCTTCCTATTTCGAAATCATGAATATGATGAGTATTTATCTATGGCATCCAGTAAACTTCTTGAAATCAACTGCTTGACAGTAATTTCCTTGAAATCAATCACTTGAAAATAATTTCTTCAACTATCAATTGCTCAAAAGACAGATTTCTTGAAAATGGGATAGGTTAGGTTGGTTAGGTAGGTTTGGTTACATGGGTGGGGTGGTATGAGAGAACAGAAGGAAGGGTAATGAATGGTGGGATGAAGAGGTGAAGGCACTAGTAGAAGAAAAGATGCAAATGTGTGTGGATTGGTAGCAAGGAAGAATTAAAGAAACAATGAGAGATACAAGAGAGAAGCCAAATGTATGGGGAGGGAGGCAAAGAGGAGAGCAGACATAAATTGGGGTGGGAATTTTCCAGAAAATTTGGAAAAGAATAAAGAGATGTTTTGGAAGGAAGTAGAAAGAGTGAAAGTGGGGTTGAACCATGTAGAAAGGAAAAGGTAAAGCATGCAGATGGACTGATGTTAATAAAAGTGAAGGCAGTGAAGGGAATATGATTAGAATATTTAAGGAAATTGTTGAATGTGGATGAGGTTAGAGAAGGATTGATTGTTGTGATGGGAGGAGCTAAGAAAATGTCAGTGAGGGGAGAGAAAATTACATAGCTCCGGGAAAAGATGAGATACAAAGAGCATTGAAAATTATGAAAGCTGGTAAGTCACTGGGGTTGGATGGGTGTCATTCAGTGTCTGACAAAGGGAGGAATAGTTATAAAGGAGTGGCTGGTGAGGTTTAATGAGTGTCTAAGGGAGGGGATTGTGCCAGATTAGATGAGTCCAATATGTAAACCAACTTTACAAAGGAAAGGGCGACAAATATGAATGTTGTAGTTTAAGAGGGATCAGTTCATTAAATTCCACACTACACATCCTAACCTTCCAATAGGGGTGAATCTGTGATGTTAAACCATATCATCATCAGTTTGTTAAGTGTAGTTGGAAAGGCATATGGGAGGATGTTAACTGAGAGCTTTAAGAAACAGAGGGAGTACTTGGTGAAGAGCAGTGTGGGTTTAGGAAATGTAGAAGCTTTGTGGATTAAACTTTTGTGGTAAGACAGATTTACAAAATTTTTTGGCAAAAGTTAAGGATGATATTAGGGCTTTTATGGATTTAGAGAAGGCTTATGACAAGGTAGACAGGAAGCCACTATGTTAGTTATTCCAGATATATGGAATGGGAGAAATCTTTTAAGGACAGTCAAAATCTTTTACATGAATAGTACTGTAGAACTTGTGTTAGATCTGGGAATGGTGATAGTACGTGGTTTGAGGTGAAGGTGGAGCAATGGGTAGAGTACAGGGATAGCTCTTCATCTACAAGAGGTTAAGATAAAAGGGGAAACAAATGGGTGTTGGATAAGTGTTGGATAGGTGAAGGATGGGTGTATACCTTGGCTGGGCCACCCCTCCTATAAGTGGAAATTAACTTTTTTGTATATGTATTTATGGGGAGAGAGAGAGAGAGAGAGAGAGAGAGAAATAAAAAATAAATAAATAAAATAAAAAACTTACCAAATCCTTTCCCTGAGACTGATGATAGATTAGCAAAGGGAGATGGTCGTGAAATCCCAAGTCCTTTGGTGGGTGAAGGTGCTGGGCGATTCATAGAAGCTCCAGGTTTTCCTCCAAGGCTTGACAAACCTCCTCCACTTATAGACTTGCTTCCATTCACTCCTCCAGCAGAAGGTACAATGCCACCCTAAGAAGTTCAACAAGACGTCAATAAGTACATACCATATACCAAGGGCTTTTTCCCCCTTACAAGGGAGGTAGCCAAAGTCAAAATGCATAATTCCAGTCCCACCCATTCCACTCCTATTCACCACCCCTCCCTCTCTCTTTTCTTGGCTCCTGGATGATGGGTCTGCATTTTGCCCATTGACCTAGAGGGGGAGGGGGGGGGTTCACTGTTCACTGATTAAATGAAGCTGCCTTGCTTTGGATGTGCCGTGTCTTGCTGCACTGCTTCTTCCAATAAGTACATGGGCATAATATATACCAAAGACCTTTTTCCTCATAAAGGGGATGGCTAAGTCAAATCATACACCCACTTCATATGCACTAAAACTCAATTAATGCCCCTCAAATGGACAAATTATGGATACCTGCTTGTGGAGGTCCTGCAAGTTGGGTAACAGAGATACCCATTTTCAAAACCTTTCAGCCCCCTCATCTCATCAGGAAGTGCAGCCTAGAGGGGCTGACATTTGATCTCTGAACTAGGCCCAAGACCTTTCTCTATCAATTTCTTACACCTCTTCACACATGGAGAGCTGACAACCAGCAACTCCTCCGCTCTTCCTTCTACTTTCAACCAGTAACATTCACTAATACAATACAGACAAGTCCAAAGTTTCCTCACAGAGAGATCTGTGGGAGGACCTGAAGATCACTGTCAACTGTGGGGCTGTGGGTTTCCAGTTGGAGAATGTTAGGGCAACAATTATAATTATTATTATTACTATTATTAGGGGAATGTCTGTTGAGGAAGGAAGGGAGAGGACGGAAGACAGAGGTGAGTGGAGAATGGTTGTATATGGATGATGTTGTGACTGCATGAGGAAGAATGGGCGGGGGGGTGGGGGGTGGGGTAGTATGTGTGAGTAAATTTTGACGCAGCCCGAAGGGATTTCTCCCCGTCCTCTCCTTATATGCAAAGGGGGACGGAGAGGGGGGGTCGCCGATTAAATGAAGCGGCCTTGCTGTGGATGTACTGTGTCTTGCGACACTGCTTCTGACCCAGGGCGGTGGGCAGGGTGCAGGGATGACCCGTCATCCAGGAGGTGCTCAGATGAGAGGAAGGGTGGGAGGGGTGTGGAGTGTATTTAGGGATGAAATGGGTGGGAGTGTTTTTATGCCTTTCCCTTTTTGGCTACCTCCCTTGGAAGGGGGAAAAAGCCTTGGTATATGTATGTATGTATGTATTATTAATTTCTTTAAATTATAGTAATTTGATGCAGCCCGAAGGGATTTCTCCCCATCTTCTCCTTTTCTGCATGAGGGGATGGAGAGGGGGGTCGCTGAATTTATGAAGCGGCCTTGCGGTGGATGTGCTGTGTCTTGCAACACTGCTTCTGACCCAGGGCAGTGGACAGGATGCAGGGATGACCCATCATCCAGGAGGTGCCAAGATAAGAGAGAGGGAGGAGGGTGGAGGGGAGTGGAATATATGGGAAATGAAGTGGGTGGGAGTGATTTCTATGCCTTTTTCTTTTTGGCTACCCCGCCCCCCCCGTGTAAGGGGGAAAAAGCCTTTGGTATATGTATGTATGTATTACTATTATTGTTACACACATATACCAAAGGCTTTTTTCCCCCTTACATGGGGGATAGCTAAAAAGAAAAAGGCATAGAAACCACTCCCACTCATTCCATCCCCCACATACTCCACTCCCTTTCACCCTCCCTCTCATTTTGGCACCTCCTGGATGACGGGTCATCGCTGCATCCTGTCCACAGCCCTGATGCAGCCCGAAGGGATTTCTCCCCACCTTCTCCTTTTCTGCATGAGGGGATGGAGAGGGGGGTCGCTGAATTTATGAAGCGGCCTTGCGGTGGATGTGCTGTGTCTTGCGACACTGCTTCTGACCCAGGGCAGTGGACAGGATGCAGGGATGACCCATCATCCAGGAGGTGCCAAGATAAGAGAGAGGGAGGAGGGTGGAGGGGAGTGGAATATATGGGAAATGAAGTGGGTGGGAGTGATTTCTATGCCTTTTTCTTTTTGGCTACCCCGCCCCCCCCGTGTAAGGGGGAAAAAGCCTTTGGTATATGTATGTATGTATTACTATTATTGTTACACACACATACCAAAGGCTTTTTTCCCCCTTACATGGGGGATAGCCAAAAAGAAAAAGGCATAGAAACCACTCCCACTCATTCCATCCCCCACATACTCCACTCCCTTTCACCCTCCCTCTCATTTTGGCACCTCCTGGATGACGGGTCATCGCTGCATCCTGTCCACAGCCCTGGGTCAGAAGCAGTGTCACAAGACACAGCACACCCACAGCAAGGCCACTTCATTAATTTGGCAACCCCCCCCTCTCCATCCCCTCATGCAAAAAAGGAGAAGACTATTATTGCTGAGCAGGGAAGGGAGAATGCAGAAAATTGGGGCAAGTCGTGAGTGGTTGCATATGGATGATATTTTGATGCAGCCTGAAGGTATTTCTCCCCATCTCTATTTTCCACATGAGGGTATGAGGCAAGAGGTTTGTCATGCACAAGAAGCACCCCTCCTATGAATGTACTGTGTCTTGCTGCATTGCTTCTGACCCAGGCAGTGGGCAGGAGACAGGGATGATCCTTCATCTGTGAGAAGCTAAGATGAGAGGGTAACAAGTAGTGGATGGGAGTGAAATGGGTGGGAGTGGGTGTGTGTCTTGACTTGGCTACCTCTCTTTTAAGGGGGAAAAACTCTTGGTATATAGACAGAAAGGCATATATGCAACAAAGTTGTTTCTATCAGTCTTCCATTTTATTCATAAAGGTTTCACACTTGCATGATTTGTGTGTGGTGGAATGTGCAGCATAGCATGGTCTTATCTTTTTCCATTGAATTAATTATTTGTTTAACGTAAATTCACATTGCAAAAGTTTCCCAGAACATATCCCTATAGAGGTGTATGGAGGAACAGGTGTACTCAAGTTACAACAACAACAATATTTCAAAAAACTTTTACATATGACTCACCTGTTTTTTCATGTTACGAACACATTTATTACAGTACCACACCAGTCTTGGGTCATTAACATCCTGATCTGTCAGTGGTGGCTTGTGGCACTCCTGGTGGTACAAACTATGACATTCTTGACACTCCACCAATTGGTTACGTGAGGACACCTCAAAACTCCTGAGGGAATAAAAGGAAGGGTAGTGAGTGGTGGAATGAAGTGAAGAGAGTAGTGTGAATACACAAATGTATAAACTCTTATTCGCAAAGGTGGTTTATCATGGAAGAGGAACATCATCTCTTTCACTCTCACTATACTCTTCTCCTTCATTCATTCCTGCTTAAATCATGTGAAAACTGCTCCTTATTTCTTCCTCAGTAATACATACATACATATACCAAGGGTTTTTTCCCCCTTACAAGGGAGGTAGCCAAAGTCAAAGGCATAAATCCACTCCTACCCATTTCATCCCCACATACTCCACTCCCATTCACCACCCCTCCCTCCCTCTCTGCTTAGCTTCTCCTAACTGACGGGTCATCCTTCAGTAATACCACCAGTTTATCCTCAATGCCTCCCTCTCAGGGAAGAGGTTGTTACCCTAAACTATACATTCTTGTCCAAATTGCTTTGTCATCCATGAACATTCTCCCTTGTTAAACATTCTAATCATAAGCTCTTATGGCCTCATTTACTCCATTCACCCACTTTTTCCTTGATCTACCCTTTGCTCTCATTCTTGGTATCACCAAGTATCCTTCCAGGATACATAAATACATACATACATACATATAGCAAAGGCTTTTTTCCCCTACATGGGGGGTAGCCAAAAAGCAAAAGGCATAGAAACCACTCCCACTCATTCCATTTCCTAAATATTCCACTCCCCTCCACCCTCCTCCCTCCCTCTTATCTTGGCACCTCCTGGATGACGGGTCATCCCTGCATCCTGTCCACTGCCCTGGGTCAGAAGCAGTGTCGCAAGACACAGCACATCCATAGCAAGGCTGCTTCATTAATTCGGCGACCCCCCCTCATGCAGAAAAGGAGAAGACAGGGAGAAATCCCTTCAGGCTGCATCAAATTTTTTTCTCATACATACTTCCTTACTCCCCATCCCCCACCCACTCCCCCTCATGCATCACAACATCATCTATACACAACCCCTCTCCATTCACCCTTATCTTCTGTCCTCTCCCGTCCTTCCTCCACAGACATTCCTCTCTTTTGTAATGCCCCTTTCACCCCATCCATCCATCTCATCCTAGGACGCCCCCTCATATTCACTCCTTCTACCTCTGCCTTCCACACTTCTTTTACTAATCTTTCTTCACTCATTCTTTCCATGTGTCCAAACCATCCTAATACCCTTTCATCAATCCTATCTCCCAGTTCCCTTTCCACCCCTGTTCTCCTCCTCACCTCCTCATTTCTCACTCTATCTAGCCTAGTAACCCCTATCATACTTCTCAGACACCTCATCTCAAACACATTCAAACTCCTTCTCTCTTCCTCTCTCATGTTCCATGTTTCTGCTCCATACAATGCTGTTGGCACAATCACTCCTTCATACAACCTCTCCTTAGCATCCATTCCCAGATGTTTATTTCTCATTACACTTTTCAATCCACCAAGGCATTTACTTGCTTCTCTTAATCTACATTCTACCTCCACCCCCACTCCTCCCTCTCCTGCCACATTTGCACCCAAGTATCTAAAACTATCCACTTCCTGCAGTCTTTCACCCTTAATGATCACCTCCAGCCTGCTGTCACTCTCTCCCCTTGTACATCTCATCACCTTACTTTTGCCCATATTTATCTTCAGCTTCCTTCTTTCACACACCTTCTCAAACTCTGTCACTAACTTCCTCAATCCCTCCTCTGATCCTACTACAAGCGCAGTGTCATCAGCAAACAACAACTGGCTCACCTCCCACTTTTTTCCATTTTCTTTAATCATCTCCAACCCCTGATCCACTACCCTTGTATTCACCTCTTGCACCACCCCATCCATGTAAAGATTGAACAGCCAGGGCGACATAACACATCCCTGACGAAGTCCCACCTTTACCTCAAACCATTCACTCTCTCCATTTCTAATCCTAACACAAACTCTACTACTTTCATAAAAACTCTTGACTGCTCTTAACAGCTTTCCTCCAATCCCATATATCTGCAGTACCTCCCACAGTGCCTTCCTGTCTACCCTGTCATAAGCCTTTTCCAGATCCATAAAAGCCCAAAAAACATCCTTACTCTTAATTCACTCTCATAACATGATCAAACAATCTCAGTTTGCTGTTTCTATTCTTTTTCCCAATCTGAACTGTAAATCACCCTATATGAGGTATTAACAACCATGTTTTATGCTGTCAATATGTTAGCAACTTTACTGACATCTCTACTGACTATATTCATGTACCATTCTTTTATGGTTGGAGACTAATCGCTTGAGAGAAATGTTTTTGATGATTGATATGGTTTAACATCACAAACTCCCCCTGTCAGAAGGCTCAGATGGTGCTCCTCACAGAGGACTTTGTAGTGTGGAATTTAACGAACCATGCCCTTGGTTCAACTTCGCCGGTGACAGGATTTGACCTGCCATCCCCTCGACCTTTGCCGCAAGTAACAATGCCCTAACCCGCTCTGCCAGCTGTTTAACACTTTAAAATTCTACTACTTTTCTGCTATCCTCTTTACCACCTCTAAGACCCCATTTCTTCAGTATATTACTTACAAGAGCAGAAGAACTGGGTATCAGCAATGAAATAAATCCCTTGGAATATCCTGTCAAAATAAACAACTGAGACAGACCCACACCAACAACAAGAAATGACTAAGACATTTCATAGCTGGTAAAGAGGGCAGAGTATCTCAGAACAAGCATCAACCAAGAACCAAAAGATTATACAATGGAGTCCCCAAGGAGAAATACTATGCTGAGACATTATGACAAGTTGAGGAAGGTGGGAAATGAAGTCATGAGTCTAGTTCCAAGTTACAAATTTATTCCTGACTGGTTTCAGTAGAACAAAACTGGTCAGGTATAAATTCGCAACTCTGAACTAGACTCGAGAAATACTATCAAGAGTGCTGTTTAATTTATTCAAAAATGACCTCCCTATACCAAACCCAAAGCATAACTTCTAAGTTCACTTATGCAGCTGATCTAACAATCAATGGACATCTTTAAATACTCCAAGCTGCACAACAAAATTACTGGCTAGGAAAGAGCTCACATAATTCCTACATTACAATCAAACAACATACATATACCAAAGGCTTTTTCCCCCCTTACAAGGGAGGTAGCCAAAAAGAAAAAGGCATAAAAACCATTCCCACCCACTCCATCCCTAATACACTCCACTCCCCTCCACCCTCTCTCTTATCATACAAACCTCCAGAAAAACCTGCATCATATAGACCAGTCTCTCTACTATCCACAATATCCAAGTTGATGGAAAGAGCAGAAAGAATATAAACAAAATTACCTAACTTCCTCAACCAGTATATATTCAAGGAGGTAGCTATGAAGGTGCTAATACTAATCCATTGGCATTATTGCTACAACAATCCATACAAACTTCATGACTTACTTGCATACTGTGCAGTTAATGCCATCCATGATTTCCATGGCAATATCATCCATATCTGCATCTGAATCGGACTCATCTGACTTGCGGCTGAGAGAAGAGCCTTCTGATTTTGATGAAGGAGTTGGCGAGGGTGTGTGGGACTTGAAGGTATTTGGTGAGTCCAGGCGAGGACGCTTTGGTGCAACCACATCCTCCTCTCGTAGCTGATACAATATTAAATTCACAGTTTTAATAAGACTATCTGGTAGTGTGAATTCTTTTTAGGGAATGACACAAAAGTTACATTTATATACTGGTAGCTACACAAGTGATTAATCTTTTTAACACGATTCCTTCGGAGATTTTATTCTAATCTATGCCAGACAATTGCATTCACACATGAGTAGGGCACCAAAATAATTAACCCTTTCACTTAATTGTGGGCGGGATGGAGGGATGACCCGTCATCCAGGAAGAGCCAAGATAAGAGGGAAGGAGGGTGGTGAATGGTAGTGGAGTATGTTGGGAATGGGATGGGTGGGAGTGTAATTTATGCCTTTGTTTTTTTGTTTTTTTTTGCTACCTCCCTTTTAAGGGGGAAAAGCTGTTGGTATATGTGTGTGTGCATATTTATATATATATATATATATATATACATATATATAAAACACATACATATCCCAAAGGCTTTTCCCCCTTACAAGGGAGGTAGCCAAAAAACAGGCATAAAAACCACTCCCACCCATTCCATCCCCACATACTACTCCCATCCACCCCCTTCCCTCCCTCTTGGCTCTTCCTGGATGACAGGTCATCCCTGCATCTTGCCCACTGCCCTGGGTCAGAAACAGTGTAAAAAGACACAGCACATCCACATCAAGGCTGCTTTACTAAATTGGTGAACCCACCCCTCTTCATCCCCTCATGCAGAAATATAGAAAATGGGGAGAAATCCCTTTGGGCTGCATCAATTTATTTTTCACACATACTCCCTCATCCCCCACTCACTCCCCTTCATGCATCACAGCATCATCCACATGCAACCATTCTCCATTCACCTCATCTTCTGTCCTCTCCTGTCCTTCCTCAACTGACATTCCCCTCATTTCCCAATGCCCCAAGAGCCACAGCTGATTCACCCCCACTACTTCACTATAAGGTGGCCCTACTCCCCCCACCATCAATATGATAAATTTTGAGTAGATAGAACATTTACCAAGATTTAAAAGTGCCAAACTCATGACTGCACACAAAGTAGTTCAATACCTACCTTTCTCTCCAGTTCTTTCTTAGCCTCTTCTCGCTTGTTAACACCCAATGGAATGGGACTGCCTTGTTTGGTTCGAGGAATAGGAGATTCACGGCGTAAACTGAAGGGGTCCTGCAAATGGATCTTTAATTAGTACCTTCATCTGTAATGAATGTATGTATGTATGTATATATCAACACCTTTTTTCCTTAACAAAGAGGGTGGCTAAGTCTTTAATTACTACCTTCATCTATAATGAATGTATGTATATATCAATAGCCTTTTCCCCTAATAAAGAGGGTGGCTAAGTCAAATCATGCCTTGAGTTCAGAAGACAAAATAATGACTACTTACATTAAAAGATTTTATATGTTTACAAAATGAAGAGTGAAAAATATGGTGGTGAGGCAGAGAACAGGTGTAGGAGGAAAGTTGTATTATAAGGTAGAAAGGAGAGTAATGAGCAGGTTTGGGCACATGGAAAGAATGGATGAGGAATGACTTGCAAAATGAGTATGTAAAGCAGAAATATGTGGAGTGACCTCAACAATACAATGGATGGATGGGGTAAAGGGAGCTTGGGTGTATGATGTAGATCTGTTGAGCAAAAAAGATAGTGCAAAAGATAGGAGCATCAGGAGGGAGGTGGTGAATGGATGAAGGGATGATTAACAATCCCTCAACTACACTATAAATCTTCCTTGAGTGACTTGTGGACCTGCATGGAGGCTGTTGCCAGCTGCCTATAGGTCATGGGTCTTCTGCAAGAGATCAGGGGCAACAGATTGATTTAATTTTACAAAGGAAATGAAGAGAAATAGGAATGAAGTAGCTTTCGAGGAGTCAGTCTGTTAAATGTAGTAAGTAAAGCATATGAAGAAGATGAGGAAGGGTTTGGCAATTCAATTTCGCCACCGAGTCTTTCTCTGATTTGTGGTTGTCCACAGTGATCAATGTCATGGACAATGTCTGGGGGAAGGCCTCCATTCTGTAATTTCTAACCCATTGTTCTAGTTTGTCTAAGTAGAGTTTGGTGTTCTCAGCAGCTATTTTGTAGTTCCTATGCTGGGTTATTAGTGTCAAGTTATTTGTGTTTATGAGTGCTTTGGTGTCATGTTCTGGATATGGTGTAGGTGAGAGTACTGACCCCTGGGGGACTACATTACACAGTTTTTTGGTTCCTGAAGTTTTGTTGTCATTATTATGGATATCTGTTCCTATGATCTCTTTTGAAAGTATGTGTCTGGCCGAGCGGGTTAGGGCATCGTTATTTGCGGTGAAGGTCGAGATGATGGCGATTTAAACCCTGCTCAGGGCAAGTTGAACCAAGGG
The DNA here is from genome assembly GCF_046742065.1 of Oratosquilla oratoria. Lineage (NCBI taxonomy): Eukaryota > Metazoa > Arthropoda > Malacostraca > Stomatopoda > Squillidae > Oratosquilla > Oratosquilla oratoria. The sequence continues at coordinate 55,381,007 of NC_134778.1, read as the reverse complement.
CATGGTTCATTAAATTCCACACTACAAAGTCCATTGTAATTGGGCACTGTCCTAGCCTCCAGAAAAGGGGGAGTTTGTGACATTAAACCAAATGCGTCTAGGAACTTTTTCAGCTACTTTATGTCTATTGCTACCATGACCATTCTTTATGAATGCATTCTTGATAAATCCCTGAAGGACAATGGTAGCAGAAACAACATGTGCATAAGTTATGGCTGCAAAGAAAAAATGAGAAAATATATGAGAAATAGAGGATGAAAGAGAAATGCAAGATGAGGGAAGCCAAATGAGCCAATGTGAGGTAGCTTAGGTATTTGACTGCATACATACATACATATACCAAAGGCTTTTTCCCCCTTACAAGGGAGTTAGCCAAAAAGAAAAAGGCATAATAACCATTCCCACCCATTCCATCACGAATACACTCCACTCCTCTCCACCCTCCCTCTTATCTTGGCACCTCCTGGATGACAGGTCATCCCTGCATCTTGTCCACTGCCCTGGGTCAGAGGCAGTGTCAAAAGACACAGTACATCCACAGCAAGGCTGCTTCATTAAATCGGCAACCCCCCCTCTCCATCCCCTAATGCAGAAAAGAAGACGAGGAGAAATCCCTTCAGGCTGCGTCAAATTTTTCTCATATACCACCTCACCCCCCATACCCCCCCTATCCCACCTCATGCATCACAACATCATCCATACACAACTATTCTCCATTCACCCCTGTCTTCTGTCCTCTCCCGTCCTTCCTCAACAGACATTCCTCTCTTCCCCAGCGCCCCTTTCACCCCATCCATCCATCTCATCCTAGGTTGGCCCCTCATGTTCACTCCCTCCAAATCTGCCTTCCATACCTCTTTTACTAGTTTTTCTTCACTCATTCTTTCCATGTGTCCAAACCATCCCAATATTCTCATCCACAATATCTCCCAATTCCCTTACCACCCCTGTTCTTCTCACCTCATTTCTCACTCTATCTAGCCTAGTAACCCCTATCATACTTCTCAGACACCTCATCTCAAACACATTCAAACTCCTTCTCTCTTCCTCTCTTATGTTCCATGTTTCTGCCCCATACAGTGCTGTTGGCACAATCACTCCTTCATACAATCTCCTCTTAGCATCCATTCCCAAATGTCTATTCCTCATTACACTTTTCAATCCACCAAGGCACTTACTCGCTTCTCTCAAGAGAGTGAAGAGGAAGTCAGATAAAGAGGAAAAGGTAAAAGTATTACAACAATGAATAGAATGAGAAATACAACACTATTCACAAGGACATGTGAATATCAATTTTCCAAATGGTTTTCTGCATGGAAGTGAAGTAGAAGTGAAGTAGAGAATAGGAGTTGAAAGAGAGCTGTCAGATAGGATTGATCAAAGAGTGCTCAAGTGGTATGGGCATATAGAAAGAATGAGCAAGGAAAGAGTATGGGAAATGTAAGTAGAGAAAAACCAAGAATGTTAAAAAGTAATGGTTCTAAACAAAGAAAAGCTGGACAATCACAAGGTTGTATAAAATTCAAGTACTCAATAACACTTGTTTACTTCGAGTGCTAAGGATATGACAAATGAAAAACAAGTTAGGTAACAACCTTTTTGCATAGGGTTCTTTCAAGACCTAATGTAAAAAAAAAAAAAAACTATTTAACAATATGTACGGTTAACAATTCAAAATATAATAACCTTGGTGGGTGGTCCTCCTTTCCCTTGTCGTTGTCGAATTACTTCATCCAAGAGTGCCTTCAGTTGGTCAGTTGAGTCACGGCTTCTTGAATGCAAGAGCTTTAGCCCTCGGCGAAACATTGGATCCAGCTCTACGCTTGCCATCGTCATCGATCTGGTCAAAGATATAACTCTCACTAAGATAGACTATCAGTGTGGCCCAAAATTTGTGAAACCTTATATAAAAAAAAAGAATAGAAAAATAAATAAAAAATAAAAAATCATAAATGTTTCAGAGGAAAATACTCTTTCTTGGGGATATGGGAAATGAGGAGAGTGTAGTACACATTAAAGAATATGTTTAAATAGTTTGAGGTTTTGAATAAATCACTTTTGATATGGAAACTGCAGGAAACAAGCTCACAAATTACACAATGGGAAATCAAGTGGTCTTTGTGTCATTAGCACTGGGTTTTAACAAGTGTGAACTTACCAATAAACATGCCATTTTCCTTCCTAATACACTCACAGATTATTAACTCTAGTGTACATACTGTGAGGTCTTCTTGATAATGTCATTCTGTAATAATGAAAATAACATTTGTTGCCTAAGTTTCAACAAATGAAAATCTTCATTCCCACAGAAACTAGAAATGGTTCTCAGATCATCCCATAGATGTCTCTGGTAAGACACTTAGGAATGTTGTGTATTGTGTTAGCATGGATCTTTTATTTCATTGCCTTAGAGGATATGGAAGAAACGGGGAGCAATCACTAGCTGTCAGCTCTCTTTAGCCTCGTTAAAGAAAAAATTAATAACTTAAAAAAGAAATACAACCTTACAGAGCAAGAAAAGAACAGCTAAAGCAACTAAACAGTGACATCACAAAACTAATCAACAATAAACAAAAAGAAAATTAGGAAAAAAAAAAAAGTATATATATATATATATATATATATATATATATATATATATATATATATATATATAGATGGAAAGACTGGCAATGGTAAAATGTGGAAAACAGTAAAAACCATAACTCAAAACCTAATCCCCCACCCATGAAACAAGACAAAATTACCATCTAAACAGCAGTGCAACATCATAAAACAGCATTTCTCCAAAACAAGCTTCAAGCCCACCATAAAAGAGAGAAGGGACAATTAAGAAACTAAAAAACTCAAAGCTGAGGGTCCAGGCAGGATTTCAAACATCTAAATAAGAACACAAGAATGAGACTACAAGAGACTTTAAGGCCTACACTAGGCAGTTCCACATCAACTACCACTTATCATCCATATCCATAGTTACCTAATCTTCTCTTACAACAACCAATTACTAAACCATTTCTTCCCCATTTTCTTCTTAAATCTAAATCTGTCCAATCAAAATCCACGAGTCCTACCTTGCTGTCTTAATATGATGACCTTGCCTTTATCATCCTTGTTATAACCCTTGACCTATTTGAATACCTCTACTAGATTGCCCCACACTTTGTCTTTCCAGAAAGTGTAAGTCAAGGTACCTAAGTCTGTCTTTGTATGGTAAATTTCTAAGCCCCTGTATTATTTTGCTAATTCTCCTCTGTACTAAGTCTAATGAATTCCAGTGAATCTAGTCCATTCTATAGAATGGAGACCAGAACTGTACCACATAGTCAAGGATGGGTCTAACTATTGCCAGATAGAATTTAATGATTACCTCTGCACTTTTGCTTGTAACTGTCCTACCAATTAATCTTAATGTCCTGTTACCCCTGTCACTGGCACTAATGCACTGTTTCCTGGATTTAAGGTCAGGACTCACTAACACTCCAAAGTCCTCTTCACATTCTGTTTTTTCTAATATGGCATTGTCTAAATGTGTATGCATAAGAGCTTGCTCAATGAGACCATGGTGACTGGCATATGCCCCCAATTGATGATCATTGATAAACCTGGGTTGGCATATTTTCAACAAATCCTGGCTAAACAATATTCCAAACATCTGGAAGAGAGCTCATATAAAATTTTTAAAATCAAACAAATCACCAAAGGACCCTGAATCATATAGATCAATTTCACTACTTTCAATGATATCCAATTTGATGGAAAGGTTAGTTGCAGCAAGAATAACTTCCGAAATACCTACCTCACCCCATCAACATGTTTTCGAGGACCACTCTACAGCCACCACAAAAAATCTTGGGACCTACCCATGTTATTAGCATGGAAAAAGTGTACCAAATTATTTTGCATTTCTCCTATGCTGTAAGATTTTACTAGCTGTTCATATCTGGCAATTTGTCTAGCTTCCATCACTGTTGCCACAAGTTAAACAATTCAGTGTCACCTTGATGTATTTAAGAGAGGGTGTGTTAATGTTGCTCTGGCCTCTACTGTCTACAATTATGCTGATTTGTTGATGGTAAATTTTTTTTCTATACTAGTGTTAATATGGTTGGTTCTTCACTTTCAATTGAAGAAAAAACCTGTATTATGGCCTGGAAGCAGGAGAATGTCTCCATAACTGGAATTTGTGCTCAATCTGACCAAGGCTGAAGTACAATTATGTACATGCTTGCAGTAGTGCATGGGCTCCCACCAAACAGTGTTACATCCTACAAATCTATCCCTACTAGGCCATGGAAAACTTCAAGGATAGAAAACTTACTACAAAGGAAAGCGATCAAGAACCCTTATTTGATAGCCTCACGGCTGAAAAAATATCACCCCAAGCTGCTGGAAACGTTGCAGTTCACACCATACAACAGACTTCAAAAAAACCTGAAACTCCCCAGCTGCATCACTGCCAAGAAACCACTTCTCACCTACTGTAGGTGTTGGGTTATAGTTTCTTCCTTTGGTGACTACATGTTGTCTGTTGTTGGTAAGTTAAAGCCTGTGAGGGCCCTTTTCTAGGAATTCTAGGATTTTATTACATGAAGTAATATCAAGTATAGACCAGGGGACAGGAATCCTACCAATAAGAATCTTTGATAGTATAGACACAGTAAAGGAAACATGGACTAGAGGTGAAGCTTTTATTCCTGATGTTTCGTCTATCGACTTTGAGAAAGTCGATAGACGAAACATCAGGAATAAAAGCTTCACCTCTAGTCCATGTTTCCTTTACCGTGTCTATACAACTTGTTCACATGGATTTTAATCTTTGATAGGGTCAGAAATCCCTAGTCTGGGGATGTAAACCATGCAGTGTGGCAACACAGTTGCCAACATTTACACACAGAAATGCATGTGTCTACATTTCTGCACAAAGTTACCTATTAGAAAAAATATTTAACAATTGTTCAATAATATTCATAGACTTGGCATCATGTAATCTAGTAATTTTTTGGTGTGTGGTCAATTAGATATAATGGTTCCTTATATTGAGCATGTAATGTATAAAAGGTCCAGGTTGAACATTCAATGGCTTTGATTCTCCATCATGTGTTGTTCATATGATTAGTGTTGAAATACTTAGTAAGCTAGGTGTGCTTAGCAACTTGTATAGTCTAGGAACTGGAGGTTGGCTTGGGAAAGGCACCAATACTTTATGAAATATCTGGCCTGTGTCATATGTGTGTGTGTAACATATAGTATGGAATATATACAGGGTGTTCAGGGTAAATTTTATAATTTTCTTATCTTCTGTCATTTCAGAACCATTTGAAGTATTTAATAGCAGTGAAGTACAATGGATAGCTGATTCTGTGTACTATTGGTGGGTGTGAGAGCTAGAAACCATGGACGACTGAAAAGCACCGGAATATTGGAAGAGAGTGACCTGCACCATGATGATTTGTGCTGGATTAAAAAATTCAGAAATCTTAGCTGCAACTCAGTGCTCCTTGAATACAGTGAAGGCTATGAGATGTGAGCTGAAAAATTGCTACAGAGATGTGGAAGCAGTGACTAGCAAAAAGGATCATTGCAGGCGTTCTGACTCTGCACAATGAAATTCATTGAGAAGCTGTATAAAATAAGTGTAGAAAGATCCAGGCAAGGCAATGCGGACCTTGGCAAGAGAGATGGGCTTTGGAGTGGTGACTATGAAGAAAGTGCTGAATAAGGATCTTCACTACTCCTCATACAAGAGACCCATGAGAACTACCTTATGAAAACCAAAAAACTCCTCAACAAGGTCAAACATCCAGTCTAGCAGGAGATGCTCTGGTTCTTCTCATACAAGAACTTCTGCCAGGACCAGTTGCACAATGCACAGAACAACAGGTGGGTAACCTACATTCTGCACGAAGTCATGCGCTTCATGAAGAACAAGTTCCCTCAAACTGTGATGGACTTTGGGTAGGTTTCCAGGGAATGTCATCTCATGCTGTCCCATATCTTTGAAGAGGGCTCAGACTCACTTCAGATGGCTATACGAGTTACTGTCCACTGTTGTCAAGTGCTGGGTGGAGAGGGTGGCTGCGGGAAGACCATACATGTGGCAGCAGGACTCAGCTCCATGTCACACCTCTGGGAAAACCCAGAAGTGGCTGTCTGAGAACTTCTATGACTTCACCAGTCCCAACATCTGGCCCCCCAACTCGCCTGATTGCAACCCCATGGACTATTATGTGTGGGGCACAGTTGAAAAAGACACCAATTGTACTGCCTGCAACACCAAGGACAAGCTGATTGCCAGGATCAAACTGGTGTTCAGGTGTCTCTTGAAGGATACCATGAGGGCCACTTGCTGCAGGTTCAGGTCCTGCCTGGAGGCTGTGGTGGAGGCTCAGGGCAGCTTCTTTGAGTCAGCTGTATTTGACAAAAGATCCTCTAAGAGATGCACTTTGAAATTTGGGAATACATCTATTTTTGGCCAAGATATGACATTTTCCTTTCATTTCCGAAAGTGTCAAATTTATCCTGAACACCCTGTATATATATATATAATCTTCACATGTACAGTATAATAGTATGGAATCCATCACAGGCAGAGTAATATGAGACAGTATCTATCATTTTCAAAATATTCAATTAAGATATTCTCTCTTAAATTTTAGTAAAACAAAAATACAGAGTAAAAAATAATAATCATTCATATATGACATACATTGTTGAATGTGATGGCTAATTCTACATTAGGAAGCTTCCGAGTTTTTTTTTTTTTTATGATCTCCCATCTTCCTGAAGCCTGGCAATAACTTCACCATAAGTGACCATTTCTGCCCTTATATGGCAGCACTGCTGAGTTTCCCCAATTTTATTTTTTTTGGCTCTCAAGAGATTTCTGCTACCAACTTTACCTTACGGAATTTAAGGCAGGAATGGATAACTGGTTGAAGACCATAGTATCTAACAGAAGAGGTGGCCATCAAAATCAGTAGCAATTTTATTCAGATGGGGGAGGTCACAGTTTTGCTCAGCTAGAGAAAGCAAGTCAATTACAAGAGGCTCCAGTTATTCAGACTAGGAAAGGTCATACCCTCATTGGTTGTGGACTGCCTTATACTCTAGCATTTACAGTTCTTGGGTCTGAATATCAATTGTAGGGTTTAATTCCTTGATGAGTAAAGCTCTAAGTAAGGATAGCTAGTATTTCAGTGTTCTCTTCAATGTCCTCTTTTGCAATGTCTCATGGGACTTCTTGGGATTCCTGCATAACAGTGACAGCTCAAGCATGTAACTAATTTCATTACTGTCATGTCTATACAGGTAGAGGAGGGTTGCACAGTTCTCTTTTGTATAGTTAAATACACATGGTAGCTCACTGGGCAAGTGGGTTAGGGCACAGTTACTTGTGGTGAAGGTTGAAGGGATGGCAGTTCAAACCCTGCCACTGGCTTAGTTGAACCAAGAGCTTGGTTCATCAAATTCCACACTACAAAGTCCTCTGTATGGGGCACCATCCTAGCCTCCTGACGGGGGAGTTCATGACATAAAACCAAATCAATCAAACCCATACATAACATGAGAAAAAATTAAGGTGTCTCCCTACTGGGAGTTACACCTTAATAGTAACTGACTAGTTTTCTTAGTTTTGTAATGACAGGACTCGCTTGGCAATTGGGGTCTACAGATTTTACATTCTTTTTTGACAATTTGTTTGATGATTCTTTCATCTTTTTTTATTAATATTGAAAGTTTGTGATGAAAGGTGGTAAGGGAGGTTGGATTGATGTCATGCAGAGTGCGACTAATGGAGATACAATTATAATGGATTGGCTAGTAAGGTTGTTTAATGTGTGTCTAAGGGAGGGAAATATGCCTGAGGACTGGAGGAGTGCTTATATAGTTCCATTTTACAAAAAGCAGTTTTAGAGGGTTCAGTTCGTTAGTGTATTTGGAAAGACATACGGCAAGGTCAACAGGAAGGCATTATGGGAGGTGTTGCAGATATATGGGATAGAGGGAAAACTATTAAGGTCAGTCAAAAGCTTTTACATAAGTAGTATACCTTCTGTTAGTCTTGGGAATGTTGAGAGTGAGTGGTGTCAGATGAAGATAGGGCTGCACCAGAATTGTGTTAGGTCACCATGGTTGCTTAATGTGTACACGGATGGGGTGGTACAGGAGGTAAATGTGAGGATAATGGGCAGGGGATTGGAGATGGTTAGAGTGGAAGAGGAGGTGAGCCAGTTGTTATTTGCTGAAATTGTGCTTATGGCTGGGTCAGAGGATAGTTTGAGGCAGTGATGAAATCTGGGAAGATATGCAGTAGGAAGTTAAAAGTTAATGTAGGTAAAGGTAAATTGATGAGATGTGCAAGGGGTGAGGGCGGCAGTTACATGGGTCTTACAGGAGAGAGAGGCTAGAAAATGAATAATTTTAAACACTTAGGGTCACATGTAGCAAGAAATGGAGGAGTGGGGGTGAATGTAATCTTTAGTGACGGAAGCAAGCAAATTTCTTGGGGGAGTGAAAAGCATCATGAGATATAGGTATCTGGGGATGGACATTAAGAGAAAACCACATGAAGGGGTGATTGTGCCTACATCATAGTATAGAGCAGAGACTTGGAATGTAAGGGAGGCAGAAAGGTACAGTATATGTTTCTTTTTTTTAGCTTACCCTTAGTATTTGTGGCTGATTTTGTCATTCAGCTTTTGTAAAAACATAAAGATTACTCCCATTTCCACCCTGCCATCCCCTTACCACCCTCTTTCTACTCACCACTCCCACCCTCTGAGCTTTTCACTACTCCCATGGGGTGATATTGCCCACTTTGGGAACCACTAGTTTAGACATTACATAGTAGTTAAGTCCCATACTGAGAACTTCCTCCTGAAATGGTACGAGTGCACTTGTTCATGAAGGGGACATAGCCTGATGCAGGTCATGGGTATTGGAGGTGGCTGCTATTTTGGTTGTAAAGAACACACTGGAACAATGGCTCAAAAATTACAGAATGGAAGCTTCACCCCAGAAGTCAACAGTGATGTTATTCACATGAATTAAAAAAAAAAAAAAAAAAAAAAAAAAATCCTATAGTAAACTTAAATCGCCAAATCCTTCCATCAGAAAAGAACCCTAAAATTCTAGGCCCCACATCTGATACTCGTGTGAATTTCAGCCCACATAACAAACCTGACAGCAAAAAAAAAATAATCTATTCAAAGCCATTACAAGTACCAATTCTGGACAACAGAAACTCTAAATCATAAGAACCAGTCTCAACTAAACCTCCATTGCATGGGTCCCAATAGTCAGCATGAACACAAAAAATGTTTAAACTTTATAGAATACAGCACAGAGTAATAATAGGATGCACTAAAGCCACCCCAATTGGACACCTGCACACAGAAACCAAAATCCTCGCCACAGAACACTACTTGAAAATGACAGAAGCACAATGCTATCCCAGAACCATAAACACCGAACACCCTTCACACTACCTTTCATAAGAAGAAGAAGTAAAAAAAAAAAAAAAAAAAAAAAAAAAGCAGCAGCAGCAAACTTGTCAAGCACCTATAACAGCCTACCACCTATTCCATACAAAACATCCAAACAAAAATGTATATACACTTGGATCACTAATCAACCACTTCAGGGCAGACCATCAAACTCCATACTGCACCAACAACCCCCAAACATAGATCACACATAAAAAAAAAAAAAACTCTCCCACACCTTATAAGAACCACATTGGCATGCCTGTGCTCATGACACCATCAAGCATTAACCACATCAATACGACTCAAATTCTCGCACGCAGCATTGGCTGCCATATGTAATTTGCATCACACTACTTGCATTATATAATACAGTCACTGCTGCATTACGCATTCTCTTTTACTCTGAGTAATAATAAACACAGAAAATGTGATCAAACCAGTTTACAGAATCCAGGGGTAACTCATGAACAACTACAAAAAATATATATAATCAAGATGCCAATGCCAGCATCCTCATGTACCCACTTGTGCCTCATGACGCCTATGTAGACATCATTGTACCAAAGTGGTTAAAACAGCACCAACACAGAATAGGCCTGGCCACAGATTCAAATTGTCCAAGATGCAACCAGCACACAGAGGACACAGAACAAACTGGATGTGGAGAGATACGAAAACGGGTCACTACAAGCATAGCTCGTCCCGTAAAATACAACTAGGTAATTACTACACTATCCCACACAAAAAATCCCAAGACAACTACACAATATATCTTCCATGTGTGACTTCTGGTCCCACCCTGTGGCTCTTGCCAGTTACCTGAAGGTCACAGTTCTTCTGCAAGAGAGACCAGGAGCAATGGTTTGATTGATCAAGATGGTTTCCATTAAGGTTGAAATACTTCCATTGATTTTGCTGGATAGTAGAAAGATTATGAGCTTTCATTACACCTCAGAATACTGTATTGATCTCATATTATAGCATTTAATGTATTTGTGAGTTTTCCCAATCCAGGGCTTTTTCCAAATTCAGATTCAGGTCACTGATACTTCCTTTAAGTTCTTCTATCATTCTTTTCGTGCACACTTTCTTGATTGCTAAGTCATCCTTTACAAAGCTTTCTACAATGCCCTCTGCATTGGTTATTAACAGCTACATCACTTGGAATACTGAGAGTTTATGTAGGCAGCAGATTTTCTTATAGACATACATAACTGAATGTCAGCATCAAGAATGGTTGTACAGTGAGATCTCTCATTAACAGATGTTAATAAGCTGTGTTTGCGGTGTTTTCGCTGTGTTTTCGGTGTTCTTGGTGCTGTTGTTTAGTGCGTGCAATCACTATGCCACCCAAAAACCACTCCAAAACACAGCAAAAACACCGCAAACACAGCTAATTAACGTTCGTTAATGAGAGGTCTCACTGTATATAAAGATGTTATTGCTAGACTTCAAGAAGAAAGTAAGATCATACAAATTGAAAATGCTATCAACCACTTCAATATGAGTCGAATACTCGCACACCTGATGTGCTCGTGTGCCTCACTGATGATTCAATGATGCAGTACAACATGCACATTATAAATATAGTTTCAGCTCTTTTCACCTTGAATGTTGACAACCACAGAAAATGCAATCAAGCCTGTTCATAGAAAACAGGAGTCACTCAGCTACAACTACAAATAAATATAATCAGGACACCGTTGCCAGCATCCTTATATACCCACTTCCACCAAATGACACCTACGACAGCATCATCGTATACTCAGGGTTAAAAAAGATTTGTTATGTAGAATTACCCATCACATTCAACATATATCTGAAAGAAAATCTACTGCCTATATTTATTTTCGATAATCAAATATGAAGAAAATGAAAACATGCCTGTTGCTCTTGCCTTTAAGTGTGAGTAGTTTGATGCTCATGCAGAACTTGAGCATTTTCTTTTTCTACAGTTAGCCTGGTAGAACAAATTTACTCTCCATAGCTCTTGCAAATTCCAATTTTTCACTTTTAATTCTTTTCCAAGGAGATTTCCTCCACTACCTGATATTACTTATGGATAATATTTTTTTTAATCTACAACTTATTCATTCCTGCTCACAAATTACATATTAAGTTTTTTAATCTATTTTTTTCATGCATTTTTGTATTGTAATTTCAACTATCATCTTGGTTTAAGCATGTTCAAGATTTCACACTTGAACTTTCTTCTACTAAATCTTAATCTTGTAGGGATATAAGGTTGTCCACCTCTCAGGCAGCATGTTGTACCCATCAGATGGCTTGAGCATACAGGGTTTGTCACATGCAGAGACTGGAGACACTGGGGTCACCATCACTGGAGGAAGAAGGGAAAGGCACAACATGATCACAATATACAAATGCATTCAAGGCAAGATATTCATAAAGTATATGACAAGCCATCTGCAGATAAAATATGAGACTATAAATCCAATCTGTAATACAAAATGGTTAAAAAGGACATTATGAACTTCAACTTCTAAAGAAGGCATACAATGAAAAGGACATTTTACCAGCATTGCTCACACCCTGAGCACAGAGGAGTTCAGGTAGAATTATACATATATGGCATACCAAGAAGATCCACGTATAACCTCAATACTGCAGCCACAACTAAGTAAATATGAGGATGATGCATGGGTAGGTTGGTTATGGGCATGCAAAAGGTTCAGAATGTTGAGTTGAAATACAGTATTCATAAGTCTTACTCTAAAATTATATTAAGAAAGGGTGTTAATTACATGACCTCTATGGTGGTTCATTTATTTAAAGGGTTAGAGGAGTAGATATATATCTAATCCAGGGGAAAAATACACAAGGGTGGTGGACAAATTCACCCCAGAAAGTTCGAAAAGAGCTCCAAAAATGAGCTCAAAATTCAAGTATGAGGGCAATGGCAAAATGGATAATTGCCCTAGTGAATAAATTGTGAAGGGCCTATAAATCTATTGTATTATGGCATTCATAAACTATGTGAATGCTACTAGAAAATAGTGCCATATTATGCTTTACTATGCATACAATCATTGCGCTACAAAATCCCTATGTCTGCACCCCACTAATGACAGCGAATGTCATATTAATTTCTATGTAAATTGCCCCTGAAAGTGGGATGAGAGCCCTGGAAAATAAGAGTTACCCCCAAAATTTTGAGGCGATTGGAAAAAAAGAACCTCGGAAATAAATAAATATTTTTTCAATTATCTAATTAATGATCTCTAAATACCTAATATGGCATTTGATACTGTGAATTGCTGTCTGTAATGTGCTAGGTGTAGCTTTTCCACCTATAGCAGCTGCCATGAGTCAGATTAACATGAAAAGACAAGTGCCATCAACAGAATAAAAATGGACTGCAAATTTCATCTTAGGCAATGTCAATGGATATTTTGTTGTACAAGTTCTTTTCTATCTGCCCTGTATTTGTATTTCATTGCCAATAACCAATGTTTCTATCCTTGGAGAAACACACTGAAGAGGCAGAATTATAAAGGTGGTAAAGGAGAGATAGGAGGATATCAGAAAGGAGGGCTTAGAGTTACAAATGATCAGCAATCTTCTAAAAGTGAAGATCAGTTTCTAATAATAAAAGAAAACTTTGTGCCTCTCGTCTACTGAGGTGCCACTAAAATTCCAAAAGTAATGACTGCATAGAATTTACAGTCAATACCCTATATGGAGGACCTGCTTTATTTATCTGAAGTAATTTGATCTTGGAACAATTGAGCTGTGATATCATCTTTGTGGGCTGCTAACAAGTGGTGCCACCTACAAGTTGAGTATACTGAATATCATTATTGACTTCTACTACATTTCCTTCACTTTTTCATATAGAGGGAGCCAACAACCAGTGACTCCTCCCTTCCTCCTACTACTACAAGATGGTGATAAATACAATAGGTTCTTTAGTTCCATGCATCTGAACTTCAGTGATTCATTAGCTTTGTATTAAACCCTACATTACACAATCAACAACATTTGTGCATGAATTCTGTGGGGTTGCCATATTTCATCATATTGATGAACAGCCATCTTCATGATGTCATGTTTGCTCAACCCACCCCTCACCTCCATTAAAAGGTGCAGCCCTGAGGGGCTAACATTCAGTCTCTGGACTAGGTCCAAGATTTCTATAAATTTCAACTGCATTTCTTACACATGGAGAGCTGACAAAAGGTAACTGCTCCCATCCTTTTACTTCTTTCAGTAGGTGGCACTGAAACAGTCCCACATGAATACAACACAATGATCTAAAGTTCTTCATGAAAAGATCTGCGGGAGGGCCCAAGGGCCACTGCCAACCCCTGTGGGGCTGCAAGCTCTCCATTCAGTAAAACTTAAAAATTATTATATCATGTAGTGGATGAGGGGCCCTTCCTCCTCAAGGAGCCAAGATAAAAGGTAAAATAAATGGGTACTCAATAGGTGTGAGTTGGTGAAAGGCAAGTGAAAGCTGACCGGCTATCTCCCTCATATGGGCAAAGAGGCCTTTTGGTATATTGATAGATCATGCAGTCGACTTATTGAATGTGTAGTCCTTTAAATCCAAAATACCTGATATCAAAATCCCTTAAAATGAGGACCACGTATCCTTTCATTAGAAAAGTAATTATCACAAAAATTAATAGGCTAAGTAAACATCTTTTGAGGACAAAGTTTTGACTGATTGTGAAAAGTCCAAGAAGGTCACATGACCACAGCAATTCACAGATGTTCTTCCAAAACCTTTCTCACTATGAGAATTAAATTAATCATTGTAGATGCAATCATGAACATTCCCTTATTCTGTTCTACAGTATTTGACCCTTGAATAACTGTAGCTTCCAGACATCTCCTCCTTATCCTGTTAGTTTCACATATAATCAACTCAGCCTTAATTCTTATAGGCATTCAGGCGAAGGCTAGAAGCCTTTTAGACTTTGCATGAGTGTGCAGGTGAGAACTACAGTGGTGATTTTTAAGCAAACACAGGATGGTTTAAAAGGGGAAATAGTAAGCAAAGCACCAACATAGAGATAACCAACATATTCATTAACATCCAGCACAAATAATCTGTGAAAAAGGCTACCTGAAAAGATATTCAATGTGGATAAAACTGGGCACTGAAAAAGAATGTCTATGCACACCTACAACAATGAGGAAGTAAAAATAATGCATGGTTTTGTAGCCTTTATGGACTTTGTTGTTTAGTGGGCATGTTACCGGTTTTAAAAGGTAACCACCAATCTCAGGTACAACTTTGCATTATCTTTTTTAATGTTATTTGTTTCACGAGAATTGTGTTAAAAACAAATATCTCAAAAGTATTAGCTAAGGGACTTCTTGACAAAAATATTCATCATCTGTTAATCTTCATTCATTCTAACAGCATATATCATCATCTCCAATGTTGTCTATCTAGAGTTATGTGCCAACCCAAGTGTTCTGAAGTAAAACAGATGACAGTCAGCAATATTGATAGTTTTTCACTGACCTTTGAGAGCACTGGAGTCTCGAAATTCAACACAGTTATGGCATTTTCAAGACATTGAAACACAAATCACCTCCATCTTTGCAGACAGTTTGTATGCAAAGATGGAGGTGATTCACGTTTTGACAAATCACATTTTGCAGCCTCAAAAACCATCCTAACCCTACTAAATTTCAAGACCCCAGTGTATTCTCAAATGCCTAAATATAAGAACATAACATAAGAATGAAGGAGACTGCAAGAGACCATAAAGCCTACACTAGGCAGCTCTGTATCCATCACCACCTGTCATCCCCATCCATAAAGTTGTCTAATCGTTTCTTAAAACAACTGATAGTTTCAGCGCTTACTACATGGTTACTAAGTTTATTCCATTTGTTGACCACCCTATTAGTAAACCAATTCTTACCTATTTCCTTCTTAAATCTAAATTTGTCCAGTTTATAACCATTACTGCGAGTCCAGCCCTGTTGTTTTAATATGATGACCTTGTTTGCATCACCCTTGTTAAAGCCTTTGATCCACTTGAACACCTCTATTAGATCACCCCGCACTCTGTGTCTTTCCAGAGTGTAAGTTAAGGTGCCTAAGCCTCTCTTCGTAAGGCAAATATCTGAGTCCATGTATCATTTTGGTCATTCTTCTCTGTACTGATTCTAGCGAATTGATGCCCATTCTGATGTATGGATAGAAGCCATAGTTATGGGCTATTGATTTGAACCAAAATATCTCTCTGAAGAAGTTTTCATATTGGTGCATCACTGGTGGTTACCTGTGTGCACGTTAGTTTTGCAATGCTGTCTTAGGGCACTCAAAAAAGTAGGGATAGTATGCATGATGCATTCAATGCTTTTATAGTGTGCTCCTACATCCCGTAGTATGTTCACACTATATATCCTAGATGCCTCACACTTTGTAAACAATGATGTCTACAACATATTTTTTTAATTCTGGCCCAAGTGTGCCTGTAAACAGGTTACTACAAGATAAAATTAATAATTCTTTACACAAGTTAGGTACATGAGTAGCATCGTTGTTGCTGGGCAGTTCTTGTAAGCTTTCTTATGTCTTTCTCTCTGAGATCTATGTTATCAATATATTATAATTCTCCCCCTCTTTTCTATTCTTTTTATCCCAATTGTGTATCTTCCTCAGCAGTTCTTTGTTAATTTTTATGATTCCTATATTTGATAATAAACAGCCTGTGGCACTCGACGCGATCACCATTTATCAAACACAATGACAATGCATGAAAAATGAACACAACTGATGACATCACTGCAGAGTAGATGGTGCTGCATGTTTTGGATAAATGGCTGAAGCAGACGATGTTTTGGGGATAGGATCAGTGATTTCAAATTGCAATAAGTATAAAACAAAAGTTTTTGTGTAATTTATCTAGCTATTATTGATTTTGAGAAGTATTAAAAACACTTTAAGCTCAAACTTTTTATGACCTGCTACTTGGTAAACCTAGGAGCTTTCAAGAACACCAACATGCACACAATGCTAGTACACTACCATTCAGTCAAACCCTAGAGCAGGGATGCCCAAGGTACTGTTTAAAAACTGATTATTATTAAGTTGAGAGGATTATTCAATTCAAGATCTTGCTACTCTTGGACAATGCACCTGGGCATCCATCTCACGTGGGTGACCATCCTGATTTTAAGGTTATTTATCTACCACTCAATGTTACAGTATCTATATAACCCATGGATCAAGGTGCGATTGCAGGGGTTCATGGCTTACTACCTGTGACTAACATTTGTTCAAGTCATTTCTACAATAGAGGGGTGACCTCCATGACCTAGGAAAGCTACAGTACTGTATTCTTTAGGCCATCAACAATATTGCTGCATCATGGTAAGAAACAGCTGAGGTGTGGATGAACAGTATATGGATGAAGTGTTTTATATGGTATGTCAATTCATTTGTTGATATTAAGAAAATGAAGGACCTTGTTAATTTAGAGACAGAATAATGAAACTTCCAAAGAGTCTGTTAAATTGCAAAGAAAAATAGCTTTCCGATAAAGAACTAATTAGGTTGGAAGCACACAGATGTAGAAGAAGAAGTGCCTGTGAAAAAGTTCACAACAAAGGAAATGGCAGAAGCTTCTTCCGTGCTCCACAAAGCTCTAATTATCTTTGAAAACATAGACCCAAATGTGGAAAGATTCGCCAAGGTGGACTGACACATGAAAGAATAATTAAAAATCTATAGTGAAACTTAGGAGAACACAAAAATAAATACTGTTCAGACTAAGCTATGTTTTCCAAACATATTACATGGCTTCATGATGAAGACCTCATGATCACCACTCTAATACGAGTCATAAGTATTCATGGGCTTCCTTTCATTTCCATTTTTCTTAACAGTGATATTTTATTTATCAACAATGATTTTCTATAATTGGACAAAAATTTCATAAGAACCACTCTTGACTACGATTCCACAGTTTGATTCCCAATAATCACCAAAACTGTCATATATTTTACAGACTGTAAAAAATGAAGCATTGAGAACAATCACAGGATTCACCAAAACCATCCCCAATGACCTGCATTTGGAAGCCAGAATCCCCCATTAGGATATATAAAGAAGATAGGTACATGGTTCTATGAGTCCTCAACCCTACTCACCTATTTCATTACATCACACACACATACACATACAAACTAAACATAACAAGCCACATCAACAGCTTACTACTCAAACATATACAACTTACCAACTGTACCATACAATACATTCACACAAAAATATATTCACACACAAATCACTAAAGAGATTCTTCAAGGAAGGCCTGGACCAATGATGGGTACCTACAAGCTTTTCCCACATTCATTGTGCCCCCCAAAAATAGGTTCTTGGTGATTACTTTTAAATGTTAAAAGAAACAAGGATTTCATTAAATGGAGTACTGAAAAATGAAGGAAATGTGGTACTTAAGGGAGATTTTAACTGCAAAGAAATCTGTTGGGAGATGACAGTGAAAGGTGGAGAGGAATTATGGGGATATGTATTACTTGATATGACTATGGAATATACAATGACACAATGGGTAAAGGAAAACACCAGATATAGAAATAATGAAGAACTGTCAAGACTTGATTTATTCTTTACACCAGAACCTGAAATTGTAGATAAAATTGAATACAAGACATCAATTGGGAAGAGTGACCACATACTACTTGAGCTAGAACTAAAGGAGGAAATATATAAGGAGAGAAATGAAAAATATAGAAAAGAGAGAATTGTATATAGTAAATGGACTTTGTGAAACTTAACCTCTTCACTCCGGGGCACATCGCACGTCTGGCAGTATTAGCTGCCCAACATGCGATGTTGCATCATAATAATCGCATTATAAAAAATAAAGTCAGTGCTCAATTGTTCGTTCTCTTTCACCTGTGAACTTTGATAACCATAGAAAATATGATGAAGCCAGTTTAAAGAGAATGGAGGTTACGTAGGTACGACTACAATATATATAATCAAGATGCCGACGTCGGCATCATCGCATACCTACTTGCACCTCATGATGCCTACGTAGGCGTCACCGTATTGAAGTGATTAAAACATTTTTTTTCAAGTAGCAAGTTGGGAAAAATTCTACAATGAAGACACGAGTGGAAGAAAAATGGAAGATTTTGATGGAAATCTATAATGAAGGAGTGGATAAATATGTACCAAGGCAAAAGCAAGAAAAGAAATATGTTAAGTGCTGGTTTAACAGGTGTAGTGAAGCAAAAAATATATTACATATATATATATATAAATAAATAAAAATAATAATAATAATAATTAAATATATAAATAAAGCTTGGAAAAGACGGAAAAAAAGAGAAAAATCTTAGTGGCAAATCTATAGCAATGAAAGGAATATGTAAAAATATGCAGGGAAGAAAAAAGAAACTATGAAAAAGACAGTAAAAAAATTTAAGGATCAACTAAAACTATTCTATAGATATGTGAATGGCAAATTGAAAAACAAGCAAGAAATAGAGAAACTATGCGAAGGGAACATGGAATACACAAAAGATATAGAAATGGCTGAGGCCATGAGCAAACATTTCAAATCAGTTTTCACTGGGATGAAAGGCAAGAAGTGATTCCCCCTTTATGGGGGAAATAATAGCAACACTGGAGCTAAAATAAAGAACCAAATAACATGCCTTGATGTCAGAAAATCACATGGCCTGGATGGAATTGCAAACTGGATACTAAAGGAGTGAAAAGAAGAACTGGTGGGCAAAATATACAAGATGTTTGCTTAAGGAAGGAAAAATACCAGAAGACTGGAAAAAGGTCAACATAATACCAATATATATAGGAGGAAACAAGGAAGACCCAACAAATTACAGACCGGTTTCTCTTACAAGTACTGTAACAAAAATTTGTAAAAAAGTTATCAAAAATAGATGGACAATACATCTGGAGAACAACATACTAAACCTGAGACAGTTTGGATTCAGATGGGGAAGAGCATGTGCCACAAAGCTGATCTGTTTTTACTCAAGACTATTAGATATAATACAGGAAAGGTACAGATGGCCTGATTGTGTTTTCCTAGATCTACAAAAATCTTTTGATAAAATGCCACATGGAAAACTATTAGGAAAACTGAAAACCATAGGAGGAATACAAGGTAAACTACTGGAATGGATGGAGGATTTCTTTGATGGAAGAAAAATGAGAGTAGTGCTCATAGATAATGGTTCTACTTGGGAAGAGGTGATTAGTGGAGTTCCACAGGGATTGGTACTGGCTCCAATAATGTTTGCTATTTATGTGAGTGACATGGACGAGGGTGTGGACAGTTACATCAACTTCTTTGTTGATAACACAAAGTTGTTGAGAAAAGTGAGCACTAAAATAGACTGTAAGTCGCTGCAGAGAGATCTTAACAAACTTTGGGAATCGAGTCAGATGAAAAAAATTCAAAGAAACCTTAGTCCTTGATTAAAGCCGAGTCCACACTGTGCCTCATACAGTATTGAATGCTGAGCTGTGTCCACACTAAGTGGGAATGAGGTAATAATACTAGTCTCATACATGCAATTCTTATATCATTGGATAATTCCCATCAACCTTGGTATTTTGAACCCCATAAGTACTGCAAATTAATAGTAACATCAGTAGCGATTTTCTAAAATTTAATGTTTTTTTTTTTTTTAGCAGGGAGTGCTGTGGAGAATGGCACAATTGCACCTTAAAAAAAAAAAAAAAAATCTTACAAATGTGTTGCCAGTGCTGGAAGTAGGGAAAGCACCTAAATCTATTGTCTGCAGGTGGCTACAATCTTTTGTACAGGCATATTCTTATTAACCTCTTGAATACAACGACACCTATATATGTGTCATGAGCTGCAAGTGGATAAGGATGCCAGTGTCAGCTTCCTGATTATATTTACTTTGTAGTAGTTGAGTATCCCCATAACCTGTGAACAGGCTTGATCACATTTTCCGTGACATATTTATTCTGGGTGAAAGAGAATGGGTATAACAGCAGTAACTTTATATTTTGTAATGCATCATCGTACATCAGGCAACCTGATATGCGTGCAAATATCTGACTCATATTGAAGAGGTTAAGAAAAAAAATCAATAAATAATGTATAAAGTTGTTTGCCAGTCTCACAGATGCAATTCTTATCTATATCATTGGATAGCTCCTATTGTTCTGATATTTTGAACCCTATAAGTACCACAAATGAACAGTAATATCAGTAGTAGTATTTTTTTTTTTTGGGGGGGGGAAGTAGCAGTGGAGAACAGCACAGCCACACCTAAAAACTTGCATTCTTAATGTCATGGTTCAGAATAAGTGACAACTTTTTCCTCATATCATCAAGGCTTGTACTCCTTATCTTCCTCATTTTGTATTCTTGTTCTTGATGTTGCTCAGGCAGGGATGCTGCTTTAATAAATCTATAAAACACTGGGTGTGGCTCCTTGTCCACTCAATGGGGCTAGCAGAGGTGGCCATGATGCATAAATACTTGGAATAGCTTAGGAGATATAGTCCAAGCTGGAACTACACACGAATTCAAATCTATGATAATTGGAAAATAAGGATATAGACCAAGTTGGAACCATACATGAAGTTGAAGCTGGGTATAATCAATTGGAGAGTGGGAGAAAGGACCCCACAATCATTGCTCTTTTTCTGTATACTATAATCAAGTAAATACAATTAGGTAATTACACTTCTATATACATATATACATAGATAAACCATATGAGGAAAGACTAAAAGCACTGGGTCTACCAACTTTGAAAGATCCAAGAGAAAGTGGGGATATGAGTACAGTAATCAGGTCACTGAAGGGGATAGATTGTACTGACAGAGATCTCCTGATTAAACATCGGCCATATGTCAAAAGGATGGGAAGAAATACAGTTTTCCATATGGATACACAAACACTTGGAACAGCTTAGGAAGGGATATAACCCAAGCTCAAACAAGACAAGTTCAAATCTAAATATGATATTTGGAAATCAGTTTGAACTGTACATAAATTTGAGGCCAGGTGTGATATAAAAGAATAAAAATAAAAATAAAATAAAAACAGGAGACTGGACCCAACAAGTACCGGTATTACCCCTTTCCTGTACACTACAATTGGGTAAATACACACTTACACTATGTATGATAAATTGGACACTAGGAGAGCATTGTAAGCATTGCTCCTTTCCTGTACACTATTATTAGGTAAATACACATATTTATATTCCAAATTCTAAATCAAGGAGCCCATAACTATTTACACAAGCAAATGTATTCTTAGATTAAATTTCTTAACACAAAATGGGCTTCAATAACAAGGAACCCCCACAACATGACATGCCACCTGTTTGATCAAATGTCAATCAAAATGATGACAAATTTAAGACAACAATAGTAACATAACTGAAAAATTTATTACTTCCAAACAATAGTAAGTTATTATATTCTCTACTCTTAAGATCTTGATGGCATGCAAAACATTGTTAAACATCAACTTTTGCTAGTCTTTGCGCTCCAAGGAGTCCATTCAGGATGTGGCAAATGTCGTAATTTACTACAAGACATTCTGCCAAATCAACCTTAGTGCAGTACTACCTCTCATTAACAGACGTTAATTAGCTGTGTTTGCGGTGGTGTTGTTCAGTGCTGTGCAATCACTATGCCACCCAAAAACCACCCCCAATCAATGGATTCTTCACATCAACGGACACTGTTACCCCCCTTTTAGTCTGTTAATGAGAGGTAGTACTGTACATACCTCTCTCTCTCTCTCTCTCTTTTATTTCTCATCTATGTGCTATTTGAAACTTATAATAAAGGAAGTTGTATAGTACAATGAGTATCACATCACTTTTTAGGAATATAACAATACTTACTTTTTACTTTTGTGTTTACTCTCGACTCCTGCTCAGTCTTTCCGACACACTGGGAGTCACACCTTATATCATCATTCTGGTAATTTATTACACTTTATAAAACTCACTAATTTGCATGCCCTAAGTGTAACAATCACTAAATGGGTATGTTTTCAATTTCTTCTTGAACATATCAACATTATTATTTTCCTTTATCTCTCTGGGAAGTAGAACCTTGGGGAAGATGTCCTGAAGGCACTAAATCCCATTTGATGATTACATCTTGGTTCCACCAACATAAAAGGATTGTCACTACTTCTTAGTGATACAGCTGAGCCAGGTTGATGATCCTGTCGGCATGCTCCGCCTTTGTAATCCTTTGTAAATCCACTCCCACCCATTTCATCCCCATATATTCCACTCCCATTCACCACCCTTCTCTCCTCCTTTTCTTGGCTCAAACATGTGGCAGTGGTTTTTCCCCATGTTGCTAAGCCAAAATATCACAGATGAGACAGGTGGGATGGAGTGAGTAATTATTGTTATAATCATAAAAAGTGAATTTCATTGTACTATAAAGCTTCCTTTACTATATACAAAATAAAAAGGTTGATTTGGCAAAATGGATAACTGTAAATCACATATGCCACACTTCTTGGAGCTCACAGACTATAGTAGAATTAACAGGTATAAATAGCTCAACCCTAATTAATATTTGAACAAATTCCAGTCTAGGATATTTGTTCATATGGGCACAAGAATCCTAGAGGTCTCATCTGAAAACACCCATCCCTCCAGTGCCCAACACAGCAAAATATTTCCCAAAACATAATAATAACTGCATCAGTTTTATGCAGTCAATAGTTTAAATTAAAGACTAGTGACAACCTATGTCTATGAACCACTCATGAAGCATTCTTTTATGACTGAAGAACAATATCCTCTCCAAAAAAGAAAAGAATTTTAATCACTTTTCACTTCCACTGCCCCCCTGTTCCTCTACCCTTCTAAATATCTCCCTTACCACCTTCGTGGAGCGATACTGTCCACCAGGATAGATGCGATGGTTACTCTCGATAACGTAAATATCCCCATTATTTGTCCAAATATGTTCGGAAAAACACAATAGATTAAGAAAATAACGACCTGGGTTGTCCTGTACGTTTACCCAGCCTATATAGTGCAGACAAAAATAACCAAATTAATTCTATATTTTACTCGGTTTCTCGCAACACGTCACAGGGTGGCAGCTCACCATTTAAATACCGCGGTTTTCCTTCGTGTACTCCGACCTGGCAGTGGATGGCAGATTTGACTCGGTCCTTTGTTTCCCGGTACTCACATATTCCCCTTTTATCAACCTTGCAATACATCCTACAGCAAACAAATATTATTTATATTCTAACGAGAAGTTCACACACCTACTTCAATGCCTAATGCAACCTTTAAGGAGGGAAAAAGGAAGAAATTTTAAGATTTGGAAGACTGCTATAATTCCACACCTACCTGTCAGCTCTAATGTTTACTTGTGACGTTGCTCTTACGCATGCGCATTCTCGTTTGGCACATCGCACGTGATCCTGTAAGTCCCGCTCCAATGTGCACGAGCACATTCATGCAAAACTGGGAGTGTAGAGAGACTTCAAAATTATAGTTCCTGCCATGTATACTATAATCAGGTAAATACAAATTTGCACATGAAAGCAGTAAAAGCTTAATAGGATTGTGGACTGCTTAGACCTAAGCAATTCCGCGATTACACGACGAAATTGAAATGAAAACGGGCAAAACTAAAAATAGAGCGTCATGGGTGGGAACTGAAACAATAAACCAAAGGAGGAAATGGATTTGGGAGTTGGTAATAGATAATGGATGACGTGGTGAAGGATGCTAGAAGACCACAATGCAATAAGAAAGAGGCACACGGGTACTGACAAACTATGTGACATTTCATTTAAATGAAGAAGACATGACGGAAAAATATAACTTTATCCACCCCAAATTGCAGTGCACAGTAGTGGTATGGTCTCTACACAAAAAGAAACATGTAGAACATAAGATTCAAAGGAAATCAACTAAAATTACCCTAGTGTGGCTGTCCAAACATATAAGGAAGACAATTACATGAGCTGGGAGTGTCCACAGTGAGAGAAGAAAAGTATGTGACACGAATGCTGCCTTTATAGAACGGCAAATCCCGTGGGGGAAAAATCAACAGATTTTAACGTATGGAATGAAGGAATATCATAAGGACAAATAGAAAAAAGAAAAAAAATTCTAAATGTTTAATATACAGTTTCCCGTATAGTTGCGTCCATGTGTGAAATATTCTAGAATATGTAGGACTATATCAAACTTAATAAGTGAAGACAGGAACATAGTTATTCAGCAACCCAAGCTCGAGTCCCATTATGGGCGAAAAGCCGAAAACAAATACCACTGCACTGCTAGCCGGCACTCCAACTCTGGTGGGCAAGGAGTTGTGTAATATATATATATATATATATATATATATATATATATATTTGTGTGATTTATCATGGTCTTGGATCACGTGTTGGACTCGTGATCGACAGTTATTAACTTCCCGAACGAGAGCTCGGAGTTCGTATGACCGATCTTACACGCACACACACAAACCCAACTCCCCGTCCACGAGAGTTGGAGTTACACCCCGCAGCGAAGCGATACTGAAATTATTTCAGCCCCGGACCGTAATGGCAGGCGAGAATTCTAACCACAGCGTCACGAGGAGTGTGTAGGAATATGTGTCTAAGGTCATAGATCGGGCCATATATAAGCTCTTGAGTTCTCATTCGGGAGGAAAACAGCTGTCGATCACAAGCCTAACTCGTAGTTCACGATCGTGCTGAATCACGAACCTGCACACACGGTTCGACGGCGCAGTGGTAGCGTTCGCAACCGGTACTCCAGAGGTCCGAGTTCGAAATTATTTCAGTATTATTTCAATACTGAAACATTTTCAGTATCCCTGTGTTGCGAGCCGTCACTCCAACTCTCGTGGGCGGGTAATTGTGTGTATTTGTATAAGGTCACAGCATTACCCACATATGAGCTCTCATCAAAGAGGGTAATAGCTGTCGATCACGAGTCCAACACGTGATCCAAGACCATGGTAAATTACAGACACATGCACACAGGCATGCACAGGACCACCGACCTAGAAAATAACTTAATGCAGTACCAATTCATAAAGGAGGAAATAAAAGGAAATAACTGAATTACAAACCAGTGTAATTGACCAGCATGATATATCGAATTGTTTTGAAGAAATCCTAAAGAAGATAAGTTGAATATCTGTAAGGGGACATTATAACGGTTTTAGGACAGGATGATCATGTAAATCAGTCCAGCTAAGTTTTTGTTCGAGAGTATTTTATTTCCTGTAGGAGAAAGAAGGTTGAATGGGGTGTGTATACCTGAATTTGGAGAAAGCATTTAACAAGGCACGTCACATTAGACTTTTGTGGAAAATAAGCATATTGCAGGACTCATAGGTAAGCTCTTTGGACTATAAAAGGCTTCCTGAAAGACAGGTATATGAAAACCGTGACAAGCGGAGTACAAGGGCTTTTCTATTACCTGTAGTGTTCTTACGTGAATGTCGCGATGGAAAGTTTGAGCCATGCTATTATGTTTGCAGACGATGCAAAGGTCATTAAGAGAATAAAAGATAATGAAGAAAGGATATTGTGTTAAGAAAATCTAGACAATATATATGCATGGCATCAATCGTAGAAAGTGAATATTAATGCCAAAAATGCGAAGTAACAGAAATGGGTAATACCTCAAAGAGACTATCAGTAAATTACTCAGTAGGAAATGAATCAGTTGAAGAAGAAGAAGAAAAGAGAAAGATCTAGGAGTGTTGGCCACGAATTCCTTGTCACCTGACACATGTATACTAGCAAAACCGTAGGTGACACATAAAAGACTTTTGACGA
>NC_134778.1:55294690-55349690 GCF_046742065.1 Oratosquilla oratoria | reverse complement strand
TGAGGAAGGAGAGGACTTGGCCCACGCAGGCAGACGCCATGTAAACAAAAGAGGGCCGGACCAGTTTAGTGACGATGAAGGGTCTAACAAAAATGTAAAGATTAGAAACATAGATATGAGTAGCACAATAGAAGGTGAGGATAATAATTTCCAGGGATTTAAGGAGGGGGGGGGAGGATACCAACCTCCCCCGACTGGCAAGACTCGAAGAAAAACTTGAACAAATGACTGAACATTGGGAGAGTAGATTCGGTAGAATGTCAAAAATGGCTGAAAGGGTTGAAAGATTGGAAGCACTAGAGAGGGCAAACAAAAACTTAATTAAGGAAATAGAAGAACTAAAAAGACAGTTAAAAGAAGTAAAAGAGGAGAATGAAGAATTAAAGAGGAATAATAAAGAAAACAAAGAGGCCATAGCTAAAGAAGCACAGGGTTGGAAGACAATCCAAGAAAACAGTAAAGTTGCATTTACTGATATAATCAAACAGCAAATGAAAGAACAAACTGAAGACTCAGTTATCAAAGTGATGAGACAGAAGGAGAATATTGTAAGAGACTTAGCAGACAAAAAGAAATGTATAATTATATTAGGAATGGAAGAGAAACATAACCCAGATAGAACCTCAAGAATCAAAGAGGAAAATGAAAAAGTAATCACTTTACTACAATTAGTTCAGGAAGATGAACCAGAAATAATGAAACAAATCGAAGAGAAGTTCAGACTCGTAAAGTATAGTACAGATAAGACCAGACCAATTAAGATTAAATTCAGGTCACAAACGACGGCTGAGAATATCTTATCCAAAACAGGGAAACTAGCAACAAGTGAACAATATAAAAAGGTATGGATAAAAAGGGAAATGAATAAAGAGGAAAGAGAGGAAGAAAAAATGAAAAGGAAAGAAGCTAAGGAAAAAAACGAGAACAGAACAGAGAAAAAGAGAGATTCTATTGGAGAGTAATGAATATGAAACTAAGGAAATTCGACATACAAGAGAAAAAAAGGGAAACAGAGAACACAATGGAAGTGGCAGAAAACTAAGAGTGTCCTACACAAATATAGATGGATTAATAACAGGATTGAATGAGCTGAATGATTATTTGAAGGAAAAAGAACCGGACATAATGGGAATTGTAGAAACGAAATTAAAAGGTCCACTACCACCCAACAGTGTAGGACATGATGCATATAATTATTGGATTAGAAACAGAGAGACAAAACAAGGGGGTGGAGTTATGTTCCTGACTAAGAAGGATATAAACGTGAGGTGTGTCACATATGGAAAGAATACAGTAGAGATGATTATGATCGAAGTGGAAGACAGAGATAAGAAGAGCAGAAAGTTTGTGATAAATTATGTGCCTCCGAAAACAGCCTCGTGGGAAGAGAGTGAACATAAAAGTATGTTAGAGGACACAAAGATAACATTAAATAAGATAATGGAAGATGGAGGAAGAATAGTTATGATGGGCGACTTTAATTGCAAAGAAGTCTGCTGGGAAGAGATGACCGTAAAGGGTGGAGACGGCTCATGGGGAAACGTTCTACTCGAGATGATTACTGACAATACAATGACACAGTGGATACAGGAGAACACTAGGTATAGAAATGAGGAAGAACCATCGAGACTAGACCTAATAATTACATCTGAACCTAGAATAGTGGACAAGATTGAATATAAAACACCAATAAGTAAAAGTGACCACATATTGATTGAACTGGAACTAAATGAAGAAAAATACATGAAAAGAAATGAACAATATAGAAAAGGAAGAATGATGTATGAAAAAACAAACTTTGATAAAATAAGAGAATTCTTTCAAAAAAGAAAACTGGGAAGAAATATACAAAGAAGAAACAACAGTGGAAGAGAAATGGAATATTTTGACAAAAATTTACAAGACAAAAACAAGAAAAAGAATATGCAAAATGCTGGTACAATAAAAGTTGTAGGGAGTTAAAAGACAAAAGAGATAAAGCTTGGACCAGATGGAAAAAACACAAAAGGCCTGAAAAATGGAAAATATATAATTGTTATAGAAATGAATATGTACAAAAGTGCAGAGAGGAAAAGAGAAAATATGAAAAAGATGTCATAGAAAAATGTAAAGATCAATCAAAACTATTTTACAGATTTGTAAACAACAAATTGAAAAACAAACAAGACTTGGAGAAATTAAGACAAGGAGTTGAATACACAGAGGATATTGAAATGCCGGAAATTATGAACAAACATTTTAAATCAGTGTTTACAAGGGAGAACATACAACCTGATGAGATTGAATGGAAAGAGAAAGTCCCTCCCATGAAAGAAAAATAAGTAACAAAGAACGAAATACTGAAACACTTGAGTAATCTTGATGTCAGAAAATTGCATGGACCAGATGAAATAGCAAACTGGATTTTGAAAGAATGCAGGAATGAACTGGCAGACAAAATACATAGCATAATAAACAGTTCCTTGAAAGAAGGAAAAGTTCCAGAAGATTGGAAAAAAGCAAATATAGTACCTATATATAAAGGGGGAAATAAAGAAGACCCTAACAACTATAGACCAGTCTCTCTAACAAGTACAATAGCAAAAATTTGTGAAAGAATTGTCAAAAGTAGATGGGTAAAATATTTAGAAAAAAACAACGTGTTAAATCCAAGGCAATTTGGATTCAGACAAGGACGATCATGCGTCACCAATTTAATATGTTTCTATTCAAGGCTAATAGATATAATACAAGAAAGAGATGGATGGGCTGATTGTGCATTTCTAGACCTAAAAAAAGCTTTTGACAAAGTACCACATAAGAAGTTGCTTAAGAAATTAGAAACTGAAGGAGGAATACAGGGCAAACTGCTTAATTGGATGGAAGACTTTTTGCAAGAAAGGAAAATGAGAGTAGTGATAAGAGACAAACACTCAAAATGGGATGAAGTAATAAGCGGTGTTCCGCAGGGAACAGTTCTGGCCCCAATAATGTTTGCTATATATATTAATGATATGGATGAAGGAATTGAAAGCTATATGAGCTTCTTTGCAGATGATGCAAAACTATTGAAAAGAGTGAACACGGAAGAAGATTGTGAATCACTAGAGAGATCTAAATAAAGTACAGGAATGGAGTAGGAAGTGGGAGATGGAGTTCAATACAAAAAAGTGTAGTATAATGGAATTTGGAAAAAGCAAAAACAGAATAACAGGATCATATAAATTGGGAGAAGAAGGAATAAAAAAAAAAGTAGAAAATGAGAAGGACCTGGGAGTCATTGTTATGAATAATATGTCACCTGAGAAACATATAAATAAGATTTTTGGAGAAACTTATAATTTAATAAGAACAATCAAAGTTGCATTTACATACCTGGATGAAGAAATGGTGAAGAAAATTCTAATCACCCTGATAAGACCAAGACTGGAATATGCAGCAACGATATGGTCACCAAGTACAAAAAAAAAATGTATAAAAAAAACTTGAAAGAATACAAAGAGCAATTACAAAATTGGCACCAACACTCTCAAAACTATCATATGAAGAGAGACTAGCAAAACTTGAACTACAGACACTAGAGCAAAGAAGAGAGGAGATTTGATAGCTATTTACAGAATCATGAAAGGCATAGAAATTACTGATAGAGAGAATCTGATAAAATGGGATGATAGAAATACAAGAGGACACGGAAAGAAAATAAAAAAAGACAGCTATAGAAGAGATTTGAAAAAGAACAGCTTTCCTCACAGAGTAATAGACAGTTGGAACAAGTTAGATGAGAAAGTGGTGTGTGCAAAAACAATACATGAATTTAAAAATAGTTTAGATAAAATGAGATATGAAGACGGTACCCCACGAGCATAGCTCCCCTTCCCGTAAAATACAACTAGGTAAATACAACTAGGTAAATACACACACACACACACATTTTCGTCGGATGGACGGCGAAGATTGGAGTTCTGAAGAAAAAGTGAAATTTTCGTGGATCTCAACGCAAAGGAAGTACCTTATTGTATTTACAGGGAAGGGGAAAGCTTGTGGTGTAGTGGGAAAGTGAGGAAAAGGGAGAAGGAGAGGGATTACTGAGGGAAATGGAAGGAAATGAGGAAGAGGAGGACTTGGTCCAGGAGGACAGGCGTCTTATAAACAAGAGAAGGATCGATGATTTTGGTGATGGGATTAACAAAAAATGTAAAGATTAGAAATATAGATAAGAGCAGCACAATGGAAGGTGAGGAGAATGATTTCCAGGGATTTAATGGGGGGGTGGGTGGATACCAACCTCCCCCGATTAGCAAGACTAGAGGAAAAACATAAACAAATGACCGAACATTGGGAGAATAGGTTCGGTAACATAGCAAAGATTGCGCAGAGAGTTAAAAAATTGGAAGAACTAGAGAAGGTGAACACAAACTTAACTAAAAAAATAGAAGAATTAAAAAGACAGTTAAAAGAAGTAAAAGAGGAGAATGAAGAATTAAAGTGGAATAATAAAGACAATAAAGAGGTCACAGCTAAAGAAGCACAGGGTTGGAAAAAATCCAAGAAAACAGTAACGTTGCATTTACTGACATAATTAAACAGCAAATGAAAGAACAAACTGAAGACTCAGTTATTAAAGTGATGAGACAGAAGGAGAATATAGTAAGAGACTTAGCAGATAAAAAGAAATGTATAATTATATTAGGAATGAAAGAGAAACATAACCTAAATAGAACCACAAGAATCAATGAGGAAAAAGAAAAAGTAAGCAGTTTACTAGAATTAGTTCAGGAAGATGAACCTGAAACCATGAAACAAATTGAAGAGATGTATAGACTCGGAAAGTATATTACAGATAAGACCAGACCAATTAAGATTTAATTCAGGTCACAAACGACGGCAGATAATATCTTAGCAAAAACAGGGAAATTAGCAGCAAGTGAACAATATAAAAAGGTATGGATAAAAAGGGAAATGAATAAAGAGGAAAGAGAGGAGGAAAAAATAAAAAGACATGAAGCTAAGGAAAAAAATGAGAACAGAACAGAGTCAGAAAAAGAGAAATTCTATTGGAGAGTAGTGAATATGAAAGGAAATATGACATACTAGAGAAAAACAAAAGGGAAACAGAGAACACAATGGAAGTGGCAGAAACTAAGAGTGTCGTACACAAATATAGATGGATTGATAAGAGGATTGAATGAGCTGAATGATTGTTTGAAGGAAAAAGAACCGGACACAATGGGAATTGTAGAAACGAAATTAAAAGGTCCACTACCACCCAACAGTGTAGGACATGATGCATATAATTATTGGATTAGAAACAGAGAGACAAAACAAGGGGGTGGAGTTATGTTCCTGACTAAGAAGGATATAAACGTGAGGTGTGTCACATATGGAAAGAATACAGTAGAGATGATTATGATCGAAGTGGAAGACAGAGATAAGAAGAGCAGAAAGTTTGTGATAAATTATGTGCCTCCAAAAACAGCCTCGTGGGAAGAGAGTGAACATAAAAGTATGTTAGAAGACACAAGGATAACATTAAATAAGGTAATGGAAGATGGAGGAAGAATAGTTATGATGGGCGACTTTAATTGCAAAGAAGTCTGCTGGGAAGAGATGACAGTAAAGGGTGGAGACGGCTCATGGGGAAATGTTCTACTCGAGATGATTATTGACCATACAATGACACAGTGGATACAGGAGAACACTAGGTTATGCCAAAATTGATCCCTTACAATAAAAAAAAAATCTGGGGTAAATTTACCCTAGATTAAGACGTCCTACTCTACTTTTCCTAAATCCACAAAGATCCTCACTAATTACTCCCTCTGGTCCTCTTCTAATCCTCCAAAAACACCGTCCCATATGCCTTTCCAATTAACTCATGAAACTGATCCCTCTAAAACTACTACATTCACATGTGTTCCCCTTTTCTCTGTAAGGGGTGATTCGCACTATACAAGCACGTAAACGTAACATCGTCCTCGGTAATCAGCAAGTGCGTTCACAATATCCGTCCGATCTCCTGCAGTACAGCTTTGGCCGTGTTCGCAGAAGGATCTTGCTAGAAACAGACATGTTTGAGAACTTTAGTGTTACAGGCTTGGCATCATGTATTCTACACAACTTTATCAAATATGTCAATGTTATTTCTTCAAACAAAAATCAACAGGATATACCTGGTGAAATATACAAGCATACTCCAGTCCTCCGGCACACATCACGATCATATAATGAAATATAAAATATAATATTATACACTATAGTATTAGATAATATAATATAATATGATGTAATACAGTATGATATAGAATAATATGATGTAATACAGTATAATATAATATAATATGTAATATAATACAATATAATATGATATAATATATAATATAACATAATATAATACATTATAATATTATATAATATGATGATAAGGTTTAACGTTATAAACTCCACCCTATCGAGAGGCTAGAACGGTGCCCTTTACAGAGGATTTTGTAGCGGTGGCAGGATTCGAACCACCATCACCTCGACCTTTACCGCAAGTAACGACGTCCTAACCCGCTCGGCCAGCGAGCTTAAAAAATTATAAGAAATAATATAATATAATATGATATATAATATAATATAATATAATATAATATAATATAATATAAATTAATATAATATAATATAATATAATAGATAGATAGATAGACTTTATTTGGCAGTGAATCAATGTACATGAAGTGCAAATAATGACAAGAACTCATACATACATACATATACCAAGGCTTTTTCCCCCTTCCAAGGGAGGTAGCCAAAAAGGGAAAGGCATAAAAACACTCCCACCCATTTCATCCCCAAATACACTCCACACCCCTCCCACCCTCCCTCTCATCTGAGCACCTCCTGGATGACGGGTCATCCCTGCACCCTGCCCACCGCCCTGGGTCAGAAGCAGTGTCGCAAGACACAGCACATCCACAGCAAGGCCGCTTCATTTAAACAAGAACACATAGTTCGGAATGATAAATGCAAATTGCCGAGGATAACATAAAAAGCATGTACGCTTATTTCCATTGTGGTCCCCAAACATAATATAATATAATATAATATAATATAATATAATATAATATAATATAATATAATATAATATAATATAATATAATATAATATAATATAATATACCAAGGCTTTTTCCCCCTTCCAAGGGAGGTAGCCAATAATATAATATAATTTAATATAATATAATACAATATAATATAATATAATATAATATAATATAATATAATATAATATAATATAATATGATATAATATAATTAAACGTAATATATAAAATATAAAATATAAAATAAAACAACTTTATAATATTTACTTGAAAATGTCAGTAATAAGGCTGTATACCTTTGACGTCATCATTGTACGAAATCATAACAAACATATCAACATGTCTGAAGAAGACCACGAGGAAACAGGTTCTCCAGCAACTTTCAAAGAATTGGTAAGCATGTGGTAAACAATATATATATTGGTTTCAAGGAGACTACACTAACTCCATATTAAAAGAAATAGATAGGATGTTTCATCGAAATTTCATCAAAATATGGGGTTGACTGGTGAACATGGCACACTACTATTTTCTCAAATTTCTCTATATTTAATGTTGATAAAGTTTGCCAGCCTTACAAATGCAATATTTATCCATATCATCGGATAGCCCTTGTCATTCTAAGTATTTTGAACCCAATGAATAAGTACCACAATAGTAATGTTAGTAGCGAATGCGATTTTTTTCTAGATTTATCATATGAGGGGGGGGGGCTGCTTTGCAGAGTAGCACATCTGCATGGCAGACAGTCATTGGGGAGTGGATGAAGCTGCCTTGGATATAAGATAAATTCCTCTTAATATCCGACTAGATATAAATTCATCAACACCCACAAAGAAGAAACACGCCCCCAGTTTCTTCACCCAGGCAGCATGGCTCTATCCTCCACTGGGTGACCAGTAATTCACCATGGTCTTGGATCACGTGTTGGACTCATGATCAACAGTTATTAACCTCTCAGATGAGAGCTCAGAGCTCGTATGATGGACCTGTGGGTAATACTGTGACCTTACATGCACACACTCCCCCAACTCCCTGCCCACGTGAGTTGGAGTAACACCCAGCAGTGAAGTGATACTGAAATCATATCAGCCCTGGGCGGGAGTTGAACCCAGACTGCCTTAGTGGCAGGCGAGAACTCTAACCACAGTGCCACGAGTGTTGTCGGCCATGTGCAGAATCTCCGCTCGATGCTTCAAGTGACAAATAGGAAGCAATGAGACAAGTAAATTTTTTTTAGAGGAAACAGCCTTATAATTGTTAGGTGTGGTTGTGCTATTTTTCATCGTATACCCTGCCAGAAACACTAGATTTTTTAAAATCGCTATTGATGTTACTATTGATCTGTGGTACTTATTTATGTGATTCAAAACACTCAAAATGGTAATAGCTATCCAATTATACAGATAAGAATTGTATCTGTGAGACTGACAAACAACTTTATATTTATCTACTAATTACATTTAGGTAAGCAGTCAGCCCACCGTTTCTCATATTTTTGGTCTGAGAGGCAGTGAATCCATAGTAAGTTGTCAGAAACAAGTATTGATAGTGTTGATTAATTTTTCTTAATTGATGAAGCTGATATAACAGAGTGTACTCCATTTTAGGGTAAAATTTCAGAATCATGTAAACATGGATAGTTAACATGAAACTCTGTTGTCCAATGGTTCCTAACCTAACTTCAATTGTGAACTCATCTAATTAGGTCATCCAACCAACTCACCAGGTTGAGTATCATTATCTGATTGTGTATGGACAAATAAGGCCACAATTAGATATGGTGGCTTACTTACTTACTTAGTCTTACTTAGTAGAATTCAGAGGGTCTTCCTCATAGCTGTGGTGGTCCACCGCTACTTCCAGTCCGGGAATCTCCTTTTTGTAGATTGATCTGGTCTGGTCTGGGACTATGGGAAAAATCCGAGAAAGTTAACACAATTTCAGGGTTGGACATTGCATGGTACTTGTGTTATTTAGTCAGTTCTCACCATGATAGGCCTTTAGGCTTTCAAAGGATTGCAAATAATACAATCAAAGCAGATTTGGTAAAATTTTAGAAGTGCACACTTAGATATAGTAGAAAATTATATTTAAATTTTTTAAATTATAATACATCAATGTAATATATATTTTTCTTGGTGAAAATCTATAACAAAAAAGCTGCTAAAAGTTATGCACTAATGAAAGGAACTACAATAAGTGCTTGAGATACTTTTTTTTTTCTAAGTTGAAGAAATTAAAGTATGATAGGTTGGTCTAACCTAACCTAACCCAACCTGCTTTTATTAATGCAGTACACCTATAATGCTAGAGATCAGGTTCATCTTCTTCAGGGATGTTAACAGCCAGTTTTGGCATCCGATTGGACTGGGGGATGTAGAGGAGTTTCATAGCTTCAAGAAAAACATGAAACTCGGCTCTGTAGCACTGTTTAGGAAAATATGATGTCACTTGGTGTGGGAGAATACCCAGTATACAATGTGGTTATCACTATCATCAAACTGACATTGAGACTGGACTGGTGTCTCAAGCCTATCATCAAAACTCCATTCACTTGTGAACTTTCACAATCTTTTGTGTTTCTAATATATTTATACCTTACAAGTATGAGAATGTGCACCAGATAGCCTCTGTTAGCCCTTCATGTAAGTGGATTGATTTATTGTCCAAGGTGACTGGCAACTAAGGGGAGTTCATCTGTAGTCCAGTTAAAAAATGCACCCTTTATAACACTTTACACAATTTAGGGTTGTGTGTGGTATAATATTATATGTGGTTTTATAAATTTTTCTCTTTACAGGGGATCTTAGATGAATTGTGTAGTGCCTGTGAAAGACTAGGATGGAAAACCCCAACTCATATTCAGAAAGAGGCCATCCCCCTCGCACTCAAAGGTAAACTTGATGCGTTGTTGAGCAATAAAAAGGTTATTGAGGATTTAGGTTACAAAAATGTGGAAATTGATAAAGTTGGGCAGCGTATTCACTTGATTACATATAGGCAGATCTGAAATTGCTTATTCTCTGGTTAATAAGACCTAGCACTGTATCCATTGATTATGAATTCATACATTGTTTAAATCAATGTTATTCTCATTCTTTTAGATGGAGTTCAGAGTGGTATCAAATGCCACACACTTAATAAATCTAATTGTTCTCTTTGCAGAAAAGGATGTCATTGGTTTGGCAGAAACTGGGTCGGGCAAGACAGGAGCATTTGGCTTGCCTCTCCTGCAGGCCCTCATCAGCCACCCACAGCGGCTCTTTGCTTTAGTGTTGACCCCAACAAGGGAGTTAGCTTTCCAGATTAAGGAGCAATTTGATGCCCTCGGTGAGTTGGTTTTCCAAGCTGTTTGGTCTCGTACAAATACAGCTATTTTGATTTAATAGTTGTGTTCCATGAGAGCTTGTGCATTGTAAAACCTTGCTTATAGGAACAAATATAGATATAGGGGGTTGTATTATGCAGTTGCCTGACATTGCAGCATGGTTCTGAATACTAAGCTCCCCTCAAAGAAGAATGCTGATTACTTTCAAATTTTACTGTCATTCCTTTCCACCATCCTCCTTAAATTTCTCTTATACCACATGTATGACTTCACCTCTTCAGTGTGAAATTGACCCCAAGGATAGTAGTACAGGTTAGAGCAATGAAATACCTTCCATAGTTTGGAGTCTTATCACATGTATTACCAAGTAGAAATCAATCCATTGCCCCAGATAATTAGTATCACCCATTGAATTGGCCCATAAGTCACTCAAGGAAGAATTGTGTTGTCAGGTATGGCTGGGGAGGGACAGTTTAACATATCGCTTGTTTGCGAAAACGTCGTCATAACTCAAAAAACTGAATTTTTGAGTTATCTATACAGACATATTCATCTTCAAACACGGATTTTTTTGGTAACAGTGTCATATCTGTAGCTCAAAAATTGACCGCTAGGGAGTGCTAAATGTCCCAACGACATAACCTTACATGTTCCAACTTGTTCCAACAAATATTTTAGACTTAGTAAAGATTATGATTGTTTCAACTTCTATAAACTTTAGAGGCGTATTTGATGCTCCAAAAAATGTTCCACCTATGGTGTTTGAGTTTTTTTTATAATATTGAGAGCGTTTTGAAACTTTAAAATGCCTCTCCTGAAAAATTCGATATTTTGAGTTATGACGACGTTTTCGCAAACAAGCGATATAAGGTGTTCTGAGTTGGTTGCATCTGGGGCAATTTGTTTTTGGTATTGTCTTACTGCTAGATAGTTACCTGAATGCAGTCATACAAATGTAGTTCTTGTGTCTCTTAGGAGGAATATTTTAGAGGGAGGCTAATGTATTGAAGGATCAAGTTGTCAGTCTTTTAGTTCTTGCTTTATAATCTGAATGTGCATGAGTTTTGGAATGTATGTGTTGTGTAGTAAAGGTGGAAGATTGTTGTAGATATACTGTACAGTGATTTATTTTTTCTTTCTTTTTCTTTTTGTGCTTTTGTGATATAATGGGATGGGTGAGTAGGTTTGAGAATTCTTGTACCTATCATTTTCATGTATTATTCAATGGGTAGGATTTTTGTTTCTTTGTGTAGGTGTAGGTGGATAGTAATAAGATTGGTCTGTGAAAATGCTGGTTTTTCTGTTTGTTTGTGTAGCTTCATGTAAACAAAAACAAACTAGAACAGTAGATTAAACAAAATAGAATGAAGACCTCCCCTCAAAAATCATCAGGGACATTACTCACTCCAGAAACCATGAACCAAAGAAATTGCAACAGTAGAATTGAATGGACTATTTCAAATTGATTGGATTTTGTTGTACAGCTAGGCATGGTTGAAAATATCAATCAAGGTGTTTTAGATAGATGTTTTGAGATTTTTGTGGATCTTCTGCATAGGAGTTTTTCAATTTTTTTTATTGCCCATGTATGTCTTTGTTGTGGAAAGGTTGGGGTATCTTGTTTTATTTTTCATATCTCTTTTGTTATTTTCCTATATTTTGGAGTTGTGGGTACTTGATTATATTACATTGCTGTTTTTGTGATTGTGTTTTTCCTTGGTTGCTCCAGTTGCTATTGGATGTGTATACATTTTTATTTTATTTTTTTATGGTTATTATAGTTTTCCACATTTGTTTGTTTTCTCATCTATTATATTTGTGTTTTTTCCTCAATTTTCTTTCTTCAACAACTCTTGGTTGTACAATGAAATTCCAGCTATCTGGAAAAGAACTCACATAATACTCATATTATTACATAAAACAAACCAGATTTAATTAAGGATTGCAAATTATGAGAGCTCAATGTAAAATGTGGAACCTCCATGAAATATTTCATATGCAATATTCAAAAAAGATGAATTATGAGATTGGCCATCAAATTTTGTTGACTCACCGATTTACTTTTGTTTTAGGCAAGGCTGTTGGTGTTAACTGTTGTGTTATTGTTGGCGGGATGGACATGACTCAGCAGGCGATGGATCTTGGTAAACGGCCACACATCGTTGTAGCGACTCCAGGACGGTTGGTGGACCACTTGGAGAAGACAAAGGGGTTCAACCTGAAGGCTCTGAAGTATTTGGTGGGTAGTAGTTGGTTGTAATCAGTTGCTTTTATATTTTGATAGAATGTGAGCTTCAAAGATTTTTATTTCTGTGCATTGGGCATTAGTTTTTTTTAAGTACTCATTTGATTTACTATATGTAGAAAGATTTTTTTTGTGTGTGGTTTGAGTGGTGGGTTGTCTTCAGTTTCCAGAGTCCAGTTAATTAATTAATTTATTTATTTATTTATTTATTTATTTTTAGCTGCTGTTGTGTCATTTACCATACCCAAAGGTTACTTAATATGGAAGCTCTTGTCTTACTCAGGTCATGGATGAGGCTGATCGCATACTCAACATGGACTTTGAGGAAGAAGTGGACAAGATCCTCAAGGTGCTTCCAAAGGAGAGAAGGACAATGCTTTTCTCAGCCACAATGACCAGCAAGGTAAAGACAGCCCATAAATCAGGTCCTGCCTAATCCATGGGATTGGTGATACACCATCAATATTGCATATTTGATAAATTTTGAGTAGTATGAATGAGAAATAGGTGTTTGAGGATGAATACAAAGATATAAAGAATAAAGATGAA
This sequence comes from Oratosquilla oratoria, assembly GCF_046742065.1. NCBI lineage: Eukaryota > Metazoa > Arthropoda > Malacostraca > Stomatopoda > Squillidae > Oratosquilla > Oratosquilla oratoria. Next base: position 55,336,506 of record NC_134778.1, on the reverse strand, counting down.
ACAAATTGTAAGATAGATTAGATTAAAGTACTCAGTTGAATAGATTTTTATGATAATAATTGTTTCCTTTTTAGATGTTTTGATAATTGTATTTTAATTTCTGTGTAGGTGAACAAACTGCAGAGGGCTCACCTGCAAGATCCTGTGAGAGTGGAAGTGTCGTCTAAGTACCAGACAGTCAAGAAACTAAAGCAGTACATGCTCTTCATCCCTTGTAAACACAAGGTAAGTTCTCCAATATTACGTTTCACAATTTAAGCCACCACAAGAGTTTTATTCTCACTTTTTTTTCAATAAACCTTTTCAGTTCCTCAGCTGTGCATTTCATAAATTCTTTGTACTCTGCACCATTCTATACTGATGTTTTTGGAATGGTATGTGCAAATGCCCCAGATGCAACCACCACACAGAGAACACAAAACACTTCATACTGCAATACCTCATACTAACAATACCCAGACAACAACACAATATATCTTCCCTGAGTGAATTATGGACCTATTTGGGGGACTGTTGCATGTAAGCTGCAGGTTTTCTGCAAGATACCAGGGGCAATGAATTGATGGATTGAGTATGTGCCATTGTGATGTCTTTTTTTCCATCCTTTTTACTTATAATTCTTATGTTCATTATCTCAGCCATTCTTTCTTCCATTTGCTCTTCTTCCATCTGGATGCTTGTTTTCATTGCCATCCCCCTTATTTTTGTAGTAGGAAATTGTATGGAGTATGTGCAGTGGACAAGGTGCAGGGATGACCCATCATCCAGGAAGTGCTAAGATAAGAGGGGTGTGGAGTGTATTCAGGGATGGAATGGGTGGGAATGATTTTATGTCTTTTCCTTTTTGGCTACCTCCTTGTAAGGGGGAAAAAGCCTTGGTATGTGTATGTATGTATGTATGTCGAATGTCTCAGCAACTTGATGTATAATATATTTTATCCTGCTTCTTTGAGACAGTTTTAATCAAATATGGGATAGACTTTTAAATGAAAGGGTCAGTATTATTGTGATTAACCACTTGAAGCAGGTGGTACACTGTTATTTTTTATTGATTCTAGAGGATTAATTTAATTCAGCAAGGGGATAGCAGGAGATATGTATGAAATATGTGAATAATATATATATATATTTCTACTACCTTTCTCCACAGCACATCTATTTGACATACATATTGAATGAAATCGGCAACCAATCCGTGATTATCTTCTGTGCAACTCATCTTTCCACACTCAAGACGGCACTGATGCTGCGAAATCTGGGCTTCACAGCCATCCCCCTGTATGGCAAAATGACACAGAATAAACGACTTGGTGCACTGAATAAGTTCAAAGCCAGAGAGCGTTCAATTCTGCTTGCAACAGATGTAGCCTCAAGGTAAGGAAGGGCAGCACTTAAAAGTTCATTGAAGATGATAGGGTTTGCTGTAGATGGAAAGTGTCATAGGAATGATATTACTTTGCGGGCAGCCCAGGGTGGATATATCCACCTTTCCCTCAATTTAACATAAAAAGGAAGGGAACATCAGCCCAATGAATATGGTAAATTCAAAATATTTATTCTAATTTAACATCAGACTTACCAAGAATTGTGAAAATGGGTTCTTGATATGCCATGATTGTAAAGTGGGGGACTGAAATTTACTGTAGGTCACAGGATTTTATCTGTTGTCTCTGAAATTTGTTAAATGAGGGTTCATTGAATTGAGGGCTGAGTGTAATGTTATACAATTTGATTAATAACTTTTAAGCATAGAATACTCAGTACAGTACAGAACAGACTTGGTGCTGAAAGATACAAAGACGGGTCACCATGAGCATAGCTCTCTTCCTGTATAATACAACTAGGTAAAATACAGGTTAACAGCAGGATATTTTCAATGTTCATTTAAAGGGCAAGTAGAGCTCTGTAATGAAGAGTCAAAGAATATGGATAACACTTCAGTGTGGAACATGTCCACCATTTAGCTGATAGGTGCTGGAGTTAGGTTAAGAAATTTTAGCAGTAATGGAGATATGAATCTTTTGACCTTGACTTTTCTTTTCTTTTCTTTTCTTTTTACAGGGGTTTAGATATACCAAGTGTTGATTATGTGATCAATTTTGATGTACCCTTGCACAGCAAAGACTATATTCATCGGGTAGGAAGAACAGCCAGAGCAGGCAAGTCTGGCATTGCCATCACAATCGTCTCTCAGGTATAAAGCCCTTACGCTGCTTCTGTTTTGATTGTTTTAAGGTTGCAATTAGAAGTGGCTAATGAATGAAAATAAGTTTTGATGAAAGAGGAGAGATAAATAATAAAGTGGCTTTTAGATCAGTGATCAGTTTGTTGCCCCAGCTCTCTCTTGCAGTAGACTCATAGCTCCTAGGCAATTAGCATAAGCCACCAGCCTGGACCACAAGTCATTATAATTGTATTTACCTAGTTGTATCTTATGGGAAAGGGAGCTACACTTGTGGTGTCCCATCTCTGTGTCTTGCCATATCTAATTTGCTCTTAAATTCTTTTATTGTTTTTGCACACACTGTTGTTCCATACATCCACTACTCTGTAGGGAAAACTGGTTTTTTCATGTCTCTTCTATAACTGTCCTTTTTGAGTTTCTTTCCATGTCCTCTTGTGTTTCTCTTATCCCAATTTAGTAAGTCATCTCTATCAAGGATTTCTACACCTGAGTGTGGCTAGTGAGAGGTAGTGTAAGGTGAGGTGTTTGTTGGCCTCTGTGTGATGGTTAAATCCAGGGCAGTTTGTTATTGTAGTCGGGCCTTTTCTGTTCTAATTTTATCTTCGTGCTGGATGTTGACTTGAACACATGTGAGTCACTGTGTATTTTGTTTCTCTGGGAGTAGTTTTTCTGTGGGGCTGATGTTTGAGGGAAGGGGAAGCTGTTAATGGAGTAATGAGTTTGGTGGCTGTTCTTAAAGAGTTTAGTTTGTGGTCTGTGTATGAATGTATTTTGGTGTGGATGTATTTTGTGGGACAGTTGGTGGATTATCGTAAATGTCTGAGTATACTACTGCTGTAGTCTCTTTGTGTTCATTCCCAGATACCTGTTTCTCATGACACTTCATTCCCTCTAGACATTTATTATACTTGCATCCCATAATCCAAATACCTTTTTCCAAATCCAAAGACTTCTTGCTTATCTCCAGATATTTGTACTTGTATCCCTTAATCTCTAATTTACCTCCACTTCTACTCTGTTACCTGTTCCTCATGACCCTAACCACTTAATGGTTTTCATTCCCTTCAGCCTCACTCCATTAAGATTTATCTCCAACTCACTTCCTAAACACGTGCAAAAACAACTGGCTTGCTTCCCACTTTCTTCCACTCTCATTTACCAGCTCCAAACCCCTTCCCATCATCCTCAAATGTAATTCACATATCACCCTACTCATATACATGATGAACAAACATGGTGTCATTACACAACCCTGGTGCAACTCCACTTTCTCTGCAAACAGTCCACTCTCTCCATTCCCTACCCTAACATGAACTGTACTATTTATGTAAAAACTTTAGACTGCGATTGAAGCCTGAATGATGTAAACTAGAAAAGTTGTGTGGAGGTAAAGGAAAAGAGATATAAAGTATAAAGTATGAAATATAAAGTGTGATAAGGTTCATGAATGGACTGGATGGAAGATAGGATTGGGAGGAAGAGTAAAACAGGCCTTCCTAAGGTGATTTGGTCATATTCTGAGAATGGATGGAAGTAGATATCCTTGAAGGTTTCCTGGATTGGTAATGCCAATAATGAAAGCAAAAGGTGAACTTAGGAAAAGGTGGGTGAACAAGGTGAATAAGTCCATGAGCTCTCATGGTTTAGATGTTGAACAAGAGAAAGTGTGATTAAGTAGCAGACTTAGGTGGACAGGATTCCCTACATTAAAGCAACAACCCATTTCATAAAAAAGGTTGCACCAAGGATGAAATGGCAGTACTTGTGGGTAAGAACTTTGGTTCAATTTTCTTGTGCCTATGTCTCTTTGATTGTGGTGCAAGAAAACATTATTTTCAGCTGGCTTAGTAACAAACCAAATAGTTTTCTTCTGGGCCACTCCATGGACTGTTATGCTGCCCATTTTCAAAACCTATCACCCCTCCTCACCTCATCAGGTGATGCTTTGTCTTTAGATTGGTCTTTTTAAACTTCCGCTGTATCTTTTACACTTTTCACCCACAGAGCTGACAGCTGTTGACTGCTCTCCTCTCCCTTCCACTTTGAGCTGGTGACATAGAAACAATCCCATATTAATACAACACAGACATCCTAGATGTCTTCCCAGATTGGTCTGTGGGAGGTTCTAAGGACCACTGACAGCCTCTGTGGGTTTTGTTATCATTTGTCTGTTATTTGTTTTGTTATCATTTGTCTGTTTGTTTATTATTATTTGCTTGATTCTCATTTATTGTTAGTTATACGTGAATTTATTATTTTTTACTATTTACATGTGGAGGGAGTGAACATGAGGGGACGTCCTAGGATGAGATGGATGGATGGGGTGAAGGGGGCTTTGGGGAAGAGGGGAATGCCGGTTGAGGAAGGACGGGAGAGGACAGAAGACAGGGGTGAATGGAGAATGGTTGTATATGGAAAATGTTGTGATGCATGAGGTGGATTGGACGGGGGAATGGGGGTGAGGTAGTGTGTGTGAGCAAGAATTTTTTACGCAGCCCGAAGGGATTTCTCCCTATCCTCTCCTTTATATGGGGGGTCGCCGATTTAATGAAGCGGCCTTGCTGTGGATGTGCTGTGTCCTGCGACACTGCTTCTGACCCAGGGCAGTGGACAGGGTGCAGGGATGACCTGTCATCTAGGAGGTGCTAAGATGGGAGGGAGGGTGGAGGGGTGTGGAGTGTTTTCGGGGATGAAATGGGTGGGAATGTTTTTGTGCCTTGTCCTTTTTGGCTACCCCCTTGTAAGGGGAAAAAAAGCCTTGGTATATGTATGTATGTATGTACTATTTACCTGTTTGTTTATTATTTAACTATACCTATGCATTTATTTTATTTATTATTATTTACCTTATTGTATTTTTTATTTACTTCTGACCCAGGGTAGTGGGCGGGGTGCAGGGATGACCCGTCGTCCGGGAGGTGCTAAGATAAGAGGGAGGGTGGAGGGGTGTGGAGTGTATTCAGGGATGGAATGGGTGGGAATGTTTTTATGCCTTTTCTTTCAGGCTACCTCCCTTGTAAGGGGGAAAAAGCCTTGGTATATGTATGTATGTATAGTTTTTATTTATTGATTGATTTGTTTATTTATTTATTTATCATTATTATAATTTTTTTGCATCTGACCATGATATGGACCAAAAGGTCTCCTGTCGGCATGCTCCACCTTTGTAATCCTTTGTAAATTGAGTCAACAATTCAGCGAATCTTCTATTTCAGTATGAGGTGGAGGTGTACCAGCGTATTGAGCAGCTCCTAGACATGAAGCTACAAGTTTACCCAACAGTGCAAGACGAGGCCCTTGTGTTACAGGAGCGTGTGGCGGAAGCTGAACGCTTTGCCAAACTGGTGGGTCTTTTACAAGTATTTACCTAGTTGTACCTAGTTGTATTTTGCAGGAGAAGAGCTATGCTCATAGAGACCCGCAGTTGTAGCTTTCCGTATCCAGTTCTTTCTTAAAGTCATGTATATTTTTAGCACTCACTGTTTTCTCTTTCAAAGCTGTTCTTTTTCGGATCTCTTCTGTAACTGTCTTTCTTAAGTTTCTTCTTGTGTCCCCTTGTATTTCTTCTGTCCCAGTTAAGTAGATCATCCCTGCCAAGGATTTCCATCCCTTTCATAATTCTATAGATGGTTATCAAGAGTATGTAAACAGAGCAGAAGAGAGCAGAGGTAAAATGGGTAGGAACATAACAGTAAATTTTGAAAAGAATAGAAATGTGTTATGGAATGAGGTTAAGAGAGTGAGGAGGTGAATCAGGCAGAGAGGAAAAGGTTAAAGGTTTAGATGGACAGATGTTAACGGAAGTGAAGGCAGTAAGGGGAAGATGGGTAGAGTATTTTAGAGTTGTTGAATGTGGAGGAGGATAGGGATTGATTGATTGTGGCAGTGGGAGGTGCTTAGAAAGTGACTGATAAAAGAGGAAAATGTCAACAGTATAGAAAAATATGAGGTACAAAGAGCTTTGAAAATTATCAGTATTGGTAAAGCACCTGGGTTGGATGGGTGTCAAGTGGAGTGTCTGAAAAAGGGAGGTACAGTGAGACCTCATTAACGGATGTTAATTAGCTGTGTTTGCGGTGTTTTCGCTGTGTTTTCTGTGTTTTTGGCGCTGTTGTTTAGTGCATGCAATCACTATGCCACTCAAAAACCACTCCAAAACACCGCAAACGCAGCTAATTAACGTCCGTTAATGAGAGGTCTCACTGTACAGTTATGGTGGATTGGTTAGTGAGGTTGACATGTGCGTCTGAGGGAGGGGAGAATGCAGGAAGACTGGAGGAGTGCCTTTATAACTCCAGTTTACAAAAGAAAAGGGGACAAATGTGATTGTAGTAGTTTTAGAGAGTTCAGTTTGTTGAGTATAGTTAGAGAGGGATATGGGAGATTTGTAAATGAAAGGATTAGGAGAGGAATACATACATACATACATATACCAAGGCTTTTTCCCCCTTACAAGGGAGGTAGCCAAAAAGGGAAAGGCATAAAATCATTCCCACCCATTCCATCCCTGAATACACTCCACACCCCTCCACCCTCCCTCTCATCTGAGCACCTCCTGGATGACGGGTCATCCCTGCACCTTGTCCACTGCCCTGGGTCAGAAGCAGAGGAATAGAGGAAATAATTGGTGAGGAGCAGTGTGGGTTTAGGAAAGCCAGAGTGTATGTGGATCAGATTTTTGTGGTAAGGCACATTTGTGAAAAGGTTTTGGCAAAATATATGGAGTGTATGCAGTCACTCGCCGAGTGACCCAACCTGAGCTTTCAGGCTTCGGAGAGGAGGGTAAATGTCTCTCTTGTCCTATTTATACTCTGTATCTCCATTTTTTTGTTCTTTTTCTGTACTCCTTGATAATGTGAATATATCACGAAAGCACTCGGACTCCGTGTGTTTTTCCTTTTCTTAGTGGACTCTGCATATTTGTGATTCACGTGTGACTTGTGAAATTTGTGCATATGGAGTGTGTTTTTGGGCCTTTATGGATTTGGAAAAGGCTTATGACAGGGTAGACAGATAGATAGAGCTTCAGCTGTATTTCTTATACATATTCACAAATACTTACATATTGCATCATCTATAAGATGATATCTTAAATATTTCCAGTGGATTATGTGAAGAAAATATACTTTCATCGACAGGTTGATGGTTGAAGCATGTAATGAACTGAATATCATTGCAGACCTCATCCTTATCCTATTATATTGTATTGCTACTCATCATACTAGTGCTTGTTGATGACTGTATTGAGTTATATTCATTGTATCAGAATTGATTCATCACATCTGGTCTTCCTGCAGGAAATGGCTCGATTGGACGAAAAGACTGGAAAGAAGGGTCGCAAACGCCACAGGGATGTAGATGACTCTGAGGAAAGTCTTGGAGTACGGAAGAGACTCCAGAAAAAGAACAAATTGAAAAATAATTAAAAAGTAGAAAACGATTCTTACTGTGTTGTACAATGATTGTAAGATTATTTTTTAGATAAAATTGTGAAATATATCTCTGTTACATACAAGCTATCATTAGTTTTAATGAACCTTTACTTGTGACTTCTTCATGCAGCAGATACAAAATCCTCTGGAAAGTAAGGACCATAATAATTGGTAGAAGATTTGAATATCTTAGCAATATTAGCCACTTCAGTACGAGTCAAATTCTTCCGCACAGCATGGGCTGCCATATGTAATTTACATCACATTACTTGCATTATAAAATATAAAGTCACTGCTGTATTACTCATTCCCTTTTACTCTGAGTAATAATACATACATGTACCAAAGGCCTTTTCCCCCTTACATGGGAGGTAGCCAAAAAACAAAGGCATAGAAACCACTCCCCTCTACCCTCTTCCCTCCCTCTTATCTTGGCACCTCCTGGAGGACAGGTCATCCCTGCATCTTGTCCACTGCCCTGATTCAGAAGCAGTGTTGCAAGACAGCACATCCACAGCAAGGCCACTTCATTAAATTGATGACCCGTCCTCTCCATCCCTTCATGCAGAAAAGATGGGGAGATTCCCTTCATGCTGTGTCAATTTATTTCCCATACATACTCCCTCATGCCCCATCCCTCACCCCACTCCCCCTCATGTATCACATCATCCATACACAACCATTCTCCATTCACCCCTATCTTCTGTCTCCTCCCGTCCTTCCTCAGCAGACATTCCCCTCTTTCCCAATGCCTCTTTTACCCCATCCATCCATCTCATCCTGATTCAGAAGCAGTGTTGACCCCTCATGTTCACTCCTTCCACACCTCTTTTACTTATCTTTTTTCACTCGTTCTTTTCATGTGTCCAAACTATCCCAATACTCTTTCATCAACCCTATCTCTCAATTCTTTCCATCCCTGTTCTCCTCACCTCCTTGTTTCTCACTCTAATAAACACAGAAAATGTGATCAAATCAGTTCACAGAATCTGGGGTAACTCATGTACAACTACAGAAAATATATATATAAGATGCCAATGCCAGCATCCTTGTATACCCTATATAGGCATCATCATATCAAAAGTGGTTAAGAGCTATGCTAACAAGGTTCAAGATCTTTCCATGGTCACCCATATTCTATCTATTCTACCAAGGGCTTTTTCCCCTGTTACAAGGGTAGCCAAGTCAAAAGACATATTCTCACTCCCAACCATTCCACTGCCATCCACCATATTCTTTGTGGAATTTAGGAGAGAAATTAGACATGTCATACCACAATTTAGACTTTATTTTTATCATAAAACAACACTAACTTATGTAATCCTTATTTCTAGATCAGTAATGTATGAAAGTTACATTCAGTATGTGAAGCATTGTGCAACAGTATACACAAATGCTACCCAGCCAAAAATTCAATTCAGATAATGCTATCCCACAATCTCTCGGTCTACTTTTATTTGGATGTTAGTGGATACAGTAGAATTACCCCAAAAATAAGATCAAAATATAGTTATATTACTTGGGGGTTACATCCTTAACATTTGTCTCTTGTTTTTTGACACTGTAGGAGGTAAAATGTACACAAACACCAACCTCGCTCAACTTCATGTACAATATAAAAGAATTTACCAGCTATCCCTGTACAGCACTGGTTATTGCATATAATTAACAAAATTATATGTTGATATATCAACTTTTTGTCCATATTAGAAGGAATTATTTACTTGTTGCCTTGACTTTCACTAAGTGGAAAAACTGCAGCCCCCAGCAGCTTGCAACATACCTTGGGTTTTTCTACAGATCTCTCTGGGAAGAAACATTGGACTGTTTTCTGTGTTGTATTAGTGTGAAACTGTTTCAGTGTTACCAGTTAAAAGTGGGAAGGGAGTAGTCACTGGTTGTTAGCTCTCCGTATGTGAACTTGTAGAAGAAATACATCTTTCCCCCTTATAAGGGAGGTAGTCAGGTCATAGGGGATGTACCTACTCCCACCCATTTCACTCCCATCCACCCCCACCTTAGATGATGGGTCATCCCTGTCTCCTGCCTACTACCCTGGGTCAGAAGTAATGCATCAAGATACAGTACATCCACAACAAGGCCACTTCACTTGATCGGTGACCCCTCTCCATCCCTTCATGCGGAAAATAGAGAAGACAGAGAGAAATCCCTTTGGGCTGCATCAAAATATTCACACATAACCGCTCCCTACTAACCCCTTCCATCCCCTGTCTTTTCTCTGCCTTGCATCACAGTATCAACTATACACAGCAATTCTCCACTAACTCCCTATCTCCTGCCTTCTCTCCTTGCTCAACATTCCCTTCTTCGTCATAGCCCCTTTCACCCCATCCATCCATCTTCAGTCATCCCCTCAAGCTCACTCCATCCACCTCTGCCTTCCATACTTCTATACTTCTTTTACCAATCTCTCTTCACTCATTCTTTCCATGTGTCCAAACCATCCCAATACTCTTTCATTAGCACTATCCAGCATCTTTTCCACCCCTGCTCTCCTTCTCACCTTGTTTTTTCACCCTATCCAACCTTGTAACCACCCACCATGCTTTTCAGACATTTCATCTCAAAAACATCTAAATTTCTCTCTGCTTCTTTTCAATTCCAAGTCTCCACTCCATGCAGTGTTGTTTGCACAATCACCCCTTCATATAATCTCTTGGCATCCATCCCTAATTCTCACAACACTTTTTAATCTCTCAAGGCATTAACTATTTTCTTTCAATCTACAATTTACCCCCACCTCCACTCCTCCCTCTCCTGCCACATGCAACCCCAAATACCTTAAACTATCCACTTCTTCCTGCCTCTCTCCTTAAAGTCTTACTTCCAACTCTTTGTCATTCTCTCCCCTTGTACATCTCATCATCATACTCTTACTTTTTCCTATCACATACCTTCCCAAATTCCATCAATAATTAAACTGCCTTAATCCTCCCTCACCCTGCCACAAGCACAGCATCATCAGCAAATATCAGCTGGTTAACCTTACACTTTTTTCTATCTTTAACCATCTCCAGTCCCCTGCCCATTACTCTCTCATTTACTTCCTGCATCACCCCATCCATGTACACAGTGAGCAGCCATGACAACAGGACACATCCCTGATGTAGCCCCACCTTTACCTCAAACCACTTGCTTTCTCAGTTGAAGTTGATAGAGAAAAATTTTGGGTCTGGTTCAGAATGAATGTCAGCCCCTCAGGCTGCACCTAATGGAAGTAAGTTGATGAGTTTTGCAAATGGGCAGATTCTCTGTCTATCTTGAAAGCTTATCACATGCAGGTACCCATCATTGTTCATACTGGGGGAAAATATAAACAAAACCATTTTGACTAAAGTAAATAATCAATTTCAGAAATATGCAAATACCATTTCCCAAGGTATTATATGTTATGTGATATTGCACTTTAAATATGGAAACCTTTAAACAATTTCTGAGACTTAAAATGGTGTTTGTGTATACTGCTGCACACATGGCCTCATATACAGATTTGAATTAAGAGGATTTACATGAAGGATGGATGAATTTTTTCTACCCAAACTAAACATGATAATTTATATAACCTGGTCATTGGGAAGGAAAACATGAAAGCACTAGAATTTTTTTTTTACCTTTGGTCATTTTGCCACATAGACCATATGCAGGACATGATACTTTGTATAATGAAATAAGTAGCATTACCCCATTGAATCTTATGCATTCCCATACCCAAAAATCCCATTTGTTGAGCCATGTAATAATGATGATAATGATTGTTGCCCTGAGTTTCACTGACTGGAAACCCACACTCCCACAGTTGCTGGCAATAGTCCTAGAGGATTCCTCTAGGTCTTTCTGGAAAGAAATTCTGGCCTGTTGTTTGTATTGTATTAGTACAGGACTCTCTATGTCACCAACATGTAGTAGTGGAAGGAGGGAAACAATTGCCAGTTCTCAGCTTTCCCCATGTGAAAAAGTGGAAGAAATACAGTTGAAGCTGTTAAAGAGGGATTTTGGATCTGACTGAGACTGAGTGTCAGACCTTCAGATAGAGGAGAGGATGTTGATGTTTTTTTGAAAAAGGGTGACATGGAGATGATTCTCTTTAATTTCAATCTCATAGGACCAACATGTGTAAATACCTGTTGTTGGTCTTGGTAAGACAAGTGAAGAAAATGTAAGCCCCTCAATGGAAATACAATTGGATTGTTAACTCTAATAGTAGAGATATAACTTTTCTTTCTCTACTTTCTTTTCTGGGATCTTCCTCTGCTTTGGTTTTTGTGCCAAGGAAAAGGTATGAAGTGACATTTGTGGAGAATTGTAGTCTAATGTAGTTAGAGGCCTTTGTGGTACGCTGTGAAGTAAATAGATTTACTGTTCTGGTACTCTATTGGCCCCTAGCCTTGCATTTTATATTAATTTCTTTTATCTAAACTCCTTTTTGGTATTCACACTTACAATTTTTAGGGCCTTACAGGTATTTTGCATGTTACTGATTCAGTATGTCACTTTGGTGAATCAACCATTACATTGATAGGGACAATGGTTAGGTACATCTGTACAGGAAAGAAAGATCTGAAACAATGCATGAAGGTATCAACTAAATCATATTTTTTAGTTTTATAGAAGTCTCTGAAATAGTCTCCTAAAAATTGATGGGTAAATCAAAACAAATAATTTGTTGAAAGTGGAGGTAAGAGCTTCTAGATAAATCAATGGGGTTATCTTATATACATGTAAACAGTTTTGTGACTGCATTTGCATTTGGGATATTCTCAGCATTGCACTGATGATTTTTCACACTTGAATTCATGTAATCAGCAACTTACTGAGGAGGATGCAAAAACTAATATTTTAAGAAGGTTTCAATCTATTGGAAACCAGTTCTGTTCAAGTTCCAACTTGACATGGTACATTCCATGAAATTCATGGGAAATCAATAATTACAATTATAGCACCATACTACAGGTCTCCCCAGGCAAGTGGATAATGATCTGAGTATAAGATTTTATGATAGCCTGCAGGAGAGACATTTTCTTGACTTTTCTGCATTTCCTGGCTTTTTGATTTGCATTTTTATATCATATGAGATGACTTTTCTAATAAAGTTTATTTACCTCATTCTGCTGGGTTCACATCTCACTCAAAGATTATTGTCAGTTTGCACATAGGCCTACAATGAACACTCATTCTTCAGTGCAGATGAACTTCCATGAGATCAGTTATAAGCACTCATTAATTTTGAAGAGATGTTCTAGACTCAACTGAATTTAGGAAGATATAAAGAACTTCACATTTATGTTGGAATGGAGGAAATGTGTGAGATCATAAGAGGACATTCTCAATCCTCTGTAACAGTGTGTGTTCTTGGTGATTGCAAGGGCAGACATAGAAAGTGAGGTCCTCTCTGCTTATTATAAGCCAAAAGCTCTTTTGCTGAATTGTTTACCACTATTTCTTAGCCTAGTGGCAATGTTTAGCAGGGAGATATTTGACTTAACATATTCAAGAAATATACATATGGGTATTTCCTTGTATGGTGGAATTGCCCAATAAGTTTACACAACCAGTGCTACAAAGACTTCCTTGGCATCTGTTTAAGCCAGTCATCACACAGCATTTCCTAATCAATGATGATTAGTTTTCTATTAAAGTGTTGATCTACTTTCAGCAAGCTTTTCTTCATTTTTGTTTTACATCTCTAAACTTTGCTCTCCTCTTTCACACTTTGTCGCTTCCATTAAACTGAGGCAAGAAAACAAGTCTTACCCTCATAATATCTCTTGTCTTTGGACTGATTCATTAGCGGTGGCTGGACTGGTGAATACCTTCATAGGAAGACCCACTGTAGATGATGATATGAATGAATATATGAATATACATTATGTATGAATACTGGGCTCTCCTCATCATAGATAGCCTTCAGGTGGGAAAAGATGTGCACTTGGATGACTCTTGGGTCCTTTGATGGGTACCATCAACCCAGTGGATTTATTTTTACCATGCCCATCGACATTGAGTAATTTTAACATTTCCGCTGTGTTTGACCAAGTATACCATTAATCTGGCTTCTTCCAGACAATTTGTCTTAGTTGAGGGAAACTTTCCACAACAATGGGATTACACTTAATATGAGGATTTTTAAATATAAGAGATCCTCTTGTATGTAGATAGTTGATTAGTTTTTCAGATATTTTGTCTGTGGGATTGAAGCCCTGTATAATTGTTGTGGTTATTAATTTAGCATTTATAGTACATATCCCTCTTATACTGTGGTTGGGCACAACCTAAGACACAAATGAAGCATAATGTGACCCTCACTGTTTTGCCAAAAACCAAAACATTAACTAATCAAAGTCAATAAACCTTGAAAATCTGATTGCCCATCACTTTACCCTGCCACCAGACGGTACACTTCCTAAGGCCCCCCTCGCCCCAAATGACCCCCACCTCTGTGCTGCACACTTAACAACACTTGGCACTCAGTAAGCCACCCAAAAACGAGTCAGTTTTCCTTGGCAGTCACTGAGGTCTGTCACAGCAAGACTAAACCTCATACATTCTGGAATAAAAATTGTCTGCATAAAAATTCACAGAAGAACTTGCCACTCTTTCTTTTCCTTCTTATCACCAGCAAGTCAGCCACCTTAACAAAGTCCTTAGTCCTCTTTCCTCAGCAGATTGGCCTCTCCTTGTTATCAAACTGGTTGTACCCACAATATATAGATTTTTCTTTTCGCTATCAAACTTGTCATACCTCAACTGATAACTCTTTCTCCTTGTTATCAAAGTAATTGTAACACCTGCAGGTAGATCCTCCTTGTCGTCGATCTTGTATCCCCAACAGGTAGATTTTTTTTTCTTTCTTTCTAAGAGTCTCACCAATGGAATTAGGATCGTCACCTGCCAGGTGCCAGCCGATAGATATCCCCCTCTTGAGAACCCTGATGATGAGAAGGCTGGCAGAAACCCTCCATGCTTCTTACGACTTCATAAGGGAACCGTAGTCAACAGGCGGGGCACTCGCGAGGAGGATTTCGCTCGAGTCAGAGCTCAAGGAAGCGCCGCTACTCTCCTGGGCCTCTCGAAGAGCTGCAGCAGACATGAAAGAGAGAGAAACAGAAAGATCAGTACTAGGAAAATTTTAGATAAGGTAATGATTAGATTTAGATATATCAACTTAGAATTTCAGTCTTTCCTCTTTTCTTTCTCCTTTTTTTTTAGTCTCTTCCTCGTCTTTTCCCTCCTGCTGTTCCTCCTCTTTCTCTTCCTCATTGTCTTCATATTAATCTTTTCTCCCCACCTTTCCTGAGCTTCCGAGTCTTGCCAAGCTTGACGGTGGCGATGGTGCAGATACCAACGAGACCAGCCAGGAGTGGGATGAGGATACCCACGCTCATGACACGGCGATAATATGTCGCGCAGTTGTTGCCGATGCACTCACTCCTGAAGGGGGCCGATCGGGCGCCGAAGGTGAAGGAAGAGAGAGGGAGAGACGAAAGAGAATTAGCAAGGTTAGTGTCAACTGCTTACAACAACGGTTCTTAACGTTTTAGTTAGGTTGCTCCCCGTGGTCACGGCACAAAAAGCTTAATGTACCCTTAGGTGATAACATATCCCCAAGTGACGAGTTTTTATTATCTATTACCTGGCAAATTGCTGATATCTTTTGATCTACTAAAAATAATAAATTAAATCGTATTGGAAACCACCATTGGTCGTTAGGAAATACATGTATATAATTAAAAAGTATATATATATCGATTGTTTACGAAACGAGATCTGCTGGCGCGCATAAAGTCGTGCACATAATCCCATAGGGGTGCAAGCGCACCGCAGTTTGAGAACCGCATTCCTACACCTTCCCATGATTTCCTCATCAGGCAGTGGCTACCTACAGAAGGTTTGGCTGGTTGAAGAAGGTGGGTGGATGGGGATGTGAATGTGTGCGTGCATATATGTATATATATATATATATACATATATATATATATATATATATATATATATATACATATACATATATATACATATATATATATACATATATATATACATATACATATATATATACATATACATATATATATACATATGTAAAGACAGACAAATATGGAGGTGAGGTGGCAAAATGAAACGTTAAGGCTGAGTATGGAGCTTTATTCAGAACCAGATGTTTCGACCTCTTGGGCCACTGAAGAAGACCAAAGTGGTCGAAACGTCTGGTTCTGAATAAAGCTCCATACTCTAGGCTTAACGTTTAATTTTGCCACCATATCTCCATATATATATATATATATATATATATATATATATATATATATATATATATATATATATATATATATATATATGTGTGTGTGTGTGTATATATATATATATATGTGTGTGTGTATATATATATATATATATATGTATATGTATATATATAGATATATATATATATACACATTTATTCACATGAGTTTCCTGGGACGGGGAGGATGAGGATAGTCCGACAGAGTTCACGCGTTCCTCTCCAAGACCCATAAGTTTATGTACATAAAGGAGGACCTAACTGCCTCACCTTTGCAACCCTTGACGAAGAACCCCGGACTGTGTTCGAATCGTCGAGATTAAAGTATATGTTTCTGAGTCGGGTGCATTTCACTCATTTCATCGTGGTTCCTGGACTCCAGCATATCTCTCTCTCTCTCTCTCTCTCTCTCTCTCTCTCTATATATATATATATATATATATATATATATATATGTATATGTATATATATATGTATATGTGTGTATTTATGTATGCATGTATGTAAGTAGGTAGGTATGTACATATGTATGTATGTACGCATTCATATATGAATATTTGTATATATCGGCAACACCAATTTTTCACAAATTGATAACTACTTACCAGTACACAAGAAAATTGTACTTACTTGGTGAGCTCCTGGATGAGGAAGACTGCTAGACCGTTGACCAGTTTGTCCCAGAAACTCATGCTACCGTACACGAAGGCCGAACTGTCCTACGAAACCAGAATAATTGTGTCAGAACAAATTTATTGGGGCCCTATGGCAGTTTTAATAATTGTCTATGAAGTTTGCAATATGCTTGCGAATAGCAGACTGCATAGTTGACGTCACGGTTACCACGCTCTCTATCGGTAGTTGGGCAAACTAAAAGTGCCCGGATAATGTGGACAAACTCATTGCATTTTGTATATATATGAAAAGAGTTAACAATGGCGACATGTGACCCATTTCCGAAGGTTTTATTGCTAGAGGACGATGTTCCTAGGGTCAAGATCGATATTGAACGTATTGGCAGTTATTCCAACATTCAATTATCGGCTGAAAGAAACCTGCACAGCGAAGCTATAGCGATAATCCCATACCACACTCCTGGTCATATGGCCATTTCCCGAAGGTTGAGTGTGGTTTGAATTTTCCGCCAAAATCATCGGAAATTTAAAATTCCCGGCTCTGTGCAGGCATGCGCATTGTCGACCCCACCTCCCCCTCCCTATTCCCTCCCTTCTTACCCGGCTAGCTCGAGCCGGACGTCGCGTCACTTAGCATCGCGGAACCAGACGAGTCGGTCACTCCACAACCCACCTTCTTTTCATGCCGGTAAGTCTGGTTCCTGCTCGTGCTCGTGTGTTCTCGTAGGGAGCCCTACCTGTTCTCCTGCAGTTTTTCCCCTTCGGTGTTGTGTCCAGACACCTTTGGGACACCCCTTCTATGATTATCATTATTCTATTTTCAGACCAAACGCTTGTGTGTGGAATCCGGCTGCACAGCCAGGATCTCGTCAGACGGCCACCACGACCTCTGCTCCCGCCATGCCCCTTGTTTCTCACAAGCTGGCTTTAACCCCCTAGCCTGCGTTGTGTGCAAAGCGCGGGTTGAGGAGATTCGTGCTGCTCCTCCCAAAACCCGTTCCAAGCTAGCCGCCCTCGAACTTCTTCGGGAGGCATGGCGCAGAGCTCGGAAATTGAAATCCGCTGACGACCCCCCCCCCTGGTGTGGGCGGATCCGGCGTTAGGCGTGGAATTGGGCCTCGTTCGCCCTCGCCATCCGTCTCCCTATGTCTCCGAGACTTCCGTTGGTGGACAACCTGGGCCTCTCGGAGTACAAGGGGACGAGTCTGATGTTACGGAGTATGGTGTCCCCGAGCGTCCTCAGGCCTCTCGGCAGCCCCATACATCCGACCATCAAGGGTCCTTAAAACCCTTACGGCTTGCTTTGTCAAGCACCCCCACGAACTCGTCTTCCTCCCTAGTTCACTCACGTGAACCCGGCAGGAAATCTCGCTCGAAAAAGAGGTCTGCCTCACCGAGGTCCAGGACGCTCAGCTTGTCCCCACCCTCCACAGCCTCTCCCCCCAACTCACCCTCCCTTCCTCGCTCTCCTTTTCCTCGCCGTAAATCCCACAAGGGCAGGGAGCCGGGGGACGAAACGAGGGGAGAGGGAACTCTGGCTGCCCAAGTGGCTGCCCTCCTTCCGTCCCTGATAGGCCCCGTCCTTGAATCGGCCCTATCACATTATCCGGCCTTTCAGACCGCGCAAATCATAACGCACCCCTCTCCAGAGCAACCTCCTATTGAACCTACGGCTCTAGCCCCCCCTCCCACTCTCCCTCCTGGTCCTTCCCTCCGCCCCTCCGTGCCGGCGACAGGTATAGGACTAGAAGGCCCCTCTCAGGAGGAACCCCCCAATCAGACGTCCGTCGGGTTGGACGGGGTGGAGGACCACTACAGTTCTTCTTTACCTTATCCTCCTACCATGACGGACTCTTGAGTTCACCCCTTCTCATGGTGTGACCTTCCCCGGTCCTGGGAGTACTCGTTTGGAGAAGATCACAAGCTAGTGGCCTGGTCTCCCGACTACTCGCTACTGGAGGGCTGGAGGAGGAGAGATGACGTTATCCTAAAGTGGGCCAACGACGCGGAGGGGGCTAAGGTTCTATATAAGATTCGACCCCTCTCCGCCCCGGCCTCCACGCCCTCCAGGATTTCCACCTCTAACACTCTGGACGCATTAGGTGCTCTCCTGGAGAACCCTCGTTTAAACCCTGATGGGCATATGTTTGTCGACAGGTCGGGGGACTCACCGGCGGTAGCACTCTCCCCAAACGCCTGGTTCCCGCAGGAGAAAGGGGAGAAAGCCTTAGACATCCCTGCTCTCGAGCGGGCCCAAGACCAACCCAAGACGGTTCCTCCTCGACGGCATATCCCTTCATCATTCCCCGTCGTCCTGCCACCACCCTTCGCGCCGGAGGGCCTGCGCGATTGCTTGTGGCACTCGGGCAGGGACCCCGCCCTCCCCCAGCAACTTAGTGAACCGGAGGCTAAGTTGCTGACGACGGAGGCCTCGACCAGACAAGACCTTGCCTCTACCATCTCGACCGTCACGGCAATGGCGATGATGAGGAACTGGCTGACGACGCTCGCCACGAGCTTTGAGGACTTCCCGCGGGAAGAATTGAGGTGAGTGGGATATTTCAATCTATAGAGGGTCCAGACCTGTCCTGGCGAGAGACGCTCGGGTAGCGTCTTCACCCAGGACGGAGCCTCTTGACTAGCGCCCGAGGACGAGGTCGTTCGGAAACGACCTCGGCTTCGCATATGTTATACGTTCTACAATTGAGCGATGTGACTTTATTACACCCTCCGGGGATCGGGATCCTTCTCGCCCTACTAATTTGATTCGCGTGTTTTCTGTATGCAGAGACACCCTGGCGGCACTCTCTACCGTGGCAGAGGGTACAGCCAACATGGCGTCATCAGCCCTACCCCCAGCAGCGAGGGCCTTCACCGCGGCTCGTCTGGCAGCTCGTCAGTCTGCAGCGCGGTCGGCCCCGGAGATAGCTCGCCGGGGCGTGGTGAGAGCAGCTCCCCTTTCCCGTGGTCTGTTCGACCAGGAAGCGACAGACCGCGTCTTCGCTACGGTCCCGACCGTCATCCAGATCCAACAACCCTCCCAACCGGAGATTCCAGGACTTCCTTCGGAGACACGCGATAGTGACCATCTCCGCTAGCACAGTTCTGGACTTCCTGTCTTGGCTAGCTGACACCACCAACAGGGCACCGGAAGGCATCGCTGGCGTTTCTCCGCACCCACTCTGTGGAACGGGTGCAGGACCTCGGGGGCTGGGCATCAGCAACTTCCTTCAGGACACGGTATCTCTACCACTCGATCACCCCTGTCCCATGTGTCGCCATGGGAACGGCTCCACCCCTCTTCGCAAAAGAAGGGGGGGCAAAGGGCGACCGAGGGGTAGGGGAAGGCCCAGGAACCGCTGAGCAAGATACAATATTCTACATAGAATTTATGCACTATGTGAATTGTACAATATTATTTTTATAAAAAATAAATAAATAAATGAATATATATATATATTGATATTGATATCGATATAAGTAAAAAAAAAAAAAAAAAAACAGGTCGAAATGGACATGACTTCTCCTATTCAACTTAAGCTAATCTATAAGTCATGATGGTCAAGAACTTTACCATGTTGAAATTAATTTCAACGCTCACTGTGACTCAGGTCGAAATGACCATGACTTTTCCTATTCAACTTGAGCTAATCTACAGTCATGATGGTCGAGAATTTTACCATGTTGAAATTAATTTCGACGCTCACCGTGACTCGGGTGGAAATGGACATGACTTTTCCTATTCAACTTGAGCTAATCTACAGTCATGATGGTCGAGAATTTTACCATGTTAAAATTGATTTCGACGCTCACTGTGACTTAGGTCGAAATGACCATGACTTTTCCTATTCAACTTAAGCTAATCTGTAGTCATGATGGTCAAGAATTTTACCATGTTAAACTAATTCAACGCCCACTGTGACTCAGGTCGACATGAACATGACTTTTCCTATTCAACTTAATTTAATCTACAGTCATGATGGTCGAGAATTTTACCATGTTAAAATTAATTTCGACGCTCACTGTGACTTAGGTCGAAATGACCATGACTTTTCCTATTCAACTTAAGCTAATCTGTAGTCATGATGGTCAAGAATTTTACCATGTTAAACTAATTCAACGCCCACTGTGACTCAGGTCGACATGAACATGACTTTTTCTATTCAACTTAATTTAATCTACAGTCATGATGGTCGAGAATTTTACCATGTTAAAATTAATTTCGACGCTCACTGTGACTTAGGTCGAAATGACCATGACTTTTCCTATTCAACTTAAGCTAATCTGTAGTCATGATGGTCAAGAATTTTACCATGTTAAACTAATTCAACGCCCACTGTGACTCAGGTCAACATGAACATGACTTTTCCTATTCAACTTAATTTAATCTACAGTCATGATGGTCGAGAATTTTACCATGTTAAAATTAATTTCGACGCTCACTGTGACTTAGGTCGAAATGACCATGACTTTTCCTATTCAACTTAAGCTAATCTGTAGTCATGATGGTCAAGAATTTTACCATGTTAAACTAATTCAACGCCCACTGTGACTCAGGTCAACATGAACATGACTTTTCCTATTCAACTTAATTTAATCTACAGTCATGATGGTCGAGAATTTTACCATGTTAAAATTAATTTCGACGCTCACTGTGACTTAGGTCGAAATGAACATGACTTTTCCTATTCAACTTAATTTAATCTACAGTCATGATGGTCCAGAATTTTACCATGTCAAAATTTATTTCAACGCTCACTGTGACTCAGTGATGTCACGGTATGATGACGTCATTGTGATAAATTGACGTCACCATGTAGTCCTATGACGTCAATTTGTGTCCCTGTGACGTCACGAGACGATCCTATGGCGCCATGATCAATCCGGTGACGTCACAGTACAATCACATGATGTCACTAGGTATTAAACATATAGAAGTCCGCTTGTGGGTGACGAGACGTCACAAATTGCCATAGCACACTATTGGATGAAGACGCTCGCCACGGGCTTCGAGAACTTCCCGCGGGAAGACTTGGGGTGAGTTGGATACATACCGAGGGTCCAGGCCCGTCTTCGTGGGAGACGCTCAGGGAACGTCTTCACCCAGGACGAAGCCTCTTGACTAACGCCCACGGACGAGGTCGCTCGGAAACGAACTTGGCCTCGCATACTCCCTTTCGGTTTCTCGCTTACCCCGAGGATCTTCACGAAACTAGTGAGAGTGGTAGGCGTACGTTGGACGGAAGCAAGCGTCTCCACACTCATGTTCCTAGACGGCTAGTGGATGCATTTGCCCACCGGGGAGGGTGCATCGGCCGACATCTCAATGGCTCTGAGTGTGTTGGCGGACGTGGAGTTCGGGGTGGACTGGGACGGGTCTGCCCTTGCTCCCACACAGACTTTATTGGCTCGGGATTGAGTGGGACACAGTCAGCGTCCTTCGGGTGCTCCCCTGCGCCAAAAGAGCGTGCTTCTCTCTCACGTCCTCCCTCCTTCGGTGGCGGGGGGGGGGGGCCTCAACTTCGCGACCCCGGCCCTTCCACTGAGCCGCTTGGGGCGCCGACGGCTGGTACGGGAGGTCGACAGGAGCATACTGCTTCTCCCGCGTGACCTGCCCGGGCCGATACCCTCAGCACTCCACAGGTTGTTGCGTCCCTGGCTTCGGTCGGGGGCCCTACGCCGGTCGCTGGAGTTTCTCCGCACCCACTCTGTGGAGCGGGTGCGGGACCTAGGGACTGGACATCGACGACTCCCTTGGGGACACGGTGTCTCTACCACTCAGTCGCCCCTGTCCCATGTGTCGCCATGGAAACGGCTCCACCCCTCTCATCTCAAAAAAGTGGAGGGGGCAAAGGGCGACCGAGGAGTGGGGAGGGGCCAGGAACCGTTGAACAGGATACAAATTTCGTATAATTTACGCATTGTGTGAACAGTGCAATGTTGTGCATGTCACATTCTTCGGCGTGGGTACTTGACGTTTCTGTCTCCCCTCTACTGAGTGATAAAATGAATAAGTCTCCCATAGGAAAGACACACGTAATAACGGTTTGATTCAGGCTTCACCTCTCCTCCCACCTGTCCTCGTCTCATGCATAGCTTCGCTGTGCAGGTTTCTTTCAGCCGATAATATTTCTTTGTCGCGGCTCGTGCCGCTTAAATTCTTCTTATCGGCTTAAGAAACCTGCACAGATTTAGGGTCCCTCCCTCCTCCCACAGGCGAAGCCTTCATTTCTCATTGAAGTGACGCGACGTCCGGCTCGAGCTAGCCGGGTAAGAAGGGAGGGAATAGGGAGGGGGAGGTGGGGTCGACAATGCGCATGCCTGCACAGAGCCGGGAATTTTAAATTTCCGATGATTTTGGCGGAAAATTCAAACCACACTCAACCTTCGGGAAATGGCCATATGACCAGGAGTGTGGTATGGGATTATCGCTATAGCTTCGCTGTGCAGGTTTCTTAAGCCGATAAGAAGAATTTAAGCGGCACGAGCCGCGACAAAGAAATATTGAAGCGTTGGTTGGAGTGGCGAGGACTAAAACCTAGTAGAAACAAGGCTGAACTTGTGGAAAAGTAGACTTATTTTCCACGGTATCATATGGCCGGTCTTGTCTTTTCTCTAGCATGTCAAGCCTTTGTTTCAGGTTAGTTTCTCCATGTATCGCATAAACCAGTCATTGCAGTGGCTTTCAAGATTGCACTTTATAAGTGTTTATTCTTAAAATGGCTACATGACAGTCTACGGGAGCCTGTTGATGGCTTGCAATGCAATGCATATTGCATAGGCAACAGCAAATTGAAATTTAAATTCTACCTATTTGGCTAGGCATGTTAGGCTAGGAGAGAAGTTCAGTTGCCAAGGGGATTTTAAATTTCTTTCAAAATAAGCATGGTCCTACATGTATTATTATTATTATTATTATTATTTATTATTATTATTATTATTATTATTATCATTATTATTATTATTATTATTATTATTATTATTACTATTATTATTATTATTATTATTATTATTATTATTATTATTATTATTATTATTATTATTATTATTATTATTATTATTATTATTATTATTATTATTATTATTATCATTATTATTATCATTATTATTATCATTATTATCATTATTATTATCATTATTATCATCATTATTATCATTATTATTATTGTCGTTGTTGTTGTTATTATTGTTATTATCAGTTATTATTATTATTATCATTAATATTTTTATTATTTTATTATTATTGTTATTACTGTTATAATGATAATAAATATTATTATTATTATTACTGTTATTATTATCCTTAGCATTATTATCATTATTATTATTATCTACTATTATTATAATTATCATCATTATTATTATTATTATTATTATTATTATTATTATTATTATTATTATCATTATTATTATTATCATCATTATTATTTTTATCATAGCTATTATTATTATTATCATTATCAATATCATCATCATTATTATCATCATCATCATCATCATCATCATCATCATCATCATCATCATCATCATCATCATCATCATCATCATCATCATCATCATCATCATCATCATCATCATCATCATCATCGTCGTCGTCGTCGTCGTTGTCGTCGTCGTCGTCGTCGTCATTGGGATGATCATTACCTGGCTGTGATCTTTAGGGCACATTACATTAAATCCCTGCTTCAAAAAGTCCTCCTTAAAGAGACATCGTCCTAATTAAACACAATTAATATTATTATTAAACACCTACCAGCACTACCATTACACCCGCTGGCATCATTTCTGTTGCTACTACTCACAGTGCAGAATCCGATGAGGTCTGCCGTGAAGGCGAGGGACAGGATGATCATGAGCGAACCGGACAGTCCCCAGAGGATGGCGACGCAATAAACTCCCCACTCGGGCAAGATGGGCAGCGAGGAGCCTGTCGACGCTGCAAGGCCTATGAACACGGCTACGACGTAGCTGGCCTGCAAAGAAGAAAAGGTTAGTGTTTCTTTTAGGAAGGTGTTGTGAGGGACAACTAGGGAAGTGGTTCTTAACCTGGGTGTCTGTACCCCCATTGAATACAAACCTTGAACCTAGAGGTACGGGACATGATAGCCAGTGGAATGGTACTGTATGTTTACTATGCGAAAGCAAAGCAAAGTTTGGATCACTAATCCTGTCCATATGTTTGTATTGTATTTGTATTGGATGGGGTTACGAGAATTTTTTTTTCTGAGACATAAACCTTGGAGATTGATCGATTAGCCATATTTTAGGGCTTCAGCCACAGGTTTATACAGCGCTTGAGGTATTTAATACAAATGAAGATAAAATAATGAATCTAAATGGAATTTAATCAAATAAAAAATTATGCTGAGGGTAATATCAACAACTACCCAGTGTCCTAAATACAAACTTTAATAACTCAAAATATTTTTTTGCTAAAATATCCAAAATACAGAAACTGAAATATGAAGTAATAAGTTTACGAGTATGTATGCATGCCAAACAAGCGATTGGGGAAAAGGTCAATCATAGCTTTGGGTTGACTGACGTCATCAGGGACAACTAAGTTGCTTGTACTAGTTGCTGCAGTTCCATACATACATACATATATGTATATATATATATATATATA
This sequence comes from Oratosquilla oratoria, assembly GCF_046742065.1. Lineage (NCBI taxonomy): Eukaryota > Metazoa > Arthropoda > Malacostraca > Stomatopoda > Squillidae > Oratosquilla > Oratosquilla oratoria. Next base: position 55,311,326 of record NC_134778.1, on the reverse strand, counting down.
TATATATATATATATAAAATATATATATATATATATATATATATATATATATATATACACACATACACACATACATAAGTTTAGTGAAACGTGTAGAAAAATTATGCAAAGAGGAGGGACGGGTTGGATCTGAACACATTAAATCTTCAGACTAAAGTAATATAAAAGAAACGGCAGAAACGTCATACGCTTTCATTACACGATATTTTGATATATAAACACGGGACTCTTGTAGAGCGTAGCACTCACGCCTAGATATAATGTTCAGGTTATGAGGGAGAGTTGTAATGATAGGTAGCTAGCCCGAAGGCTGCTAATGTCAGCGACGGCTGACCTTTGGCGGAGTGTAATAGATACTACCAGACACGGAGGTGGATGAAGATGAGGATGAGGGTGGTTGTGGTACAGTGGTGGAATCAAGGGCTACAAGGTGGTACAGCGTATACCAACTTCTCGATTTATTTATTTATTTATTTATTGTATTCACTCTCACTATTGGAGACATTTATTATGACTTCCCAGTATGCATGCTGAATATAGCCTCAACATACTTCCCAAAACCTATTTCCATCAATAGAGTGGTAGCAATGATAAAAGTAGAGGTAGAACCAGGCAGGGCACACGAGATGTAAACATTTCATGCATATGGACGGCAAGTGATCGTTCACATGTGTCAGTAGGCTCGAGAGTGGGAGGGAGGTCTGCAGGTGATGCTGGCTGATGGAAGATAATTATTGGTGGACAGATGAAGAGGGATGGAATGTCTGTTTTTTTTTCGTGGAAATGAAGGCCTCTGGTGAGAACAAAAACTGAAGCATATAAATCACAAGTTTCTTCTTCATATTGTGGTGGAGTAGAAGAGAGAGAGAGGGGGAGAGGTATAAATGAAACTAGAAAGAGCAATACTTTTGAATTGTTCCATAGGATCTCTAGGATTGTACCCTTGCTAACTAGCATAGACACACTCCTCCCTCTTCTCCTCCTCCCCTCCTTCCCCTCCTCTTTTTCCTCTTCTTCCTTCTCCTCCCCCGTCTCGTTCTTCTCCTTCTCCTCCCTTGTGTAGGATATTGACTGCAAATTTTAAACAGTCGATATTTGAAGGACCTTAGTGACATCCCTGGTCCCTTAGTATTGTTTTATGATTGGCGAGTACATCTCTACTCGAAAACTGATCTCTTGTAAATTCTGCCATCACAGCGTCCTGCTACCTTTCTTTAATTACTTCTTTGCTACCTTGATGACTCCACCTCATCGTTGCGATATTGCTCCTAAGGACGGAAGTTCTAGTTATTCCGAACGAAATGCTCCTTCTCCTCCTCTTCTTCCTCTTTCTCTTCCTCCTCCACTTTCTCCCCTTCTGCCTCCTCCTCCTCCCTCTCCTTTTCCTCTTACCCTCCTTTCTTTTCCACTTCTCCTCGTTTTCCTATGTTTCTTCTTCTCTTAACTCGTCTTCCTTCACCTCCTCCTCCTCCTCCTCTTCCTTCTATCCTCCATCCTTTCCTACTTCTTCTCCTCCTCTTCCCTCTATTCTCTGTCTTTCCCTACTTCTCCTACTCCTTCTCTTCTTCCTCCTCCCTCTCCTTCTACTCCAGCTCTTTCTCCTCTTCCTCCTTTTCCTCTTCATCCTCCTTCTCCTTCTCCTCCACTTCCCTCTCCTCCTCCTCCCATTCTCCTCATTTTCCTACTCCTCCTCCTACATTCCTTCTTCTCTTACTTCTCCTCCTTCTCCTTCACCTCCTCTGCTTACTCCTCCTCTTATCCTCCTTCTTCTCCTACTCTTCTTCCTTCTCTTCGAACTCTTTTTCTTTCCCTACCTCTTTTCCTCCTCCTCTTCCTACTCCGTCTCCTTCTCCACCTCTCCTCTCCTTCTTCCATTTCCTTACCTCTCCTCCTCTTTTTCCACTTCTTCCTATTTCTCCTTCTATCTTCCTTCTTTTTCTACTTTTCTTCCTCCTCCTTCTCGTCTTTCTTCTCCCTCTCCTCTTCCACCTCTCTTCTCCTCTTCTTCCTCATCCCTCTTCCCCCTCCACCTCCCTCTCCTCCTCATCCTCCTTCTTCTCCTCTTCTTCCACCTCTCTCTTCTCCTCCTATCCTCCTTCTTTTCGTACTTCTCCTCCGTCCCCCTCCTCTTTCTCCTTCCTTTTCTGCTCCTCTTTACTTTCCTTTTCTTATTTTCTCCTCCTCCTCCTCCTCTTCCTTCTACCTTTTCTCTTTCTCCTTCGCATTCTCATGCGCCTCCTTTCCATTCTTTTCCCCCTCCTTCCTCCTCATCTGCATCCTCCTTCTCCCTTCCTCTTCCTTACCTTCCTCCTCCTCCTCCTCCTCCTTCTCCTGTGTCTACTTCTCACCATTCCCTTCCTATTCCTCTTCTTGTTCCTCCTCTCCCTTCATCTCCCTCCTTATCCTCCTCCCTCTCTTCTACCTCCTTTTTCAATCCCTCCTCCCCCCCTATTGCTATCATTCCTCACGCATTCTCCCTCCTCCATCCTCCCTCTCCTCCCTCTTCGTCCTGTTCTTCTTCCCCTCCTCTTGTCTCATCCTCCTCGTTGTATATCCCATACTCCCTTTTCCCTCGCCCCTCCTCGCCCTCCTCCACCTTATCTGCTCTTCTTCTTCCTCTTCCTCTTCCTTTTTTCGTCCTCCTTGCACTCTTTCTTCTCCTGTTGCTTACGAGTATGAGATCATTTCTGAGAACATGTAGATGGCCAACTTGTCTATCGGGAAAGGTTTACAAACAACATTTAAAGCCTGTTACCTGGAAAATGCAACTTTTTATGAATGGTAGCCTAGTGACGCTGTTGTGGCTAGAGGAGTTAAGAACGACCCCTAACAAGACAAACGATGAAAATGAGGAAGAGGAGAGGAAGGAGGAAGAGAAGGAGGAGGATAATGAGGATGAAGAGAAAGGGGAAGAGGAGGATAAGGAGGAGGAGGAGGAGAAGGAAGGTCCTCATCGATGGCATTCTCCACCACAACCACCACCACCACCACCACCAAGTCTTTGTCATCTTACTACAATCGAGGCGATTCTTGCAGAAAGTGGGCAGGGGAACAGGGGGAGAAATCATGATGTCGACATAAAAATGATCGCATGACAAGTATCCTTTTCACAAGAAAGACAACACGCTGTCGTGGCTGGCGCCGCCTTCTGGATGAAGGAACGCGAAGAAGAAACAATAATAAAAAAAAAAAAAGATAGAAAAACTCCTATGAAAAAGACAGAAATCTCCTTACCTTCTTGCCGACGCCTTTTCGAAGAAAACGGAGACCGATGGTGGCGGCAACGCCGGAGAGGCTCATGACGAGGGGTATGAGAGCGATCAGCTCCTGCCAAAGAAGAAAGACGCTTGTCACGAATTACTCCCCTCGACTCTCGGTGGCGACCTTAACATATCTCATTCTGGCCAAAACGAGTTTATTTGTCTGAAGAGGCATCACCGTAGTGTAGGGGTTAATAGTGAAGATCACGATGAGAGGTAGCCCTTGATGCGAGTAATGTTTTTTGGTAGTGGTAACAGTCAAACTTATGTCGTGTCGGCGCACGCATGAACGAATACATACATACACACATGCCTGTAGTTATATATTTTGTATATACCATCTTATTTCATTGCGTATAATGTATAAGAAATATGATAATGTAAGAGGGTTATATAGGTCCCTTACTTATTTCTATAAAAAAGAGAAGAATAATGAGAGAAAAATCTTGCTTGTCTTCTGATTGAAGCACGCTTACCCTTGAGAGAAACGTTTAGTCGCCGGTGTAACGAATTTGTTTCTCCATAACAGCGTAATGTTGGTAACACCTTCAATATGGAATGCAGATTTTTGTTTTAATTTTTATTTGGTACTAGATTACAACTAGTTGAACTGCTTGGTGAATGGCAAACCTTGTGAAATCTTTAAATGGACTGAAATTGGGTGAATTTACAACATCTAAATTCTGACGAGACCATACGAAAGGGTTGCCAAGCAATCGTTCACGGTGTTCGAAACTTCATCATTCCGGCCATCTAGTCTTTACCTTCTTGCCTCATTTCGACCCAATTCATCAAGCATCGTATTCAGATTTAAGAAGACCTCAAATAGAAGGTTGAAGAGATCGAAACAAAGATAAAGTGATAAAGCCTCGTAACATGATTCGTAGGCATACCTACAGTTACAACTTTAATCATAATAGATTATCATGATAAGTAAATGAAACATTGTTTCAATTATTTGGTGTTAAGAAACAAATCCTATGAATGTTTAGAGAAAGTAATAAATAAAAGAAACAGGACCCTCGAACTTTTCCCAGACGATTGTGTAAATTCAAACGTTGTCCTAACGGTAATATTAATCCCATATATTATTTTTATAATTTAATTAAAAGTTGCTATTGAATTATTCACTTTGTTACATGATGTACAAATCATAATAAATCTTAAAGCTATTGTTACTGCTTGATATTCAAGAAGATTTAGATAAATTACAGCAATGGTCTGAAAAGTGGCTAATAAAATTTAACACAAGGTAATGCACATAGGTAAAAATAACAGTACGTACGATTACAAGCTATTTGGAAATTCGTTAACAAAAGTGGATAGTGAAAAAGATGTCGGCGTAATTATCAGTAACGACCTCAAATCATCCAAGCAGTGTATTTCAGTCTCTGAGAAAACAAATAAGATTTTAGGACTGATTGCGCGATCTTTTGATTTCAAAAGTCCATCACTCATTAACAATCTATATAAATCGTTAGTTCGTCCACATTTGGAATATGCTCTTTCTGTATGGTCTCCGAATCTCATTAAGGACATTGACAGACCGGAAAAAGTACAACGACGAGCCACAAAACCGATTCCAAGTATCAAAAATAAATAATCGAAAATCGACTAAAACACATGAATCTGTTTTCCCTAAAAAAGCGAATACTCAGAGGTGACTTGATACAGGTCTTTAAAATTATAAAGGGAATTGACAACATCAAAAGTGACAAAATTTTCACATTGAATGAGAATCAGACAAGAAACAATGGTCTCAAACTGTCCTGAAATAGATTCAATTTGGAAGTAGGTAGAAACAACTTTGCCAACCGTGTAGTTAATGAATGGAATAAACTTCCTGCACAGGTAGTGCAATGTAGTTCAGTTCGAAGCTTTAAGAATCATTTAGATAAACACCTAAGCAAGATGCTGTAATGATTATAATTTATTTCATATTATTTGTTTTTGTTTTGTTATCATTTGTCTGTTTGATTTTCATTTATTATTAGTTATATGTCAATTTATTATTATTTACTATTTACCTGTTTGTTTATTATTTAACTATACCTATGCATTTATTTATGTATTTTATTTGTTATTTACATTATTATAGTTTTTATTTATTATTTTATTATTATTATGATTTTTTTCGCATCCGACCTAGATATGGACCAAAAGGTCTCCTGTCGGCATGCTCCGCCTTTGTAATCCTTTGTAATCCTTTGATTTCTCCCCGCAATCGATCTTCACTTTTTTCATAGGCTAATCCAGTGCCACTGGTGACAGTATTAGTATTTTGTCGGAAATAAACGGAGCTTCTGTAGAGGTGGAGTTACGGTAATGATAGAGGGGTTAACAAGGACAACAGATACGAGGGATGGTAAAAGTTACAAGTGATCGTTATTTTTGAATGGAGATTGTAAATGATAAAATTATAATCAAAATGTAATTAAATTTTAATTATAGAATAATGCTGAGTGACTTGATCAGTTTGGATTCTTTAATGCCCCTAAAACATCGACTGCATAATAGCTCAGTACTCCATAGGGATCTGGTGATGGAAAGGTGCGTGACAGTGTGTACTACTGATTTCTTGTATGTGCCCACGAACGAGAAAGGCCAAGGTGAAGGAAAGGTAGGGAATGCGTGTGATTGGTGGTTGGGTGTGTGTGTCACTCTTAAGGCTTTGGCGAAGTAAGACCTCATGCAACACTAGCAAGGTCTTAGGCCGTACATGGAAGTCTAGTGGCCATTGTCAAGGTAAGACTCCACCGTCCACTTTTCTTTTTTGTTGGTTGTGAGACTTTGCTTGCTTGCACGTGATTGGCTGTCTGCTTTTGTGTATCAACAAGGCTCGCTTGCTACATGTGCATGTTTCAAGACCAGTGGAATAGTATTCTCTTGAACTTGTAAAATGTATTCACCTTGTATTAGTGTGTTCAGGCCATACAAGTAATGCCTCGTCTTTTCTTTTTCTTTGCGTTCTTAGTTGACTTGAACCTGTAATATATTTGTCTTGAATTGCAAAGGTTCAGGGTATGGTTTACCTTCTTATTCCATTCACGAGTAGTCACTTTTACGATTTTATTTTGGCTACCAGGTAATTTTTTTAAGTTGATCATTCTCAGTGAGTTAAAGAATACTTTTATCGAATAAACCACATACACCGAATGATCACTTAAGTGTTTGTCTTGGTTAACGTCGGTCTGTTTGTCAAGATTTAGAGAAACCCTGGATTAATAGCGGCAAGTAAGTACGCTGGTTGAGTGGGTTGGAGCGTCGTTACTTGCGGCGAAAGCCGAAGGGATGGCGGTTCGAACCCTGCCACCGGCGAAGTTGACCCAAGGGCATGGTTCATTAAATTCCACGCTACAAAGGCCTCTGTAAGGAGTACTGTCCTAGCCTTCCGATGGGAGGAGTTTGTGACGTTAAACAACATTAAAGTAGACTCATGCACTCGACAGGATGTGTCCAAATTACTTTTGGTTTTGTAATTGCTATAAACGCTGAAGTCCAACATATTATTTTTTTTTTGTGAATCTTAACCAGAAGATGTGTATTTATCTACACGAATCTTTCATGAACAAGTTCAACACCTGGAATCACGTCTTATAACAATTTTTATAAGTTTCTTGTTCAATTAGAACAGTGGTTTGTTTTGAACTGCCGTAATGTTTGGTGTTGATTACCCTTGCAATGGCTATACGGTCAAATACCCTAACCTACGTTCTAAGCTGAGTGTGAGTGATAGAATCGATTTACTTGTAGTTTTACTTCAACTTTGAGTCACTGGGTCTGTCTTGCCACAGAACAGATATTGGGCGCCTCAGTGTGTGTGTGTATGTGTGTGTGTGTGTGTACGCTCAAGCTTTTGTGTGTATGTGCGCGTGTGTACCCGCGTGTGTGTGCACTTGCGGGTTTCTGCGCGCTTGTGTGTGTGTGTGTGTGTGATTCACCATTGTCTTGGATCACGTGTTGGACTCGTGATCGACAGCTATTTCCTTCCCGGAAGAGTGTGTTTGTTTGTGTGTGTGTGTTTGTGTGTGTGTATGTGTGCATGTGCGCGTGTGTGGCGCGCACGCTTCTGTGTGTGAACGCACTTGTGTGTGTATGAGTGTGTGTGTGTGTTTATGTTTTTGTGTGTGTGTTTATGTGTGTGTGTGTGTGTGTGTGTGTGTGTGTGTGTGTGTGTGTGTGTGTGTGTGTGTGTGTGTGTGTGTGTGTGTGTAAGGTGTTCACAAACCTATTCACCACGCCTGGGAGTGGGCACGACCCAATATTGGCAGAGACAATATGCAAACATATATATTTCTAGGTAATCGAGACAAAGCCATGTCTGAGACGACTTGGCGGATAGCTGTGGTCAGACGAAGTGGTGTCAAAACGCTCCAGTGGGAACGGGCAGCCAGCTACAATAGGATTAAAGCGGTTTTGAATCACGAGAAGGCTGTGGGTCGAATACAGGGCCGGTAAAATGTTAAAGGCATGGTGTGTGTGTATTTACGTAGTTGTATTTACCTAGTTGTATTTGACGGGCAGGGGAGCTATGCTCGTGGTGTCCCGTCAACATATCTCATTTTATCTAAACTGTTTGTGTGTGCGTGTGTGTGTGTGTGTGTGACTCACCATGGTCTTGGATCACGTGTTGGACTCGTGATCGACAGCTATTTCTCCCCCAGAAGAGAACTCGGAGCTCATATATGACCGATTTATGGGTAATGCTGTGACCTTACACGTACGCGAGAGTTGTAGTAACGACTCGCAGCGCAGCGTTACTGAAATTATTTCAGCACTGGGTGGGATTCGAACCCGGACCGCCGTAGTGGCGGCCGGGAACGCTACCACTGCGCCATCTGAGTGTGTGTGTGTGTGTGTGTGTGGAGAGAGAGAGAGAGAGCATGTGTCCGCTGGTATAGTAGATATGAAAGTGTAAGCCTATATGGCTTACCTGTGTAGGGACGCGCGTCGCGGATCGCGTATCTTTATATTTATTTCCAAAAGAGGGAGGGAGAAGAAGAAGAGGAGGAGGAAGTGGACGAGGAGGAAGGGAAAGAACAGGAAGAGAAGAAGAATGAGAGTAGGAGTCGCCATCTTTCATGTCTAGTCATGGCAAGTCACATTTAAGTCTCCTCGTCCCTCCCCCGGACCTCTTGTCTGTACTTCCGTCCGCCTCCCCTCGCCAACAACGGACGCCACGCCTCGCCAACAACGGACACCACGCCTTTTCATACTTCTTGACCAGGAAGCCAGCAAAGAGCGCGTGCGAAGGCGCTCTAAGAGAGGAAGAAAAAGAGAGGAGACGCTGTGGGATTTCAGAGAGAGAGCAGTTGGAGAAGCGAAAAGAGAAGCAGGGAAGAGAGCGAGGGGCCAAAGAAGAGGCAATGAAGAAAGAGGAAGAGGAGAAGGAGGAAGAAGCAGGGAAAGGAGGAAGAAGATATAATAGTGGTGAAGAGGGAGGAAAGAGGAAACGTAATACCTGGTGGAGAAGAGAAGGAAGAGGAGGTGGAGGGTGGAGAGAAGAGGAGGAGAAGAAGGAAAAACAAGAAAAGGAGGAAGAAGATATAATGGTGGTGAAGAGGGGAGGAAAGAGGAAACGTAGTACATAGTGGGGAATAGAAAGAAGAGGAGGTGGAGGGAAGAGAAGGAGGAGGGAAGAGGAGGAGGAGGAGGAGGTAAGAGCCGTTTGGTTCACACCTCCTCTGATCCACTCGACTTGTTTATGCCTACCAAAGAAGACCTGTCAACCTTGGGTCGCCACTGTAACCTTCACCCTGGAAGGCCTCTCGTGTCTTCGTCTTCCACGTTTTCTTCCTTCGCGGATTTCTTAGGCTTCCCGGCGTCAGCAGTGATGCAAGTTCGCGAAAACTGTTTATGCAAGATTGCTACACATGGAAGGATCAAGTAAGAATGCACAAGCAAAAAAAGCGCGCGCGCACACACGCATACGCATGTATACACACACGCATACACACACACACGTTTCTCTCGCAATTATACAACCAGACCCCCCCCCACAAGTACATATACACATTCTCGTACGCAGACGCATGCACGCAAATACACAAATGGAAATGCACAAGAACACACGCGCACACACACACACACACATACACACACGCTCACAAACACGCTCACACACGCGTGCGTACACACACATGTATACAAACACACACAGATACACACGCACGTACACACATACACATACACGCACATGCACACACACACATACATATAAACACACACATATACACACACACACTCATACATACATACACATATACACACACGTTCACACACACACACACGCGCGCGCGCCATGTATATGCAGATAACTGAACTTGAACCCTGTCGAAGGGAAGCAGGCAATACAAAAGTCAAGACTTTTGCGTGATCCACCTGTCATATAGTACAGATGATGTGGCAACAACGCTTTAGGGTTTAAGTGCAAATGTTGAGTAACTATTGCACACCCCGTCCCGTGAAAGCACAAGCATTATTGCCACATCTCGCGATTCAGTTAACCACACAGAAGATTTGACACCTGTACAGCCGTTGGGAGTTCTGTAGCAAGGTCACGCCTTCAAGAAATCGTATTCTATAATATACGCGCACCATTATTTCCTGTATTAATAATTGTCACCCGTTGGAACTAGTAATTATGGAAACATATCTTAATTAACATTATCATGTCTCTCATAACAATATGTAGATATATATAAATATTTGCAGTAATATTCTGTATAGTAAAAATTGTAATTTATGAACTAATTTATACACGGTGCTCCTAAATATAAAGAATTGTGTTCCACAGCCAAGACAGCGGCTTAAGTCACCTATACTCGCATTGTAATTGCAATAAACAAGTTCCGAGAGAATTGGAGTTTCTTTATTCCTTCTCTCACGGGCGAACCCCGTCACCGTTATGTGGAAGTAACATACAACTACAGTTCTACTCGTGACTGACCTCCCTTGTGTGAAGCGTCTCCTGGAGGTAAATGGGCATGAAGATGTTGGCCAGGTTGGCCACCAGTCGGGCGCACGTGTACAGCAGTGAGACCTAGTAGGGGATAAGAAACACATGGTGTAATCGGATAGTATAATCACCTCTCATTACATATGTACAAAACTCGAATAAAGAGATAGAAATAGAAAGAGGAAGAGAGAGAGTAGAGAAAGAGAAGGGGAGAGAAGAGAAAGAGGGAAGAAGAGTGAGAGAGAGAGAGAAGAGAAAGGGAGAGGGAGAACATAAAGAGAGAGAGAAGAGAAAATAAGAGAGAAAATGAGTCTAAGTCATCCTTCATTAACACTTTCGTTGCCAAAGGATTGCCACAGGGACGAAAGGAATAAGTTGGTGACAGCCAAAACAAAAGGAAAAGTATTACTCGCGACAGACGGGCTAATCAAGAGAGACTCTAACCACTTCGGTTCTGTATAAGGCTGGCCAATGAAACACTGAATAAGAATAAATTAATAATTGTAAAACACTACATATACAAGCGTGTGTTCGCTTTGGAGGCAGAACCAAGACTGCCTCTGACGCCAAGCCACGCCACCAAGCTCAGACTTGGCGGGAAAATCACAGACGCGCGCTTGGTATGAACGCTTGGTTCTCACACTTAATAATACATTGAATATACAAATATACAATAATAAATATACAATATTACAAGGAGTGTTCAATGCTACCATTACAATTCTGAGGAGCTCCACAGAGATGAATAGACCAGTCTGGCTATAGTCAAAATATCAAGATGAAATGCCAACTGATACGAAAATGAATGAAAAATCTAAAAACAAATTAAACAAATCTCAAAGAACAGTTGTAAAATAAAAGGAAAGGATCTCAACTATCAGAAATATTGAAAAGTGTTGAACCTCAGAAAAGATGAGGTATAATAAAATATAGAAATAATAAATGAAAGTATAATGCTAAAAAGAAAGAACTCGAACCTGGAGAAAAATGCCCTTTTAAGAACTGGGACTGGAGAATGTTGTAAGAAGATACAGAAACAGGAGCAGGTGAAGGAAGAAACTAAAAAAAGAATGGGAAGAAGGAAGATAAGGAGAAAGAAAATAGAAATAAAAAGAACAAGAAAAATAATCACAAAAATAGAAAGAAAAAAACAAGAAGAAAGAAATTGAAACGACGAGAAAGGAAATTACAAATAAAATAAAATAAATAAATAAAATGATAAAATAATCATTAACCTTATAGAACTGGGGTTCAACGAGCCAGTCCCTCCAGGCCATCTCAACGTTGATGGACAGTTCTTCAGCGTTCCCCGTCAGAAGCTCCTCCCGAGAGCCCGTCATGCTCCCGATGCCTTGCTCCACTTCCCTCTGCGTCGTCGCTGCCGTTGCCACCCCCGTTTTCGTGGCTGATCCTCCAACTGGTATATCCTTCGAATGAGTGGAGGTTGAGGAGGTGAGGGAGGGTGGAGGGGACGGGCGAGGCGAGTTAATTTGTATCGGCTCGGGAGTTATGATGTGAAACAAAATCGAGAAGATGGCGCCGATCACCAAAACGCACACTGTGACCGTCTGGAAGTAAGATGATTATATCGGTGGGGTGCCACAAGTGGGAGTGAAATGGTCTGGAGGAGGAAAAGTATCACTTTTATTATTATTATTATTATTGTTGTTATTGTTATTGTTTTTATTATTGATATCATTATTATAGTTATTATCATTATTATTATTATCGTTGTTATTATTATCATTATTATAATTATTGTTATTATCATCATCATTGTCATTATTATTATAATCATTGCTATTATCATTATTACTATTATTGTTATTCATTATTATTATTATTATTATTATTATTATTATTATTATTATTATTATTATTATTATTATCATTATTATTATTATTATTATCATTATTATTATCATTATAGTAATGACATAATCATAATCATTATCATAGAAAAAATTAGTTATACTATCGAAAATGATAATGACATCAATTGCTGCCGGCGGTCGTAAGATATATTTGTTGTTGCACTGACCGTGAACTTGTGCGCGTCTGACGCGTCGATCGTCTCTCCCCCGAATTTGGCCTCCTGCTTGAAGACGATCCATGTGATGACGTAGACGAGCACGTCAGAGTTCACGTCGAAGAAGTACCTGACGACGAGAGAGAAGGAGAGAAATGAAATGCAGTTCAGGGGGGGATACTGAGATCCCACAATGCTCGCTACAGGCCCACGCTCTCAGCCGACTAAGGAACTCCAGAAACTATACTGTTCCACTTCCATACGGTGACGCCTACGTACGTGGGTGACGCGATGATGACGACGTCGGCGTCTTGATTATATTTATTGTAGTCGTACCTACGTAACCTCCATTCTCTCTAAACTGGCTTCATCATATTTTCTATGGTTATCAAAATTCACGAGTGAAAGAGAACGAACGATCGAACACTGACTTTATATTTTATAATGCGATTATTATGACGCAATATCGCACGTCGGGCAGCTAATGCTACCAGACGTGCGATGTGCCCCGGAGTGAAGAGGTTAAGGAAAGACTAAAGTGAAGTTATGATAAAAAGAAAAGAAAAGAAAAATAGGAATTGTAAATGATGTATATGAACAATGCGAAAAAAAGAAAAATAGAAATTATAAATTATGCATATGAACTATGCAAGAAGGCTGTCTGGATCCTTGAGGGAGAACGTAAGCGATCTACAAGAATTGGGAGAAAACGGCGCCATATTTAATGACGTCATGTCCTCTCGTAGCGGGAAAACTATTTAGCCTTCGTATTATGTGACGTCATTATACCTCACGGAAGTAACAATCACCGCTGAGATATTCAGCTGCAATTATCTTGTTCTCTTCTTAGACCTCTTTCGCAGCGAGTGGAAGTTATTCTTTCATTGTGGATGCCACCCGGGTCACGTGTCACGTATCCTCTTCAGTACTGAAGGGGGAATAATCAACTGAATGGCAGTGTTGCCCATGAAGGACGCCTTCGAGAAGGGGGGATCCACCACCACAAGAAGCCACCCCCCCCGCAACGGTGGCTGTTTCAGGAAACTCCTCTTCTCCGCCCACCTCTCCCTCTCCCTTCCACCTCCTCACCAGCCTCAACATACAACCCTCACCCTCATCTGTACGCCCATTCCCACCCTCACATTTAAGCGATGTGCCCCGGAGTGAAGTGGTTAAGAACATAAGAATGAAGGAGACTGCAAGAGACCACAAGGCCTACACTAGGAAGTTCCATGTCCATTACCACCTGTCATCCCCATCCATAAAGTTGTCTAACCGTTTCTTCAAACAACTGATAGTCTATTCCATTCGATGACCAGTTAACTATTTGTAAACCAATTCTTGCCTATGTCCTAAAATCTAAATTTGTCCAGTATTTATTATTTACCCTCCAGTATTTATTATTTACATTTATTTACATTTATTATTTAAATATTTGTCCAGTATCCATTATTTATTCTCCACCTCACCCTTACATTCACCCTCTTTTTCGTCCTCACCTTCATGCTCAGTGTTACCCAGACCTTTATTTCCTTTAACTAGTTTATTTAAATTGATATGTTTATCTATATTTTTTTCCGCGAGATCGGACTTGTTACTGCGCGGATCGTAACCAGAAAATCTGCTCATGAAGTTCATGAGATCATCTTAAGGAACACCAAAAGGATTTTTTTTATTCTGAAGAAACGCATTGCGATAGAACTGGTTGACGGTCAGTTTTATTGTAATAACCCTAACGTTTCCTTGCACTCTGAGAGGCAGTGAGTGTGTAAATGTGTATGGTGTTATGTTGCAGCAGATTTTACATCTCTGGTGTATTTATCTTATTACTCATTCACTAGAATAACCTAATCTTATTGTATCTCTTCCTTCATAACCATATCAGGTCTTGTCTGCACTGGTTTATATCCGATTACAATAGAGCGTACCATCTTGCATTCTTTTTTGTGTGATCTTCAAATGTTAATGGATAGATGACAAGAGGGAACGCAGTGAAACAGAATGATAATACGAGAAAAACAGAAGTGATGAGAGTATATTGTGGAGATGAAAGATCAGCACAATAAGGTCTTTTTTTTTGTACATTTCGGCGTTTCTAAAAAAAAAACGACATTACATCAAATAAAATTTGAATTAATAGGGAAACTGGAAAGTGTGATGCAAACATTAGTGTATTATATCCTTTCCTTACAGACAGAAATGTACCTATGCAGTGTAATATTCTATCTTGTAAAACGATACTAAAATCCATATATTACTGTAAGGCACTGTAGGCTTGGTTTTCATGATAGCTGTTCGTGTCCAGGATCCAGGAAGCAGCGATAAGAGTGTTTATGATGATTAGAGGAGTATCTACAAGGGATAAGACAAGAAACTGGAAATAAAACTAGTACTGGAAACATAGGATGGAGCAAGACTGAAATTGCATAGACAAACATTAAAGGTGAAAGATGAGAATGTTGAAAAGATAAACGGAATTGTTCCCAAAAAGCAAGCCATCAACGTGCAGGTCCAGGAAGTATAGGATGCAAGGAGAAGAAAGTTTTCTGAAAAGAAGAAGAACGCTGTCGGAAGTCGTTCAGAACAGAGTATATGGAAATCAAGATGGATAAAGACGTTTAGTCCGAATGTCGTCGATCTATCAAGCGATAAAGAAAGAAAGAAAAAAGAAAGAAAGAAAGGAGATAAGACAGAAAGAAAGGGAGATTTGCAAATCTAAAACCAAATATGACGAAGAGTAAGCTCATTTCCTTGAGTATAATTCCTCAAGGATTACCCAGTCCTTCCAATGTCCACGCATATTAATGACAGCGTTGTCGCTATTTTAAGTAAGGTTCGTTCAAGGGTGTTTACAGCTGAATGATATAAACTATCTCTTTTGAAATTTATGATATATCATCGAGGATGCATTACTAAGTCTGATGTACAGTACATGTTATCAGTGCCTCGCAAATTCTTACGACCAACTCTTGTCCAACTCATCCCCGCTCCTGGTTTTCTCTCCCTCTCCTTTCCTTTCTCCATTCTTCTAAAAGAGAGAAAGAGAGAGGTAAGGGAGGGCGATTAAACAGCCAAAGATTTTTATAGACTGAGTGACTGAAAAAAAAGCATGAAAATTGTTGGGAAGGGAGGCAGAGAAAGGAAACAGAAGCAGAGAGAAAGAGAAAATACACGACGGGGAAAGAGAAAGAGAGAGAGATGGGGGATAATTAAAGAGCCAAAGATATATAGGTACAGACCGAGTGACCGAAAAAAAAATACCTTCAAGTTGCTGGAAAGGCAAACAGAGAAAAGAGACAGAAACAGAGAGGAAGAGAGAGAGAGAGAGAGAGGGGAAATTTTACTTACCTGATGATGTTGAGTTCGTCCCTCTCGGCTTCAAGGGGAGTAAGATCCGGGATCAGGGCGAGATGTGACACTTGTGTCGAGGCCCAGCCAAACTGAAAAGAAAGAAACGCATTTGAAAAAGACAAACACACACTTCCATGAGATCTCCCTTGTTTTCGATATAATGCAAAATGCTCAGAGTTTGCGACTGAGGAAATGAACAAGATAGTTTAGCGATAGACAGAGTAAACAGACATTGACACCCGTTACGAAAGGCGTTAGAATGTTCTCGAATCTCATTAAAGACATTGACGGATTGAAAAGGATGCTGCAGCGAACGACAGAGATGAGAAACAAACATTACGATAACCGCCTAAAACACTTAACCTATTTTTCATGAAAAGCGGAGATTCAGAGATCTTCAAGACGAAAAATAATTGAAATATTTTCACACTAAATACTAAATAGATGAGAAATAATGGCCTCGTATTGATAGGACGTGGCCTTAGCCTAGAAGTAGGTAGGAAAATTTTGGCCAACAGCGTCGCCATATGTGGGCCGTGGGATGGCCAAAAATAGCACGCGAGATGACGATAGATTTTTAAACTTAACTTACTATAATTATTTCAATTGAGGAAAATACTAAATTATTGAAACAGGACATAACAACATTTGTCTTTTATTTACGAGTATGTCACTGATTTTAGTTAATATTACGATTACTAGAAATAACTTTCTTTTATTGCAAACTTGTCAATATGTAGTTATCAAATCTTTGATTGCCCTCGAAACCATAGTTAAGTGCTTCAATGGATCTCGAAAATATTTGAGTCTAACGTCCTTAAGAGGGTGTAACGGTTCGTCGAACGCGGTTCGACAGACACGTGTCTAAAGTGATGTGTGAACGTGTGAACGGGGTATTGGGGGTTTAACCAACGTGTTCGACAACCAAATACCCCGTTCACACGTTCACACATCACTTTAAACACGTGTCTGTCGAACCGCGTTCGACGAGCCGTTAGACCGTGGAAACACCCTCTAACGCAGTTCATGAGTGGAGGA
>NC_134778.1:55287190-55289690 GCF_046742065.1 Oratosquilla oratoria | reverse complement strand
AGCTTCGCTATATCGCAATTCTTGAGACGTCGTATACTCGCCGTATTTGCGTGGACGCCAGTGACAGCCTCAGTGTATCGTCACCCTCGTAAAGAAATTGCCTAAGCCATTTTTCGTCAAATTCTGGATTTTTTTTCTTCTAAACCAATTTTTCATTGCTCTTTGTGGTACAATTCCCAATGTTTTATTTAGTGTCTGGGTAGGTTAAAACTACGTTAGGAGGAACATTACGTACATTTATAAAATAGATTTTTTTTTTTTCGATTTCCTGAAAAGTTGGACAAATGACTTAGGCACTTTCTTATGAGGCTGGCGGTATACTCTGGCGTTCCTCAAGGTAGTCTTGGTCCATTGTTGTTTAATGTTTACACTAGCGGCCTGTTCCATATAACTGAGAACACTCTGATAATGCTGATATAACTCTCCTCGTGACTATACACACGCCTCAACCTCATCGTTTTCTCTGTTTCTTTAAATGATGACTTTATTCATGTCTTGAAATGGTGCGTCTGTTGAGACATGACGCTTAACACATCTAAGTCGAAGAGTCTCTATGTACTGCGATCTCGTCGTGCAAATCCGACGCACGGCGATTTCTTTCTAAACGATTCATTTCTGTGAAAGCAAGATGAACCTTTGACGACGCGTTTGACTCTAAGCTGACATTTTAAGTATGCATTCAGTTCGTGGTTGCTTCTTCTGTTTACAGGTTAAGTATCTTGAGAAAAGCTGAGAGGATATTCCATGATGCTTTTGTGTCAACCAGCTGTTTCTGCTGTTTTGTTTTGCCGCATTTGGAACACTGCGCTCCTGTCTGATCACGCTCTGCCTCAGCTCATCTGAGACGAGAGAGAGAGAGAGAGAGAGAGAGAGGGGGGATAGACAGAGAGAGAGCGAGAGAGAGAGAGCGGGGGTGATAGAGAGAGAGAGAGAAGACAGAGAAGCAGGGAGAAAGAAAGAGATAGAGAGATAGATAGATGCAGATAGGGAGAGAGAGAGAGAGAGAGAGAGAGAGAGAGAGAGAGAGAGAGAGAGAGAGAGGCAGGGAGAAAGAGATATATATAGGTAGATAGATAGATAGAGAGAGAGAAGGATAGAGAGAGAGAGGTAGGGAGAAATATAGATAGGTAGATAGATAGAGAGATAGAGAGAGTGAGAGAGAGAGAGAGAGAAAGAAATATTTTTGTACAACTAGCTTACTTTTTGATAGTGAATTATTATGCAGTCTTGGTCATCGTCGTAAGGTCAGCATGGTTTGTATGCTGTACAAGATACGACCAAATTCTGTCCATTTATTGTCTGATTGTGTCGCGGGCCTGCACGTACCCGCCAGAAGTACAGGGCCTGCGTCAACTGTGGACTCTTCGAGTCTGCAACTGGGGAGGCGTCGTGCGAACCAGTAACAGGATTTTTTTTTTTTTTTTTTTTTTTTTTTTTTTTTTTTGGTCTTTGGAAATGCTTGGACAGTGATACTTTCTGAAGTATCAGGAGCCAACATGTTGTTGAAGAAATTTCAAGACAAGACTGGCCGTTCCTATCGTTTATGTGTTATGTTTGGTTATATTCTAAGTGATATAAATCGATAATTTACTTTTTATTCGTGATAATTTCGTCTAAGTTTTTTTTAATCTCGATTTTGCTGTTCTCTTATGTGATTTCCCTTTCTTCACTCTTTTCCATTTTCTTCGTTCTTTTCGTTTCGTTTCATTCCTGTTTCAGATATTTGGGGGTTGTTTGGCTGCAATTTATGATACCTGCAATCCACCTACTTACCTGTCTCATTAAGTCTGATAATATTGGAGAAAGAATACACAATATATGGTCAAGTATAGCGGTCATTACTGAGTTCAAATGTATTTGTGTTCGGAAGAGGAACTCCTCACGTTTGGGCAGGAAGTAGGTAGTCACCGAGGCAGGGAAAAGAAAATGGAGTAAAATGAGGAAAATGTAACTTTATCTGCACCAAGCCTACTCGCCAGACGGGTCAGTATCTTGCTAAACGTTCCCAGCTCCATTACCCACCCCAGTTCTCCTTTCAAGAACAGAATCTGAATATTTGCAATTTCGAAAAATTGCATTTCGCCAAATAATATTTTGCCAATGTTGCATTTCGCCAAATAAAATTTTGCCAAATTTTCATTTCGCCAAATGTTCTAAGCTAAGATGATTTAACGTATCCTTACGTAACAAAATGAAAACTAACCTAACCTAACCTCACGCAACCTAGTTCACCTAACCTGATGGAGATTGGCAAAGTAAATAATCTAATTGATCTAGAACATTCAAATTCTATTGAATTGCAGTTTTCCATCATTCCATATCTTTGCCTGTGCAGATTTCGTTTAGATTTTAGAAATCTGAACGAAATCTAACGGCCGGCGTAATTTTTTTCCGCTAAAAATCTAGAGATTAGCGACTCCTACACCGTCAATGATATTTTTGCAGTGATCCTTATTACCAAATACTATTGGCAATATAAAGAGAGTATTAACGGAATCAT
>NC_134778.1:55274690-55279690 GCF_046742065.1 Oratosquilla oratoria | reverse complement strand
CTGGCGAATCACCATCCATCTCCGGATCTCATCCTGTCGTCCAAAGACGTGTGTCTGGGCTTTTGGTACAATCCTGTAATTATATATATACCAACAGACGAGGCTAATGTTAATGATTGGCCGTGCGATAAAACTGAAATATCAGTTTCTAGCAGCCTTTGAATCGTTTTGAAATATGTTGCTTTTCTGTTGGCTTATCATGATTGACTAAATGAGAAACATTAAGTGTTCTTTGCATGAGCGATGGGTATTTATTAGAAGCCATAAAATGAATATATGATTGCCGATGAAAAGGAAAATTTAAGTATTCTGCCAAGTATTGATAGACGGTTTGTTTTCGTTGTACGGTCCGATGAATTTAGAGTATTACAAAGGATTACAAAGGCGGAGCATGCCGACAGGAGACCTTTTGGTCCATATCTAGGTCGGATGCGAAAAAAATCATAATAATAATAAAATAATAAATAAAAACTATAACAATGTAAATAACAAATAAAATACATAAATAAATGCATAGGTATAGTTAAATGATAATAATAATGATAATAATAATACACTAATATTTCCCAACATTTTTTTGGCCATGCCCCACCTAATGATTACCTCTAGAATCCTGATGCCCCCCCCCCGCCTCCATGTGGTGATATATATAATTCTTATTAAAAAAAGATGGAAAATACTTTTGATTAAAGTTAATAATTGTACTTATATTTCATAAAAGTACCTTTTTAATGCCATGAATACACAATATACGAAGGATTGGGAACTTTTCTAAATGGAATTCCAAAATTATTCGCCAGGTGGCAGTGCAATCGAGGGTAATTTGAAAATTGAGGACAGAATGATGTATGAAATAAATGTGTGATTGCTACATTTTTATGTATTGAAATGTTACAGCTAATAGATCACAAGAACATAGACTTTGATTACCAAAACACCTAAAAATTGAGGACAGAATGATGTATGAAATAAATGTGTGATTGCTACATTTTTATGTATTGAAATGTTACAGCTAATAGATCACAAGAACATAGACTTTGATTACCAAAACACCTAAAATTCGAAGACAGAATGATGTAGGAAATAAATGTGTGATTGCTACATTTTCATTTATTGAAATGTTACGGGTAATAGATCACAAGAACATAGACTTTGATTACCAAAACACCTAGAAATCAAATTGCTCCCCTAAAAAATCAAATTGAGTTGGGAACCATTTCTGTACACACTATGGAAGGGCACCATTTTTCTCCTCTTCAGCCATTGTTAAACTCAAGATGGTGAATTTATTTTGCAACCGGGGCCGATGGACTGAAAGTGTTTGTGTTCTTTCATAACGAACTCAAGTCTGTTGCCTTAAGAATTAGTCGTATTTCCAAAATTTCCCAAAGACTTTCTTTGGTTGAGCGTATACTCGTAACTATGGCTCATCCTGCATCATAATGACCCACAATAGTTCTGTAATTTGAAAATGTTCCCAACTACTTATTGTATAACTAATCCTCTATACATCTATTGTACCCTAGATTAAAGCAAAACAACTTTGATCACTTATCAAAAATATTTTGATTTCGGTTACCACACTTTTGTCGTCAACAAGGACATGAACATCGGACTTCTGCATTTCATGAGTTGGTTTGCGGAGTTTTTGAGAAGAAGAAACCATGTCAACCTTGAAGACCTCTACGTGTGAGGTTTCACAGAGAACCAATATAGGACCGCTGCAATCAACGGTCGTGATCAACGACGCATTTCTCACAAAGGCGGAAGTATGTGAATCCCGCGATGGATATTTGTGTCGACAATACCACTTTTGGACAAAGGACATTCATGTCTCCGTTATCTTCAAGAAGGCGGTGTTATGTATTTCATCACCCCCAGTAATGGCATAACACATCCAGCTGTGTCTTTCGGCTCACATCTATTGTGATTTGTGTCAGGAATCACCCTAAAGAGCAAACTTAGCTTGAGACTCCACGTTGTGAAAACAATCCAGGTAGCCTCTGAACGCCTAAGCACGCGGAGACACATGGATTCATTTGGGTTACTCCGTCAGGTGGTAACATACCTGTACACTCATCACCATCACCGTGTACTTCTTATTCTTTATCGCGACTCTGCATAGCCAGACGAAAGAGAGAGGACCATAAGAACATAAGACCATAAGAATGAAGGAGACTGCAAGAGACCATAAGGCCTACACTAGGCAGCTCCGTATCCATCACCACCTGTCATCCCCATCCATAAAGTTGTCTAATCGTTTCTTAAAACAACTGATAGTTTCAGCGCTTACTACATGGTTACTAAGTTTATTCCATTCGTCGACCACCCTATTAGTAAACAAATTCTTGCCTATTTCCTTCTTAAATCTAAATTTGTCCAGTTTATAAGCATTACTGCGAGTCTTGTCCTGTTATTTTAATATGATGACCTTGTTTGTATCACCCTTGTTAAAGCCTTTGATCCACTTGAACACCTCTATTAGATTACCCCGCACTCTGCGTCTTTCCAGAGAGTGTAAGTTAAGGTGCATAAGCCTCTCTTCGTAAGGAACGGGCAAATGGGCCAAACATTTTATTATCACGCATATCAACAGAATTTAGACCAATAATTCCTAAACTTTTCTGGCTTGAGGCAGCACCCTTACCAAGCCTTTCAGAAGTCCCCGGCACCCTTATTAGAACATCTAAATTATAGTTTGTCAGTATCTTGTTGATTCAACATCAGTGTAACAACATTTTGTCCCTGGGTAATATGAAAATACTCATCTTTACACTGATGCTGCTTTAATGAACAAAAATGGATGACAAAGTGAGTCGGTAATACGAAAATTATTTTTGTCTTGAATTTTGGCGGCACCCTCAGTTGATCTCACGGCACCCTTGGGTGCCGCGGCACACTGGTTGGGAACCACTGCTCTAGACACACACACACACACACACACACACACACACACACACACACACACACACACACACACACACACACACACACACACACACACACACACACACACATACATACACAAACACACACACACACACACACAAACACACACACTGTAACACGACTCGGTGGCGCGGTTGGTAGAGTCCCAGACTGGGAAGCAGAAGTGCTCCCAGTAACCAGTTCGAATCCTGCCCAGGGCCGAAATTATTTCGGTATCGCTGCGCTTCGAGTCGTTACTCCGACTCTCGTGGGCGTGGAGTTGGGTGTGTGTGTGCATGTAAGGTCATAGCATTACCCATAGATCGGTCATACGAGCTCTGAGCTCTCTTCCGGGAGGGAAATAGCTGTCGATCACGAGTCCAACACGTGATCCAAAGATCAAGGTTAATCACACACACACACACACACACACACACACACACACACACACACACACACACACACACACACACACACACACACACACACACACACACACAAACATGTAGCTTGGAGAAAACTGAGAAATAAAAAGAACAATAGAACAAAAGAAGAACACGCAAGAAAATTTCATAGTGGAAGGAGAATTTAATGAAGATACATCTTCTCAGGTTGAAATAATTAACACAATTTTTCAATCAACATTCACCGATGGAACGACGTTGTAGAGAAAGTGAGAAGAGGAACGTTGGATTAAGAAATCTAAAAGCTGAAGTGAAGCAAGTTAATGAATTACTGAAAAAAACAGAGAAAAACAAAACAAAACACAAGGGCTTGTGGTGGGATCTCAAATTACATGATTATGTAGTGTAGAAAAAATAGTACATGCAATTCGTAACCTAATATTGTATCCAACAGTAAAAGTCATATTGCCACAAGATTGGAAGAAAGTCAACGATGTACCTATTCACGTGGAAGAGAAATTAGGAATCTCTTGAATTACAGAGATGATTGTGACTTCCAGGTGACTTAAAATATCTATGAGAAGATGAAAACTTGGTAGACAATCGATTTGGTCTTAGAACTGGATAAAGATGTGTATAAAATATGTTGAACTTTGACTCAAAAAAAGCTGACGTGCTGAGAGAGAGAGAGAGAGAGAGAGAGAGAGAGAGAGAGAGAGAGAGAGTGAACTGTGGATACGTAGATCTGGAGGAATTTGATTAAGTACTTCATAAACGATTGGTATGGAACTTGGAGAATATTGGAAGACCTCTTGGAATGGACGAAACCTTTCTCGAAACACCGATACAAAAGGACAGTAGTTAAGCATAAGTTATCAAGGTAAGGGAAATGGCTTGTGGAGTTCTGCAAGGGTAGTACTTGTATCCGTAATGTTTTTGGTTTACGTAAATGACGTGATGGAAGGGACGACATGCTACGTTAACATATTCGCAGACTACACAAAGATCACGAGGAGAATAAGAGATGAAGTCTGCAAAATGTTACAAGAAGATCTAGATAGAATATATGACTGGAGCCAAGTGTGGAAAATGAAACAATGCCAAAGCTTGCAAACTACTGGAAATGCGCAGAATTATAAGAGCACTTCAATGATTTATTCAATGGGAAATGGAACAATTGCCAGAGTAAAAGAGAAGTTTTTAGGAGTGTTGGTCATTCAATACGTGTCACCCGGCAAACACAAGACTGAAGACAGGACGGACTCTTGAAGAACATAAGAATAATATTTCATTACATGGAGGATGAGATATAAAAAAGAAGATCGCAGAGACCCTCATCCGTTCCAGATAAAAAAAAAAAAAAAAATAAAAAAAAAAAAAAACACATATTGATCCCCTGCCTAGCAATAGTGATTCACAGATGCCTTGGATCACATGCTGGACTCATGATCGACAGCTATTACCTTCCCAGATGTGAGGTTCATAGTGTGTATAGAATTGCAATATTTCATTGGTTATAACAGGGTGTCCATCCTGAGGAACAATATCACGCCAGAGAGATGACGTCACACAAGTGGCAAAGGGAACTTTTAAGAACAGAAGAAAGGAGAGATAGCAAAGGTGTTCGGTATTCTTCTTATAGTGGTGATTAGTCTCCAGTTTAAAAGA
>NC_134778.1:55249690-55259690 GCF_046742065.1 Oratosquilla oratoria | reverse complement strand
ACACACACACACACACACACACACACACACACACACACCAGGAGGGAAATAGCTGTCGATCACGAGTCCAACACGTCATCCAAAGACCAAGTGAATACACACACACACACAAACACATACACGTGTGCGCACGCGGAAATCGTCAAGCCTCTTGGGTCTCGAACCCCTACTTTGGTTCTCCTGCGTTCGACCCTTGTAAATAAAGTATTTGTAATATACGTTAACATGTTTTCAGTTTGACGGACTGTGGCATCATTCTACGCTTTGGAAGACGCTATAAGATGACTAGTCGGTTAGTTAAAGGACTATTCCTTTTGTCGTATTCGTCATGGAAGCAATAATGGTTGTGATTGTTAGGAAACTATGCCACCCTCTCCCTATGAAATGGTGCAGTGAGTCGGTCACTCACACACGAGAAAGGAAGTGAAAAGAAAGGAAAGCGTATCAATACACTCACTGAACATACATTACTTACTGAATATTCATTTAAGACTTGATCAGTATTGAAGTTCTTTTCATAGTTATTGACACTCTCCGATTCATGTCTGCTATTGATTGGCGTTAATCTTGGAACAGTGAGCTTCATTCTGGTTTGCTACTTTATGGTAATTTTTTTTATTTGTGAACCAAAAAAAAAAAAGGGGGGGGAAGGGAAAAAGATCAAGGGATCTATTGTTTGCTGTGTCTACGCAGCACATTTCCGTCCACATGTAATGATGTACTTGAAACATTGTATATTCATTATTGTATACTGTACGTATGTTGTAAAAACCAAGTGTTCTGCTCGCTTGCTCGAGAGTTTTCCCGCTCTAAGTTGTTGGCGTCCCCAAGCGCACTTGCTTACCGGCTACCGCTCTCTGAGTGTTATGGTATAGCTTATCGAGTTTATCGGTTAACGGAACCTTTACGGTATCAAAATTTTAATGGTAAAGTACCGTTAAGGTTGTTACCGGTAAAACCTGTAACTTTACCGGTATCTGCCCACCACTACCAAGCGGGAAGTTTCTATTACGCCTTGCAAGCGTACGCACGTCTTTATCTGTTGTGCTAATTAATATATACAATTCGATCTTGTTTCATTACCCACCCTCATACATACACAGTGATACCGATTCATTATTATCTGTCTGATATAAATTACACTGCAGGTTTCCATTACAAAACGTGCTGACGATACGGTTATTGTAGGGGAAATCAGAGATGATAGTGCAAGTAATGATATATTTGTTATGGATGAATAACTTTGTATAATGGTGTTACAAAAACTATCTCAATTTAAATGTCAAAAAACAACTAAGGAAATGTTAATTTATTTCAGGAGGAAGAGTTACCGGTACCTATAACCAAGACAGACGTAGTAGAAAGAGTGTCTGAAATACTGTAAGTACTTGGGTAGAGTCATAGGCAAGAGGTTTAGTGCGACGTCACGCAGCCCGGCGACGCCGTTGTAGTTCGTTATTGGCAAAGTATCGTAGGGTATTACAAAGGTGGAGGCATGCCGACAGGAGACCTTTTGGTCTAATCTAGTCGGATGCGAAAAAAATCATAATAATATTAAAAAATATCATATAATAAAAATATAAATATAAATGTAAAATAAATTAAATAAATTTAATACGATAAAGGTTAAGGTTAAATAATAAATAACAAACAGGTAAATAGTAAAACAGAGTTAAATTCATGTAACAGTAAATTCATTCAGGACTTTTGACTTATTTTAAGGTATCTTGGAGAGTTATCGATTTATTGTTAGAGGTAGGGGAAAGGTGTTGTTTTAACCATTGTTTTTTCAGGGGAGATGTTGGTCATTATATAACGCTCTAGCTATCGTCAGGTGATTTTATTAAACTAACTGAGCTTGTCCATAATCTGGGCGCATCTGGCGACAACGTATATTACGACGTCTAGCTGACAAAAAAGTTTACAGCAAATGCGTGTAGAAGCCTCACCATCTCCGTATCCTAAGGAACATCAGTATAAAGAATGACATTAACCCATTGCTATACAAATGGCTGATAGAATTTGGTCGTATGTTTTTCACCGACTGTGTGGTACGACACACTAACGAGCAAAGATAAGGCGAAATTAATGAAGCGTGTTAAAACTGCACGTGATCTTGGTGCCAGCATTACGACGCTTGATGAGCTATATGTGAAGTTTCCCATGGTGCAGGTGCATAAGATTGTGAAAGATGCAAGTCACCCGGTTCATGAAGGGTATCAACTTCTGAGATCAGAGAAGAGGTTATCATTTCCTCTGGTACGTGCATTTAGATTCAATGTCATTCGTACCGGGCAGGATTAAAATGTTTAACTATAAACCCCTATGATAGTAGCCTCCTGCACTTAATGTGTTCTATTTTGTTTCACTGTGTTTTATTTTGGGTTTTTATGTTTTGTGTATTATTTGTGTACTTTTTTTTTGCATTTTAGTAATTTCTTTCTTGAACTGTACACCTAAATAAATTTAATTTTTGTCCGTGTGACGGAAATGACAGAGAAAAGTATCATTTATATCTCTAAGCTCCTTTACAAAGAAATGTAGAAAATATAAAAATTAATTTAAATCTTCAAATCATCATGCACTGAGAGAAAGTTGTACTCCTCCGTTATATAAAAAATGTTGAGCATCAATTGTACGTAATCTGTGTTATGATACTGGGTATATATATGAAATAAACAACCAAGTTTTTGCGTTCGCCTGCGCGCTGACGACTACATGCTCTATGTAAGATTTCCTGTATTGAGTCGTCTTTGCGCAATTATGACGTCAGCTGTTTTGAGGAATTCGGGGCAAGCCTGGTTGGCTTGTATTAACATTCAGCGAAGGAAGTGTAATGAGTTGTGCTTGACCGAATGTATTAAAAGATTGGAATATAGAGTGAAGTATTTGTAGAGTATGATCTTTTTCTAGCTGACATTAAATGAAACTAAGTTAAATGGAGACATCAGTTTTCTCTATTCAGTAAAGCAGTATAGGCAGGAACGAAAATATATACAAACGTTTATCAGTGTTTATAAGAAAGGCAATCGGCATGATGAGATCTTATGAACGAAAAGTGATGTGAGTATTTATAAATATTTTTGCCAGTCTCACAGCTGTAATTCTGAGTATTTTGAACCCCATAAATTAACAGTAAGTGCACACCTACGCGATATAGCATTAGAAAATTAGATATTTATTTTGTAAATTATAATACATCAACGTAATATACGTTCTTCTTGGCGGAAATCAATAACAGAAAACGTTGCTAAAAGCTATACATAAACGAACGACTTCGCGTCGACTCCTTCAGATGCCATCTTTGTTTTGATAGATTCGGAGGTCGAAGACGACGACGACGACCCTGATGACCTCTAGAATTACAGGTACCGCATTACTAAATGCAGGTTAGGTTAGATAGGTAGGTTAGGTTAGAATAGACGAATTTACCATACTTTAATTTCTTCGACCTCCTCATCTACCAAAACAAAATCGGTGTCTCAAACAATCGAAGCAGCTACGTTTGTGTATCGCTTTTAGCAACTTTTTCTGTTATCTCCGCCAAGAAAAATCGTATATTACGTTGATATATTATAATTTACAAAATTTATATTTAATTTTCTGTTGCTATATCGCGTAGGTGTGCACTTCGAATAGTTGACCAAAGGGTGGTGGATGGGAATGGAATGGGTGGAAGTAGATACGTGTATAGAGACTGAGAGAGAGAGAGAGATAGAGAGATATGGGGAGGAATAGAGACTGAGAGAGAGAAAGACAAAGACAGAGAGAGAGGGGGGGGAGATATGCGAAATTTTAATCAAAGGAAAGCTCACTTACCCCTAAGACGTACTGGAGGTAGACAAGAAGATAGGTGAACCACATGGAAGCGCAGAGGTCGTTGAGCACGTGGCCGAGTCCATAGCCCAGCTTAGTGCTCCTCTTCATGGAGCTCTTCGGTCCGAGATTGAAGAAGGACATGGTGTCGACTCGATGTACCTAAAGGTCACGCCCGGTTGGAGAACAGAGGCCGCGAGAGGACCAGAATGAAGGGTGGTGGGGTTGGTGGCTGGTATGGAGTGTGTTAGTAGCCTCCCGAGGATCCTTCAATGTCGTGAGAAAGTTGGGAGAGAGGACAAAGACCCCTCAGAGGGGAAAGAAAAGAAAAAAAAAGAATAAAAAGGAAAGTTTAAGAGATTCGTAGAGGAGATGAAAGGAAGAAGAGGGGAGGTGGGAAAAGGAACGACGCCAGGATATGTGGAGGAGGGAGAGGCGGAAGTGATGACTGTTCGGTTTCAGAAGGTTCTTAGGAGACTCATGATCCTCAGGGTTTCAGATATTCAAATCAAAGTCACCCTTGGCTCGTATCATGACGAGCGTCTCAGTAACTCCAACGACTCTTGACTTTACTTGTCTTTACTTTTTTCTGGTCTTATCCTTCAAACTCTTCTTTGTCTGCCTTCTCACTCGCCTTCTCTCGAACTCGAGAGAACGGGAACGAGAACGACGTCTTTGGGATGGCCTCTTGGTCTTCCTCGGGGTCGCACAGAGTGCAGATGGAGCTGCGGCCACGACTGTCCGCCCTCTATTCAGCAGTTGAGTCCACTACCCCCAGAAAGGAAAGCTTGTGCTAACGTGACTTGGTGCGAGGCGACATCAGGGGTTCGTATGGCTGGCTCCTCTCATTCTCTCTCTGTCTGTTTCTCTCTCTCTCTCTCTGTCTCTCTCTCTATTTCTCTCTCTCTCTGTCTTTCTCTCTCTCTCTCTTTCTGTCTTTATCTTTTTTTTTCCAGAGGAGGGAAATGAGCAAAACGTCTAATTTGTGTTGCAATCTGTGCTCTTCTTGGAGATATTTGCCTCCTGCCGTTCTGGGTTGGGCTTGTTCGGTTGCCTCTTCTTCGATGTCGTGGGCTCAAAGTCTGACCACTGAAAATAAAAGAAAAAAGAAAACGAGATCAGCATCAGAATAGGTGAAAACTTCCTAATCTCTCATTCCTTTCGTTACAAACGAAAAGAGTGTAATGTGCAGGTGGAATGAGAGGATAAAATCCACCCACTACGGAAGGACTCTATCGAGGTTTTGGTTGAATCCCCTCGTTTTACCGGGAAGAGTCACGCAGAGCTGAAAAGGAGATAGACGGGTGGAAGCTAGGACAAGTGCCACCAGGATACGGCTTGGTCCTATTGATGGAGGATCTACTTCTGCGGATACCCGAACCTGACCCGTAAATTATCAGCATTAGCCAAGCACATCTATCGTACTTGTTACACTAACACAATTTTGATTGCAATATATATTATATAATTTTTTTTTAATTTATATTTATATATATATATATATTTTTATCAGTATATAAATATATATTTAAATATATATATATATATATATAATATATATAGTATATATATATGCGATTATATCACAAAAACACGTGATTCAACCTTTGATAATGTCTTGAATAGACGAAAATAGTTCGGGTCACCCTTTAATCTTATTTTCCAACAAGTGGTTTGATTAATACTCACACACACACACACACACACACGCACACACACACACACAAACACACCACACACACACACTCTATAGGATAATATATATATTTGTTTATATATATATATATATATATATATAGATATAGATATATATATATTTATATATTATATATATATATATTTATATATACAGTATATATTTGACATTAAATGGACTGCTGGACAGCCATGACGTACAAGTATCTCGAGACAGGTCCGGATGTCCACAAAAACACACTATTCCTGATCATTTGTCGTTGTTACTGGGTGCCGAGTGGCGAGCCGGTTCACATTATATTTTGCACAATGCGAACTTGTGTTCGAGTCTAGAAGCTTCTGGTGACACCTACTTGCTCTTGAAGCCCGAGCACATGAACCAAAGGTGACGAACTTTGTTGCAGTTAAGCACCTCCTGGCGTGATTCCTCGCTTCACCATCTTAGGTCAGTGATTGTTAACCACAGTCCATCACCCCCTCGCCCGCCACGGTGTGGACAGATGGTCCCAAGTGGATCTACAAACCCGTCGATTTCAATCAGAGTTAACGTGATCCCCTCTGGGTCGAAGTGTAGCATGACAAGCAAGACAGCCGCAAATAAACAGGTTCTGACTTATTGCAACACACGATTGGATTCTGTCCTTCGGAGAGAAGAACTGAAGTCCCTGGAACGCCATCTTTCGCTGCGGTGGCGAATTTCCCAACATGACGACCTCGACCACGGAGCGTTGTTGTTTGTTATGCATAGAGCTAGGGGCGTTACCGCCGTACAGGTATTGCGTTACCGAAAATTCCGGGATGCATTTCCGTCAGTGCGTTACCGATTTTAATTTCCTTAGAGCGGCCCGCGTGACTGCGCGCGCGTGTATATATATATATATATATATATATATATATATATATATATATATATCTACATATATTGATATATATATATATATATTTACATATATATATATATATTTATATATATATATATATTTACACTGAGTTAAACACCACAGCATTCTCTCAATTATTTATCTTCTTCCTTATATTTTCAATTCTTCTCACTTTAGTTAGGAATTTTGGGTGGGTGATCGAAAATCAGTTGTCCAATGTTCTCAATTATATATAGCAAATTTGACGTTTCGACTTTCAGGGAGTCATTTTCATAAAATAGTTTCATTTTATCACAACACAATTACACAGAAACACAGAACAATTACTTTTTTCGGATCTGAACAGTGCGACGTCTTTCTCATATACATGAAAGGACTTACCAGTGGAGTGTGATGATGACCTTGATGATCTGACCCGACTTGATCGTCTATGGAGAGGGGGAGGGGGAGAGGGAGAAGGGGGAGGTGTAGGGGGGGGGTCGGGGAGGATTAAGGCGATGCCCGAGATGGGGATGGACATAATTCCACTTTGGTGGGATTATTTCTAACATGTCTCGATGAGTCTATTTAAACTTAGGGGAATGGCAGTTAATCTTATTATTCTTGATTGTATATTTAATGCTAGGAGCCCATTCCCTTAGTTTCAATAGCTCATCGAGAGAACCATGTGAGAAATAATTCCACCAATGGTGGAATTTATGTCCATCCCTCTCGCATCGCCTACCGCCCCGGCCCCCCTACTCCTCCACTCCCTCCCTCCCCCCCTTCCCCCTCTCCTTAGGACGATCTAGTCGGGGTTCAGATCATCATGGTCATCAAGCCACACTCCACTTAAAGTCTTTCCATGTATATGGAAAGACGTCGCACTGTTCAGTCCGAAAAATGTAATTGTTCTGTGTTCTGTGTAATTGTTGTTGTGCTAAATGTTAATTATTTTGAAAATGACTCCTTGAAGTCGAAACGTCAAATTTGTTATTACAATGGAGAAATTTGGTAACTGTTTTTTGTTCACCCTCCACAAGTCAGGTACTTTAGTGAGAAGAATTGAAAAATTATTAGGAAGAACACGATATATAATTGTGGTCAATGCTGTGGTGTTTAACTCAGTGTGTATCCAGGAGAACCTGCGCCCTAAGTATACGATATATATATATATATATCATATATATATTTTTATATATTACTATATATATATATATATATATATTTATACATATATACCGCTCTAAGGAAATTAAAATCGGTAACGCACTGACGAAAATGCACTCCAGATTTTTCCGTCAGGCGGCAATGTGCCCAGCTCTGGTTATACATTTATTCATAGTTGGCTTAAACTTCGAAATTAATAATGCAGTCATTCAGATATTTGTGAATTTTTACTCAAGACTAACAGATTCTAACCTAGCCTAAACTTATCTATCTAACCTGAACTACCTAAACTAACAAAATTTTCCTAACCAAAACAAACGCAACTTAACCCAACCAAACCTAACTTAACCTAATTTAACCAAACCTAACCTAACCTAATCTAACCTAACCTAAAGTAACCTAATCGAACCAAACCTATCTTAATCTAACCTAGCCCAACCTAACTGAATCTGAACTAAAATTGTCAACTCAAATTTATTGTTATCATTCCATTGCCTCAAAACTGGTGTATCAATAGTGTTTAAAAGACTTGCGTACTCGGTTCTACTGTGAAATTTTCCCTAGATGCTTAAACACAACTAAGTTAAATTCCATCTAACCTAACCGAACCTTACTGAACAAAAGTATTTCTCCCTATGTAAAGGTCTCCATCCGTACGAAAGTTGAGAAAATTTCATCCCAGACTACCCTTTTCTCAGGTCCGACCATCCGGGGCAGTATTAAAAGGAGAGAGGGAGAGAAAACTATCTGGCGCTCCATAGAATATTAAGGAAAAATATATGTTTATATATACAATTATCTGTATTGACACATTCACAGTTTATTTTATAAATTAGTTAGAAATAACTGCCCCGATCGTCGGATGAAAGCTTAAGTTGAATTAAAGTTCGAGTGTCTCCATTAAGGGGGGCCACCCACGAAAACTCCTTGGGCTTATATCTCGCTTCTAGTTCATTCAATTGCTTTCAAATTCTAATATGTTGTTTGTTTATATAAAAAAAAATGCTATTCTGTAAATTTCATCAAATTTGGGTGAATGGTAGTGGCTACAAAAAAGAAACTTTTTTCTTTTTCTTTTTTTTACCACAAAATTAATTTTTCACTTAATTGCTTTGAAAAAAATATCATAGAAACTTTGTTTATATATCTACATTTTGTTGGATTTGATTTTCAATTTTTTCTTTTTTTTGTCTTTGAAGGAATTTTTTTTTTTTTCGAATTTTTTTTTTTAGGTCTCCTGAATCCCGTTTTTTTTTTTTTTTTTTGACAAATTGAAAAATCTAATTCCAACAAAAAATTCTATTTTTGTTGAAGTATAAATTGATACCTAACATAAGTTGATCAGAGTTTTTACCGATTTTGTGAAATTATTTGAAGTTCAAAAAACAACATTTCGAGATATCGGCTTCTAAAGTTTTTTTCGGTTTTTTCCTTTTCCTGCCATGTGTATTCATCTGATTGGCATGAAATTTTCACATATGATTGTGTATATATTGTTGACTTGGAGAATGAAGAGAAAGGGGGGGTGACTGCTGTTGTGGCGTGGGTGGGAGTGGTGGCGGAGGAGGAGGTGATAAGCCGGACGGCGATAACACGCTCTCTCCCCTTCATCTCTGCTAATTTCTTCGCTAATTTCTCCTTGATCTGAAGAGTCTTGATGCCCTTTACTCTTCTTGAAGTTGGATATCCTCGATAACGTAAGCTTACGTTTGTAAGTCATCTTGCAAGACGAATATAAAAGAAATATTACAGGAACGCAGCATTGCGTTATCTGTAATGTCTCCGTATGTACTGGACGTGAGTAGCTAGGATTTACCACACGCATGCGGGGAAGAGATGCCATTTGTCGAAATTTATATAAAGAAAAAATTATTTTAATGATAGTTCTACATAGTTATAAGCATTGAATGATACCTCATTTTCTAGCGCACGCGTCAGGCTATGACGCAACACCCCGGGTCATTTAAAAATGGCATCTGAGGGGGAAAAAAATATTTTTCAGAAAAAAACTTCACCAAGTGATAGTTTCGGGTAGGACTGACATCTTGAGCCGATAAAAGTGAAAAGTGAAACTTTAAAAATATTCGTGAAAAATTCACCGGGGTGGCCCCCCTTAAGCAACGGGGCCACAGTAGCCTCTTTATCCACTCCGGCCCCTACCCACACCCTAAACTGAAAGAAATAGTCTATCTAAGGTCAGCATAAAGACACAACCCTTTTGAGACGATGACACACTTTACTGACTTCATTGTTACAAACATCAAACGAGTTAAATGGAGTTGTTGAGGAGAAGAGGAACGTTATTTTTCTGAAAGGCGTCAGGTCCATCTAGTTCCTCGGTGGAGACAATTAACCAGATTTCATTTTTGGCCAAAGCAAAATTATTTTAGTCCTTACACTGCTCTCAGCAGGGTAAGCATATTTCATGCTGGCCAGAACAAGGCAGTTTTAACCTTTAA
>NC_134778.1:55240395-55249190 GCF_046742065.1 Oratosquilla oratoria | reverse complement strand
CAGTTTTAACCTTTAAACTGCCGCTTATAAAGTTTCATTGAAGTTTTACTGGCTGTACAGGTCGTATTAGTTTGCTGCCTGATGCTGCACGGTTGAAAGTGAAACGAGTCTTCTACGCCGCATTCAGAATGGAATAGCTAGCTGGCAAAATATGAATTAGTAAACAAATGCAACAAAAATATATTGATCAGTGGGTAACATAATCTCCTGCTCTCTATTTTTGTCATAATGATGAGATACATTTTAATTAGTCACAAATAATCAATAAATCAGTGTTACTGAGAAAGTGGTAAACGACTACGAATGTATCGGACGCAGTATAGAAAACGAGTGTCACTGCAATGGAACGGTTATTGACTGCTTGCCTGGCAAAGCCATAGATGTTACACCAACACTGATTTAACCCTTCACCTCAGCTGAGCAACTCGCAGCCGGAAGAAATAAAAGGTCGTGGAGTGCGATGGAAGAGTGACTCGGAAGACGTTAAGAATGGCTTAACGGCAGCCGGAGCCAGGACCAATAGAAATCACCGATCACCATTGGAGCACACACTTTTGCGGACCCATAATTTGGCGGAGCTATGCAATCATCTTTTTCGTTGTCGAGTACATATTTCTAAAGGGTGATCCAAATGTCATCTTAACCCTACCAATAGAGGTACAAGTATTACAGTAATACAAAATACATGTCCTGGATTCAGTTTATTTACTGTAAGAACAATAGAACAAAATAACAGTATGTTCCCATCGCAGTATTGTCATCTTCGGAGGAGCTGGTTTGCCGAATCTTTTAGTGACGTCATGTCGCACAGCCCCCCATGTTTTTTACAGTAAATAAACTGAATCCAGGACATGTATTTTGTATTACTGTAACACTTGTACCTCTATTGGTAGGGGTAACAAGACATTCGGACCACACTGTATATACATTAATTTCCTTGTAATTGCAATAATCGTTGTAAATCAAATTGTATCAATGCGTCAACAACGAAAGATATGTTTACATTTAAAAGTTGACGAAAGTCTGCGCTGTTGATCGATATTCGAACCTGCAAGTCCTTGAGAACAGTAAGTCACTTTTTTATGTCTTGTTTGTATTACACCCACGTTTTACAGTGGTCATACCAAGACTGACCGTCCAGAAAGTTTGGAAATGCGAATGAACTTGCAGACTCGCAGTAACTTGGCATGATTCACTCTACTTAATATACAGCTATGCATTCATGAATTACTTCTATCGCAGGTGTTCCTTGAGTGACACATGTCACCTTTCACTCATCAAGTGGCACCCGTTCGATCTGAAGGCACGCTTTGCATTCTGGGGGATGTCAGTCGATTTTACTCAGTTGAAGAAGTAGGCTTGGGACAAAATATCATTTCGAATTGATTCAGAAGTCTTTTTTTTTCAAGTCTGTTACCTTGACTAACTGTCCTGTGCTCTAAAAGAAAATGCAAGGTACGAGTTCTTTCTCTAAACTAAACAAAATCATTTGGTCCTAGCCATAACAAGAACTGTAAAGTAATTAATCTTAGCGAAAGCACCAATTACTTTTTTAAAGTCACCCAGATTCCTTCTCTTGTCCAAACCTCGAAGGAATAAGGCCAAAATTACTCGAGTAGAGAGGTGTGTGAGTGTTAGTCACGATCATGGGTACACACAAGTGCACACACACACACACACACACACACACACACACACACACACACACACACACACACACACACACACACACACACACACACACACACACACACACACACACACACACACACACACACACCTACACCTACCCAGAGATCTGCTAATAATGAGCTCTGAGCTCACTGCCGTAGGGTGGTGTCTGGCTGTCTCGAAAAGAGGCTGCAGCAGATCCGAGGTGAATACACACACACACACACACACACACATAGCTCTTCTCCCGGAAAATGCAACTAGGTAAATACACATACACACGACTCGATGGCGCAGTTGGTAGAGTTCCCGGCCGCCACTACGGCGGTCCGGGTTCGAATCCCACCCAGAGCTGAAATAAATTCAGTATCGCGCTGCGCTGCGAGTTGTTACTCCAATTCTCGTAGGCGAGAAGTTGGGTGTGTGTGTGCGTGTAAGGTCAT
Organism: Oratosquilla oratoria; assembly: GCF_046742065.1. Lineage (NCBI taxonomy): Eukaryota > Metazoa > Arthropoda > Malacostraca > Stomatopoda > Squillidae > Oratosquilla > Oratosquilla oratoria. Next base: position 55,247,076 of record NC_134778.1, on the reverse strand, counting down.
AGCATTACCTATATATCGGTCATATATGATCTCTGAGCTCTCTTACGGGAGGGAAACAGCTGTCGATCACGAGTCCAACACGTGATCCAAGGGAATCGTGAATTACACACACATGAACACGTACACATGAACACACACACACACACACACACACACACATGCACGCACCCTTTTGCTGGTGTAATGATACCTAGCTCACCTGTTGACCAAGCGGTCCTAAGTTCGATCCCCGCCCAGGGCTAAGAAGGATCTCAGCACCGCAACCCGGCACCCGTCTCTGTTGCAGCATAACCCATAGATCGAATCATATATGAATTCTGAGCTCTCACCCGGGAGGGTAATAGCTGGCGATCATGGGTCCAACACGTGACCCAGGACCATGATGAGTCATATTTGCATGTATCGTACCATGCTTGCCCGATCGCATGAACCAGAAATAGTTTTTAATAACTGACATAGTTTGGTAACGTCCAAAAGCATATGTAGTACCATACCTATTTATTTATGATTAAAGAGTATTCAGTGTAAGTAATTATATAACGTGTATACATGTATATATTAACTTAAAATCTCGTGATGTTGGAACTAATATTAGTGGAGCAATTTTAAATATTTTTCTACATATTTTCTTCTTTTTTTCTTTTCCTTATTTGATTTGATTTTTCGGCGCGCTGTCGTTTTCGATTGTAGAAAAACACAAAGTGTACGCATCGTGTGACAACGCATATTTAAATGTCCCTTCATCCACTTTATCATTTATAACTGTTTACAGTATCTATACTAGCTAAAAAAGATTGTATCGTTCAACATTAACCCTTGTCTTGCTAATATCGTACAAAATCCAGCCGACTTAGAAACGGGACGATAAATCTTGGCCACTTGTGGTAGTAGGTAGATGTCAATATCATAAATTATAGTTTCCATTCGCTTACTTCTTTAACCATCCTTTTAACTTACTTTTGAATTAAGGTTGACGTGTAACAAATATCCATGGCTTTTATTATTTATTATATTAGTCATCTAATCATAACTTACATGAGTTGGGTGTTGTCATAATTAAGTTGTAAGGATATGATTATGGCAAATGAGTGTATCAATGCGCGCGCATGACTACGTCAGACGCATCGACGACTGCAAGTTTATAGTCCGGACCAGCGTTTCTCAACCAGGGTTCCCCGGAACCCTAAGGTTCCGCAAAAGGTCCCTAAGGGTTCCCCGGAACCCTAAGGTTCCGCAAAAGGTCCCTAAGGGTTCCCCGTGAACAAATGAAATAAGCTAATGCACTTTGGATTTTTTTTTAATTTAATTTCATATACGTAATATAATTAAACACGCACGACATATTCTTGATGATTGTAATAATGTAATATAGACATCGTACTATCTAACCTATTATTACGATGAAAATGAAATGAGAAAGATATGGTATATATATATATATATATATATATATATATATATATATATATATATATATATATATATATATATATAATTTTTTTTTTTTTTGTTTTTGTTTTTTTTTGTGCTCAGGGGTTTCTTGAGACATGCAATTTATTTTAAAGGTTACGCAAGGGTAAAAAGGTTAAGAAACGCTGGACTCTGGACGAAGTGAACCTTATTTATATCAAAACCTTTATTCCTATGCAAACTCCCCGTTAGGCAAACTGTTTTTTAAGCTCTAAGCGTGCTGAAATCCAACGTAATGCAAAAGGTGATCGTTCTCAAACCCCCAATTACCGATAACAGCTTTAATTTTCTGCATGTTTTAAAGTCTTCGAATCTATACTAAAAAGGAATATCATGAAACATCTCTGATAGCCAGAATGGTTTCCATAAAAGAAGTTATACTAGAGGTCTTCTAACGTTTCTGTCACACACTGTTGATGTAGGCACACCAAAAGCATTTAAATAGATCTGACACAAATCTTTAATTTCATAGCTACCCTCATACAGCATCTATCCCTCTCTCATTTCTGATATTATTTCTGACTGTTCTATATCTATTGTTATAAAAGGTCACTGTTCTTGTATCACGACTATAATATCCGGCGTTCCAAATGATTCTATTTTATTTCTTACTCTTCTTCTATTTATAAATGAATTACTTGATGCGCATACTTTACAATATACGCTTATGTTGATGGCACTACTTTATATTTTCTACATCATTCTTCAAATATCCTCATAATGAGTGCGTCTCCTGTGAGAATCACAGTGCAACATCCCACAACACTTCTCGGGCATTTCATCTCAAACACGTGTGTGTGTGTGTGTGTGCATGTGCGCGTATGTATATATATATATATATATATATATATATATATATATATATATATATATATATATATATATATATATATATTTTTTTTTTTTTCGGAAACCACCGGGAAATTGAAAAAAACAGATACCAAAAGTTTTCGTTTATTAAGAGATTTTCAAAGGTAGAGAAAAGCAATACAGAAAGAAACAATATATATATATATATATATATATATATATATATATATATATATATATATATATATATATATATATATATATATATATATATATATATATATATATATATATATATAAAAAGACAGAGGATATTCGGAAAGGTCCCATGTTACGTATTATCACACACAATTTTGTCAATAATAAAACATGGGACCTTTCCGAATATAGTATTAGAACGGGGCAAGTGTCCAGTGGATTATTTGTCCACCAAAGGGATTATGATCATAATATTGACAGGGAATTTCCAAAATAATTACTTCTTGTAATAATATTATAGAAAAATGATTGAATCTTGTTTAATAAAAAGAAATTTTGGAAATAACATGAACTTGAGTTTGGATTTATTTAAATTGGACAACTTTATTATTGACAAAATTGTGTGATAATATGTAACATGGGACCTTTCCGAATATCCTCTGTCTTTTTATGTATATATTGTTTCTTTCTGTATTGCTTTTCTGTACATTTGAAAATGTCTTAATAGACGAAAACGTTCGGTATCTGTTTTTTTTTTCAATTTCCCGGTGGTTTCTGCAAAAATAGTTCATCACGTGTGTTTTGTGATTTCTTTGCATATATATGTATATACATACATACATATATATATATATATATATGTATATATATATATACATGTGTGTGTGCATTTGCGTGCATATATATATATATATATATGCACGCAAATGCACACACACACACACATACATACACAAATACACACACAGACGACAAACATGCACAATTAATATTGTTACAGGATTGGAGAAAGGCTAAATTTTTAAGAGTTCGTAAAAGTGGAGGTAAGGAGACATCGTTGATAAATTATACGAAAGACTAAACAAAATGTAGTCGATATCATTAGAAGAAAGGAGAAACAGGGAAGAAATACATCATTATTCAAAACAATGAAAGGATTTGATATAATCGACAAAGAAGAGTTTCTAGTGTGAGCATAAAAAGACGCTAAAAAATAATTCTAAAGTCTTCACAGTTGCAGTGATCCATCTGATATCATGGAGGTAGAAATTGTAATCGAATAAGATAAGCAGTTAAAATTAAATTTCACCAATATAAATGTAGTGCTCGTCTTCTATACACTATAATTTAGTACATTTAATTAATATGTAAGGTTCCTAGGCGTAGTGATTAGAGTCAAGGTCTAAGCAAACGACCCAGATTCGAAATTGACACTTATTCACTAACACTGCTAGCCTCCACTGTCCTCCTTGACCAAGGGGAGGGTGTGTGTGTGTGCGCGTGTGTGTGTGTGTGTGTGTGTGTGTGTGTGTGTGTGTGTGTGTGCGTGTGTGTGTGTGTGTGTATTTACCTAGTTGTATTTACCTAGTTGTATTTTACGGGAAGGGGAGCTATGCTCGTAGTGTCCCGTCTTCATATCCCATTTTATCTAAACTATTTTTAAATGTGTGTGTGTGTGTGTGTGTGTGTGTGTGTGTGTGTGTGTGTGTGTGTGTGTGTGTGTGTGTGTGTGTGTGTGTGTGTGTGTGTGTGTGTGTGTGTGTGTGTGTGTGATTCACCATGGTCATGGACCACGTATTGGACTCGTGATCGACAGTTATTACCCTCCTGGATGAGAACTCAGAGCTCATATGTGTGTGTATGTGTGTATGTCAGTGTGTGTTTGTGTGTGTGTGTTTGTGTGTGTGTGTGTGTATGTATGTGTGTGTGTGTATGTGTGTGTGTATGTCAGTGTGTGTTTGTGTTTGCGCGCGCGCGTGTGTGTGTGTATGTCAGTGTGTGTTTGTGTGTGTATGTCAGCGTGTGTGTGTGTGTATGTATGTGTGTGTGTGTATGTGTGTGTGTATGCGTTGTATATGTTTGTGTGTGTGTGTGAGTGTATGTGTGTATATGTGTGTGTGTGTGTGTGTGTGTGTGTGTGTGTGTGTGTGTGTGTGTGTGTGTGTGTGTGTGTGTGTGTGTGTGTGTGTGTGTGTGTGTGTGTGTGTGTGTGTGTTTGTGTGTGTGTGTGTGCGCGCGCTTGTGTATGTGTATATACCTGTAGATCGATTTATACTCAAGCTCTCTCATCTGGGAGGATAATAAACTGTCGATCACGCGTCCAGCGCGTGACCCAAGACCATGGTGAACGACACATGTGTAGAAAGGGAGTCGGTTGTCGGCCAGTTGTCTGGAATCCTCTGTAACCCGACCCGAATCTGCGGACAAGCAGCGGCGTGCGGACAAGCGGGCGGAGCCAAGCGAGGAGGGCGTTCGGCGTGGTACGACGGCACGGGACCTGGGGGTGGTGGGCTTTGAACAAGAGGAGGAACAAGAGTAGAAGGAAAGATCGTCAAAAAATATGCCCGTTTTCATCTTCTGCACTGTAATGTTGTCTGGCTACATGGTATGATTTTCTCCCCAACTTCGATTACTTAACGTCCACTAAAATTGGGTTTCTTTTTTTATTTCCTTAGTTCTCTTCTTACTCTTAGTACATGCTGAAGACCTAAGGTTGCATAAGACATCTTTGCCTTAACTCGATCTTTACCATGAATATTCTTTTCTTTCCTCTTCACACATTTTTAACATAAATCTTCTCCCTCGTATTATTGCAAGCACCCCTGAACCTGACTTATCATATCTTACATATATGCAAATATACTTGTATATACTTCGTTGTTGAACAGTTAAAATAATTTTCTACATACAGTACTTCTCTCATTATTGATTGTTGTAGAAATATATTAATGTACCAACACTGTAACAGAGGTTTTCATAGATTTGATGTTATTAAGGTTAGGTTCGGGTGTTCACAGCAGAACATATGATTTTGACAATATTCATCAGCCTCTCTTCCATCTTGCACAAAACTCGTACTAGATATGAGACAAATCATACGAAAACTACTTAAAACATTTGAAACTATTTTCCCTCTAAAAAAAAAAAAAAGGAGAATGGTGAGAAACTCGATGCAAGTCTTCATCATTTTAAAAAGAAGTGATAACAATAGAAATTGAAAACATAGTCACACTAAATACGAGAAATAATGGTCTCAAGCTGTCAGGATATACGGTAGATTAAACTTAGAAGTAGAAAGAAGAAGTGTCAGCCGCGTCATCAATGAATGGAATAAGTTTCCATCCAAGGTAATCGAATGAAGCAAGGTTCAGTTCCAACCTTTAAAGTTCATTTAGATAAACATCCAGGGAAAAAGTACTTATTTTTCATTTTATGATAGACGAACACCCACACTATCCCTCCACACAACGTTTGCATATGTTCCTACCCACTCTCGCCTTTCAAGAAGGAATCAGTGGCAGTAAAACGACTTGCCGACTGCTGACACGCAAAATTCATTGAACGATCTTTAAGACATGTCGTTAGTCTATTTGATCACCACATGTAGATGACGAGATATTTTTCACTTGTATATACACTGAACATGGGTTGTTGCAATACTGAGTTTCAAAGGCCAGTAGAGTTGGACATTGCTATTTATATGAAGTAACAATACATTCCTTGTACAGGTATACAATAGACAACTATTGTACATTGAACTCTGATTAAATCCCATTAATCCTCCTATCATATATTCTTACACAAAAAATTCATACCATCATGAATTTCAGATTTGACGTTTAATATGGGACAAAATAGTCTTCTATTGATTTAACATCACATGTATCGATCGATATTCCACGTGACCATGTGACATCATTGTGTCACGTGATCAAAGTATGTGACGTCATGGGAATTACACGTGACCCAGGTGTGACGTCACGCATGGTTCACGTGATCCAAGTGCGACGTCACGGGGAACCAGGTGAAACTTGGACTGTGGGCGTAATTTTTCCTAGGCCTTCCGAACAGGCGACGAATGCGGTCGCTAGATTCGCTTGCTTCTCACACTTCACCAGAATGGCCCGCATCCTATAACATCACAGACAGTACGTGCCAGCGCGTATGCTTCATATCGCTCACACTTGCCAAATTATAGTGCCATGATCGCCCACTATTTGTCGAACCGACCCATACATGATGGTGTGGCGACAACTTGCAATCATCATATACATATTCGAATATATTTAGATTTTACCGATCATGTATATATTTTTTATTTTATCAGAACAACAGTCAATCAGTATGATGTTGTTTCAGCAACGTTTCATAAGCACATGTATACTCTATACGACGACAGACATGAATGTTAACGTAGCTATA
>NC_134778.1:55222895-55230395 GCF_046742065.1 Oratosquilla oratoria | reverse complement strand
GAACGAGTGCTCGGTCACGGTGGCGGGTCCACCTCGAAAGTTTGCGTGAGGCCAGCAAAATCGGGCCCAACGAGACTCACCTCGGAACGAACTGGCTGAGTCAGCTTCGTTCCACACTCCCACCACGCTGCCGGCATCCCTCCAACTTTTGAGGTGTACCCGCCGCCATGACCGAGCATAACATAAGAACATAAGAATAAAGGAGACTGCAAGAGACCATAAGGACTACACTAGGCAGCTCCGTATCCATCACCACCTGTCGTCCCCATCCATAAAGTTGTCTGATCGTTTTTTAAAACAACTGATAGTTTCAGCGCTTACTACATGGTTACTAAGTTTATTCCATTCATCGACCACCCTATTAGTAAACCAATTCTTGTCTACTCATTCAACATCTGCAACTATGGCATCCCACATATACCGTATAGTGGTAGGGTATCCCCGTCCGATGGGCCAGGTCCAGCCCATTCCGGCCCTACCCGCGTGGTGCCCGGGCATGAGCGTTGTGGGGTTAGGCGTCAGCGTAGTGGTCACCATCATACGCCAGGAGAATCAGACTGACGCCTAACCGCCAGAAGCGCTGTCACGGGTGGGCTGGGCGATGCAGGCAATGAGCGCTGGCGTACGGTGGCCGAGCCTCACCCAAATAGATTAAGTCATGTAGACCGATTGCTGGTCACGGCGCCGTGTCGGTCCGGCCGCGGGCCATAGCGGAGGACTCCCGGATGGGCGATATGTAGGAAGGTGATGTAGGTTCAGCCAAGTTGTCATTTGATTTTTGACGCCAACCTTGGCAAGTTACAACCCAGAGATCGATTCTCTTTTGTTATATTTCGCGTTCACTGGCCCAAGACTTCACCGCGGCCAAGCACTCCCGACAATGCTAAGTGATGTTGAGTGAGTACTCTGTCACGGTGGTGGGTACACCTAGAAAGTTGGAGGGAGGGAGGGAGGTAACGGGGCAGGAGTATGGAACAAAACTGACTCAACCGATTCGTTTTGAAGTGAGCCTCGTTGGGCCCGATGTTGGCACCGATGACCAAGGTTGGGACATGGTGGCCCGGTTCGGCCCAACTTCTCGGCGTTATGGAGGACGAATTGAGGGCGAATTTGATGTTGAAATGAGGTCGGCAAGGGAAACCCGAGGCCGGACATCCGCAACTGTGACATCTCACGTAGGGTATCCCCTGCCGAGAGGCCGTGTGCAGCCCATCCCCGCACAACCCACGTGGTGCTAAGGCACGAGCATTGCGGGGTTAGGCGACAGCGCAGCGGCCACTGTCACACGACAGGAGGCTCAGAATGAGGCCTAACGTCAGAAGCGCTGTCTGTCCCTGGATGGCTGGGCAATTTGGGGTCATTTTGGTTACCTGTTCTGATTTATCCACCTTTTCACCCACAGGTCGATGGTGGCCAGGGCTCCTGTCGAGTCCACTTGGACACAGCTCACACCAACAGTACTGGCGCCGGAAGCAAAAAAATGAAAAATGGGAGAAAAGGCTCAAAATTGGAGGGTTGCCCCCACCACACCCTTGGGCCCAGGCTCCTCGCGTCTACCTCGCCGTCCACTGTGTCCGACTCTTCCTCTGGGGTATGTTTGGTCTAAATCGGTGACCTGCTGATTTTCGGCAAAATCCATGGATCCACCTTGATTTTTTTTTTTTTTTTTTTTTTTTTTCCTATGGTAATTTTGGTCACCTGCTCCAATATACCCACCTTCTCACCCACAGGTCGAGGGCGGCCATAGTTCCTGTGGAGTCCACTTGGACACCACTCAGACCAACAGTATTGGCGTCAGAAGCGGAAAAGTGAAAAATGGGAGATTAGGCTCAACTTTGTAAAGTTGCCACCGCCACGCTCTTGGGCCAGCTTGACTTCGACCTTTATTCCTCTGAAGAAGCCACTCAGTCGAAACTAGTTAGGAATAAAAATATTTCCCTCAGCCCGTGTTCCCTTTACCACCTATCCACTTATGGTTAATATTAACTTATGGTTAATATAAAGAACGTGTAATGTCTGTTAAGAAAATTAATTAGTTTTCCTCTGAAGAAGCCACTCGGTCAAAACTAGTTAGGAATAAAAAAGATCCCTCAGCCCGTGTACCCTTTACCTATTCACTTATGGTTAATATTAACTAATGATTAATATAAAGAACGTGTACTGTCTATGAAGAAAACTAATTAGTTTAACCATATATTTATATGCCGAGAGCGTTTTTCCACTTATAAGACAGCAAGGCCGCTTCACTTATTCGGCGACCCTGGCCCCCCTCGACCTGTGGCTGAGATGGTGGGTAGATCGGAGCAGGTGACTAAAATTACCCCCAAAAATCTGCATGGATTTTGGCCAAAATCGGCAGGTGACCGATTTGGCCTAAACTTAGCCCAGAGGGAGAAAGTCGGTCATAATGAGCGGCGAGGTAGACGCGAGGAACCTGGGCCCAAGGGTGTGGCTGTTGTGCCCCTTCAAAGTTGGGGGAGCAAAAAAGGGAATTTTTCTCCCGTTTTTCACTTTTGGGCCTCTGGCGCCCGTACTTTTGGCCTGAGTGGTGTCCAGGTAGACCCCATAGGACCTCTGGCCCCCCCTCGAACTGTGGGTGAGATGGTGGGTAAATCGGAGCAGGTGACCAAAATTATCCCCAAAAATTTCCATGGATTTTGGCTAAAATCAGCAAGTGACCGATTTGGCCCACACTTTGGTCACCTGCTCCGATTTAACCACCTCACCCAGAGATCGAGGGCTGCTAGGGCTCCTGTCAAGTCCACTTGGACACCGCTCAGACTAACAGTACCGGCGCCAGAAGCGGAAAAGTGAAAAATAGGAGAAAAGACTCAGCTGCGAGGAGGGTTTTACTTCCTCTGGAAACATTAAGAACTCCTGTGAGACGTTGTGCATCCTTGTCTATCCTCCTTTTCTCTTCATCCTTGCGAAGCTGACCACTAGAGTTGTCTAGTGAAAATACTATGGTTACTTTATTTGTATTTTCTTCTCAATTTACAGCCTCATTATTAACTAAAGGCCAGCATGATTTGCCACTGTAGTTCACTGGATTATGGATTTCATGTGAAATAGATACACCATGACTGGTTTATATAAGTTTATTTTAACTCAATAAACTGCAAGGATACAACATGAGTACCTTAGGGACCACACAACTGCAGACCAGTCCTAGTACCTCTTATCTAGTAAAGGACATTCCAGTAATTCACATTTATCTGTATAAGTATAGATGACATACAATTGCATTGCTTGACCATGATACAAGGCCTGATATCCTTGCAACTCCAATAATACAGCACTAATATACTGAAAATACGTCTGTGATCTTAATTTGTGCTACGCTGGTTTTGAATTTTGCTGCAACATCGTCTATTTCAAACTGACCAAAAACAAATGGTAGAAATATAAATATGAATAAATAGGGTAAGATACTGTAGGTCAGTCTACAATGACTCAGTCAGGAAATTGCATACATTTAGGTTAATAAAACTAAAAGTGATTGGCAAGTCAAGAGTACTTAATGCCTTGCTGTTTGGATCCACAGCAATGTTCCCCCCCATCTCGTTAGTCTTGGGTCGAGTCTGTCAACAAACATGTACGGGCGCTTCATGTGTCCCAAAGAGAAAATCACTCCAGGTGAACTAAATAGTGAGCAAAAAATGGAGAAATGAAACGAGTCAGTGAATAAAAGATTACTATTGATCAATAAGGAAATTGAAAACCCATATCACTGACCCCTTACCATGGATATGTTTATGTGCACAGATGACTATGGGAAATAATGAATAGTTTCGGAAACATAACGTAGTATTTAACAAGGTTTGAGATTTGCATTAAACATATAAAGTATGATGAAAATGTGGTGCAGGGAAGCATTAGCAAATGATCAACAGTACATCTATTTCTAAATCTTATTTTATATGTACATACATATACAACAGCCACAACTCCCCCTTATAAGGAGGGTAGCCGGTTCAAAATACACACATATGCCAAAAGGCCCATTCAGCCACCCACTCCCCATCACACTGCTTGGGCCAAACACAGTGCAGCGAGGCACAGTTCCTCCACAGTAGGATCTGACAGACAAAGCTGGTTTGCTCCTACGGTTTTACAATATCATTTAGGTTGCGTCATCCACTCGTTCATTCATAATCTCTTGTATTTTCTCTTCCTTGTTCCATTGGCATATAACACACACCAAGAAATAAAATAGGGAAAGTATCAAAAGTATTTCTACTGGAAAGGTGTTGTTACAAGGCACTTGAAGTTTTAAGTGACACACACTGTGAAGTTAGGAGAGCTAAAATAAGAAGTAAAGGTACCAGAGAAGATACTTAGACATTTGTAGGATAAAAAATAAATACCAATATTAGACTCAAAGGCCTTTTCATCCCCATTCATCCATCTCATACTAGTCTTCCTCTTGGGCTTCGCTTCTGTTTTTCACATTCCTTGTTAGTTTTTCCTCATTCCTTCAACACAATCTTATCAACATACTTTCACTTGACTGACGAGTTAAACACCATGTAAGGACGGAGCCTTTATTTGTATGACGTTTCGCTTATTACAACTTTTTCAAATACATAGCTGTAATACACATGCTTGAGATTCCTCCATTTCTCTTATTTAATCTCAAGGATGTGTATCACAACTATGTACTTGAAAAAGCTGTAATAAGCGAAACGTCGTACAAATAAAGGCTCCATCCTCACATGGTGTTTAACTCGTCAGTCTTGTCGGCAACTGCCACTTTCATGAAAATACTTTCACTTCTCAAACACCTCATCTCAAAAAAATATTCTCTTCCTTCCAGTCTACCTTACATTCTAAGTCCCAACTCCATACTGTACCAAGTATACAACCATTCTCTCGTACAACTTTTTCTTTTCATTCATTCCCAAGTACCTATTACTCATCACACCTTTCATCCTACCCACATATTTACTCACTCCCTTTATTCTGTAGCTCACCCTCACATTCAGTGAATATATACATGATATACATCTGATAGAAGACAAGTGTGAAGAAAGAAAATATACAGACGAGAAAACATAAATGTGTAAACTGAAAAGAGATATTGCATATTGGACATAATCCAATGTTTACATAAACTACAATCGGGTCTACATATACTCATGCTGTGCAATATTGAATGAATGACTGACATCACTCTCAAGTTTTCAAGTGAAAATTGTTGACGTAACAGGTAATAGGATTTACAAATGCAATGCAGGAATTACTTATTCACCTCTCGCTCATTCATTCCCCTTAGACACAAAGAATAACATTTAAAATTATGTGTAGTTGAACAGTAGTATTTCTCTAGATAACTTGCCTAGAGTTTCCCTGACTGGAAACCCAGTCACTTAGTAGCTTCCATAGTTTCTAGGCCTCCTTTAGATCCCTCCAAGAAGAAACTTTGGGCATGTCTGTGTCGTATCAATGTGGGATTATGTTTATATCACTAGCTTATGGTAATAGTAGGAGGCGAGTAGTTGCTGGTTGCCAGCTCTCACATGAAATTGTGGATGAAATATGATAAAGTTGATAAGAGATATCTTGGAACTCTCATCCCCTTGGGGCTCTACCTCCAGACAGAGATAAAGACTTACTACTGTTCTTAAGACATTATGAGACAGATATAGATAGTATATCTTTTCTATCTTGAAAAAAGAGTAGGAAAAAAATGCTTCCTCATCTATTGCTTTAGCATGTCCAATACATGCTTCTACTGTACAAATGCATGGTATGTTATGTATCCCCACAACTGTGCAGTCCCCCCTCACAAACTCAACACAGCCTGTCTTCAGACAGGTGCGTTGTGCCCTATCACATCATACACACGTGGAGAGGTGATAGATGAGACGATTAAAAGTGGACACCTCGGTTGAAGCTTTGTGGATAGGTGACCTTGGGAATAGGAGGGGGATGGTCAAGGTCGAAGCGAGAAGGGAGAGTCATTTCGTCTGGGTCATAATAGATGTCACTCGAGTTCTGTCAAGGGAATGAAAGGAAAAAGGGTGTTATTACAGAGATCCTACGGCTGGTGGTAGCACACATTTTTTTTCATCTCCTAATGACAAGTTCTGAGGTTTCTGAACGCAATGTAACGATGTTACGTGTTCTTTCACCTCTTAACAATAGTTTTTTTGGTGAACTATATTACATGTTTTTCATCTCTTCCTATTTTTTTTCTTTTTTCTTTTTAATCTATGTGTCATTACCCTCCAAAGAGAGGACAAGACATATAAGAAATACTGACAGTATAACAAAATTACACATCTATCCTCTCCTATTACAACTTCTGAATACAGTATTACAATATTTATTGTATGAATTTTGCAATATTTACACACTATTTTCCTGTATATATCTATATACAAAAGATGTACATACACAAAAAATTTAACGAGAATAAGAAGATTCAAGATGTATTCGAAGACAGCACTATTTGAGCACTACAATTCTAACATAGGCACAACCTCTGAGTGGGTGTGTGTGCTACATTTGAGTACACACAATGATGTGAACATATTGCAAGTATAGATTTGTATACAATAATGAGGGACCACTTATGGTGGCACTGGAGAATAAATACTTATACTATTAGATTGATAAATATATAAAAACTCAACATATTCTCAGCTTTGTGCTTAAAGCATAATTGTCTTGAACTTATTTGGCAACCGGAAATGGAAGACTATTGTGCTAATGCCCTCAAGTTTTAAACTCTACTTTTTTTTTAAATGGCCTTCAGGTAAGGATCAGAATCTTAGATTTATAATTTCAAAGACACCATACATTAGCAACCTATTAGTTTCCTTAATTAGCATTAAACGACATCCCTGGGGTTAATTACCCCCTTGGGTGGTTGAATGTCCACAGTATAGTGTGACAGGCTGGAAAAAAGATCAACTGTTGCAAACATTCTTAGCAGTGTTGCATAAGGTGCTTAGTTTTGATATAAATTTATATACACAGGTGACTTCAAGACCCTCTTTAACCCATGAAACCCCAGTGGTTGTCTTTATGGTTTTCTTTTGATTTCGTTTAAATTATAGGGACGCCTGGGTATTACAGTAACAGGGAAGATGATATCTAAAACTAGGCACAAGTCTTTCCTAAGTCAGGTCACCTTGCAAGTCGCATGGAGGGAGAATGAAGAGACGGGAAGGGGAGAAAAAGAAAATTACCAAAGATATGAGGAGCCCTTGGAAAGAAAACGGAGAAGAAGAGTCCGCTGGAAAGGAAAGGAATGGAAGGAGGAACCTGTACACAGTAACATCACATTTATACCCCTCCATTGCCAGGATCAGGAGACTATCAGCCCAGCTAGAAAAGCAGGGAATTGTAGCTTCGCGCAACGCGGGAGCTGGCAGCAGCAGCCAAGGTACCCACCCCAAGAGAGGCTCGTGACTTGGGGCGCGGTAATTGGTAAGGCTTATCTATATCGTCTTCCGAACTGTCCAAGCCAGTAGCGTCAGTTCCAACAAAGCC
>NC_134778.1:55205395-55217895 GCF_046742065.1 Oratosquilla oratoria | reverse complement strand
GAATGTCTGTTGAGCAGGGAAAGGGAAGGGCAAAAGATAAGTGTAAATGGATGATAAATTGACGCGTTCCGAAGGGATTTCTCATCATCTTTTCTAATTACTCGTGAGTGGACAAGGAGGAAGGATCGCCATGTAAATGAAGCTGTGGGGGTAAACCAGCTTTAGCTGTCGGGTTCTGCTATGGAGGGACTGTGTCTTACTGTATTGCTTCTGACCCAGGTAGTGGACAGAGGGCAGGAGTGGTCCTTCGTCCATAAGAAATTAAAATAAATTGGAAACAAAGGGGTGTTGGATGGATGGAGGGTAGATGGATGCATTTGCTGGCTACCTCTCTTAAAAGGAGGAAGACACCTTTTCATATGTAAACATATATGATAAGACATTACTATTCATTACATTCAAGGTTAGTTTTTTATACTTTGTCCCGTGACCTAAATGTCACACCTTTCTTGGCCCAAACGTCTTAAGGTTGTGGCCCAAGGCGTAAACGTCCTATTTTTTTCCTCCTACGAACCTGAGGTTCTAAAAGATCCCTATTCATCTCAATTTTGTCTCTTCTGCCTTTGGATCCAAGCAGCAGGCATGAAAACTTTTCACAAATTAGTTCATTCTAGTGCTCTACTACTGGGATGGATCTTCGCTAGGTTGCGAAAAAGGCTCAGGGTACAGAAAATAGCCCGGATTGGTTAGATCATATTATTGGTTACAATAGCAAAAAGTAACACACAGAGGTGGGTCGGACAGACTGAGAAGTGCGATTCAAAGACTTCATCACAAGATCAGGTCACAAAAGGTCAGAAGGAATATCTGGTAACACTATGTACATTTGAAGTCACCGAGGAAAGTCGTAAGTCGTAAAAAAAAAATTCAATCAAGAATATACAGAAAAGGGAATAGAGAGTCAAGGCCGCTACAGGTCACTAAAGGTCAAAGGCGCCAGGTCAGATTAGGTCAGTACAAGGTTGCGTCAGGCTACGTGTAAGGCGACTGGATGGTTGGCCATCGCAAGCTTAATGGATCCGGACCATCTATCGACCTTGGTCTGGACAATGCTAAAAGGATATTCTTTCTGTTTCGTGTCCGGATGCGACACTACTAACATGAGTCCGCAGGGTAGCCATCTGTCGTAACGTCATCGAAGGAGCAGAGGCGGTGAGCCACGAGCCGTCGACACCGCTGAAGGAGCCACTGGATAACCAGGCACCGCCGGGACGCCCTCTGCCTCGAAGGCGGACACTTTTGGCTGCCGTCTCCGCTCCTCCCCTCAGGAGGCGGCTCAGCCGGGAGAGTATTCCGTTCTTCCCTAGCGTCCCCCTCACCGAGTTCGAGAGGGCCCGGGAGACGCGGGTATATACAGCGGCTGGGTTGGAACCCCCGGGGACAGAGGAGAACCCCGGGGGAGGCATCAGATGCTCGTAGCTGGTGGCTGCGAAAGCTCCGTCATAACCAGCGCCAGACGAGGTGCCTGGAGGCTGCCGGGAACAAGACGGGAAATGAAGAAGAGTCGGTGAGAGGGAGGAGTAGAAGGCAGGGTGTGAGCGAAAGGAAAAGTCGCGTACATCGCAGCATTACTTAGGACAGACGAGGTAGCATCCTGCTAAAGGGAAATTAAGGGAAAGATAAAAGGTTGTAGAGGAATTCGTTGAGGCCAATACGTAGGAAGTACCACTCCGATACTTCGAGAGTTCTGTAATACCTTAACACACTTCGGAAGGACATAATTGGCCCCAGCTTCCGCACGTGCCTGCATCTCTTTCCGGAGAAGTTTGAGGGTCTGCAAGGTCAAGGTAGGTCAGCGGCGTGACGTTGCGGCAGTTCAGGTCACACCACGTCAGGTCAGGTCAAAAAGTCACGTGGGAGGAATGACTTTTAGTTATGCAGTCAATGTTTATAGATCACAGAAGTTAAAAAAAATGTGCAATAGTATATATTAGAGTAAGGACGCATGTATATGTGTGCAGTTAGTAAAAGTATCTGCCCCCTTTTATACTGGTACAATATGACACGTGCATGAAGAAAAATGTAACACTAAATTTACTCTAGTCATTAATAAACCTGCCTTTGCAAAGTATTTGAAGTTGCCATTTACTTTCTTCGGTATTTACTGTAATAATATTGAATCGATGTTCTGTTTATAAGAAATATTGATCAAATCGTTTCATCATGGCCGTACTTTCACATACACAGGAAGGAGGGGGCAGGTACTATTTTGTCTGAATGTATACGTTTTGTTATATACCAACTGTGTTCCATATGCCTTTCTGTTTAAAGAAAACGTGCGGCCGCGACTTGATATCCCACCCATCTACCTCCCATTCCCAGTAGTACTCACTGCGTAGATATTGTGAGGACTGACGGCTTCGGCTACGTTCGCCCAACGAAGTCTCTCTTCCAGAGCTGCTCCGTACTGAGCAGCTGCTGCAGCGGCTGCAGCTGCGCTCTTGCTCGCCGCCATATTGAGTGGGAATCCTCCGTAGGTCGCTGCTCCTGCGGAACCCCGAGCAAGCACCTCCGCCTTGCGGTCTTGCGCCTTCCAACGACGACTGTGAGCAAGATTTTTTTTTTAATTATTATTATTAGTGTGCAAATTACCATTTTTATAAACATACACGCACGCACGCACGCACACATACACACACACACACACACACACACACACACACTCACGCTCACACACACACACACACACACACACACACACACACACACACACACACACACACACACACACACACACACACACACACACACACACACACACACACACACATATATATATATATATATATATATATTAGGTGAATTGGTGCTGGTATAGTATGTGGCCTACTCTATTTGAATGTGTCCTACCTCAGGAAAATTTTGAAACTAGGTTAGGTTAGATTAGGTTAGGTACATAACCTAACCTAACCTAACCAATACTAACTTAACTTAACCTAACCTACCCTACCCTAACCTAACCTAACCTAACCTACCCTAACTTAACCTAACCTAATTGAACCTAATCTAACCTAATCTAACCTAATCTAACCTAACTTAACCTAACCTAACCTAACCTAATTGGAAAGGTAGGCCACATAACACCACCAAAGAAAAAAATCGTAGGCTACATCCGAAAGGTAGGCCACATACTATACCGACACCGGTGAATGAACCTTTTGTTACTTCAATGCAACTTCTTGTTATTTCGATGTTGCTTACCTCCACATGCAGAGGAAGACCAAGGTGAGGATGATGATGACGACAGCGGCCACGCTGGCACCCACAGCAACACCCAACACCTCCCCGTCGATCTGGCACTGGGCGCCGTAGTAGGCACCCTGGCACCTGCGAGGGAACAAGGTGCCAGTGAAGGAAACTCCATCAATTAAACCCCTTTGAGTACGTTGACGTACTTCCCAGATTTTGTTCAAATTTGTCATGACACGAGTGACGCAGCAAAGGAATTTGGTTAAAGATATAACACACAGGGTGATGGATCTTTATAATTTGATAAAAAAGTTTTATGCCACGCGTTACAATATTGGTATTCGAACTACGAATGTTCAGTTTGGTGCTTACTTGCACACTTTGCGCCCATCGCGGATGGAACAAACTCCCCGGTTGGTGCAATAGTCGGAGGCGCAAGAGTCGCATCGACGTCCCGCCTTGTCCACGTCGTCAGCAAACCTGAAACATAAAAAACGGGTTTCAGTCGAGATTAGCAAAATAAATAATTCCTTATACATTTTATATTTTTATTGGTTTACTTATCTATTTGTTTTTGTATTTACTTTTCTATTTAATAATTTATTCATTTATTTTATTATTTATCTATTTTTCATCTACTTGTTCATTTATTCATTCACTTGTTTATCTATCTTGTTTATTCATTCACTCATTCATTCGTGTATTTATAAATTTATCTAATATATGTATATATATATATATATATATATATATATATGTATATATCTATTCATTCATTCATATGTTTGTTTATTTACTTATTGTAATATATAATGCAACACGGTTATTTGCAGATAAGAGCCAGGGCAGGGTAAGAGGGTCAGTCTGACTCTGGGGCGCATGTGTCGACTGATAGTCCCCATTAAGCTCAATGTCCCCCTCCTCCCTACCCCTGTCTTCTTCCCTGAATAAAATCGTCTTGCACTGCAGAGAGCAAGTGTCATAACGGCGCCTCGCCTCGTCTATGTCATCAGTTGAACTTGACATAGAAAATTGAAAGCAGTTAAGGTCACTGACTCATTGGATACAGATTTTTTCTTTCTTTCTTTTTGTTTTTGTAACATCAGACGATTTTATTCAGCCTATGAGAATGAGCGAAGAAAGTTTAGCAAAAGAGATGTGGAAGTCTGAGGTGGATGAAGCGAACTTGAGGGGACGACCGCGGATGAGATGGATGGATGGGATGAAAGGGGCTTTGGGCAAGAGGAGAGTGTCTGTTGAACAAGGGAGAAGGCAGGTGGTGATGGGGGTGAGTGGAGAATGGTTGTGTATGGATGATATTTTGACGCAGCCTGAAGGGATTTCTCCCCCGTTTTCTCTATTTTCCGCATGAGGAGGGGGAGGGGGTGGCTATCGCCGTGTAAGTGAAACGGCCCTGCTGTGGATGTGCTGTGTCTTGCTGCATTGCTTCTGACCCGGGCAGTGGGCAGGAGACAGGGATGACCCTTCATCCACGAGAAGCTAAGATAAGAGGGAAACAGGGGTGGGTGGATTTGACTGGAATGGGTGGAAGTGGGTGCGTGCCTTTGATTTGGCTACCCCCCCATATAAGGGGGAAGAAGCATTTGGTATATAGATAGATAGATGAGGGATGGAGTCGGGGTGGAGCCTCGCCATCAGTACGAAAGGAGTAAAGAGTAAGACTGGCGGGAAATTTAATTTTCCGATAATCCTCCACTTGCACAAAGCAAGTGTAGCTTACGTGCCAGACCTCTACACAAGAATCGACTGACTACTTGGCGAGAGCCAGAAAGAGATGAAAATGAAACAGATCAAGTAGGTTACGAGGCCTTCGAAGATGGTAGTGGGAGGGTGGGGAGGGGAGTGCTTCATCTGAATAGAATACTCACCGCGGATTAGAAGGGGAGTTCTTCACCTGAACAGAATTAATTGCCTTGAAAGATAATACTCACCAAGGACTATCTTCTTAACTTGTCTATGAATCTTTCAGCACAGTAACACCTTCCCAACTGAATAAAATAATTTAGAATTGACCAAAATAAAGTCTGTTCAGGGGGTCACAGTCGCAAAAGGGGTTTATGTGTTAAGTACAATGTTTGTTTAACTACCAAGTCCAGCAAGACTGTTCCCGGTTTCCTGCACTCCTCAGTTGCAGGTTGAGTACTCACTTGTCCGTGTAGCCGGGCAGGCAAGTGCACGCGTAGGCACCGAAGGTGTTAACGCAGGTTGCGCTCTCGTGGCAGTCGTGAAGCAACTCATCTGCACACTCGTTCACGTCTGCAAGAGGAGTTTAGTTTAGTTTAGTTAAGGTTTATTCAACAAAATAAAATACAATTTATACATACATATATACAAATTTTTTACAAAATTGCTTGTTGAAATGGGAGAGCGTGAAGCAAAGCTTATGGGGAATTGCTCTCCCAAGAGTTTGGAGTAGAACTCGATGTCCGAGAGCGACCTCACATAGAATAAAGATATTTGTGGACTTGAGAAAAGAAGTTCGTCGACGCTTTGCTTGTATCTCTGGGCATAAATAGTGATTAAGAGACAGACAAATAAGAAAGCATCCTGCAATAGTATTTGTAATAGGAGAAACCAAGAGTATATGTTTGTTTTCTTCGACTTTGTGACCAGACCCCAAGACTGCTCACAGGAAAGTGTTGTAGAACTTGTTTCCTCAATTGTACATCCTGAAGACTCAGCGATAGTCTACAGGTGGGAGAAAGCGTTTGGAGTGGGACTTGATACTTAAGATGAATTCTGTAAAAAACACGGCTATTTCTAACACCGGGAACTTAAATAACATTACCCAAGTAGTAGGTGGAGTCGCAAGGAGTAGTTCTTACCAAGGATGACAGTGTATAGATGTGGATGAAATGTATACCTAGGACCCAAATGACGCCATGATGTCCCACTAGTCACATTACAACAAGCCCACCATGATCACCTGTGTCTGTCGACTACAGAACCCACTTCCTCCGCTTCTAACAATTCTTCTCAGCCAAACAGGAGATTAATATTAAGAAAAAGCTTACATGAACTTGAACTTAAGGAAGACATATGACGTCAGTCAGAACGAAATATGTAACAATGGAGGTCAGAGCTTAAGACAAGTTTTTGTGGGAACAAGTTTAATTCCGTCACTACGGCAACGCCACGACAGTTGAACAAAGCCGTCCTGCATTACCCAGAATAGAATACTTAAAGTGTGTCACTTCAATGAAGAAGGAACTCCATCAATATTAGTTGTTATGTTCTTGTGGTGTTGCCACGCGATTTAATTCACCTAAGACTACGCAGTGAAACCTTTAAACCAATCTTAATCAAACCCTCCACTATCTTTTTTAGACATGCGTTTATTCTGGTCGTCGTCATGCAATACGAATCAGCCGAAGAAATGATCAGCGTAGTGAAAGGATTAATGAATATTTATACCTTACAGCAGTGTGTGTGAGACGCATTTTTTTTTCTTTTCTTTTTTTTACCACGGTTAGGGGATGGGAGGGTGGTAGTTAGTGGTTATCTGTGAATGATATTTTTACGCAGCCCGAAGGGATTTCTCCCCATTTTCTCTTTATCTGCATGAGGGGATGGAGAGGGGGGGGGGTGTCGCCGATTAAATGAAGCAGCCTTGCTGTGGACGTATTCTGTCTTACTGCATTGCTTCTGACCCAAGGCAGTGGGTAAGATGCAGGGACGACTCGTCATCCAGGAGGAGCCAAGAAAAAAGGGAGGGAGGGAGTGGTGGTGAATGGGAGTGGAGTATGTGGGGATGAAATGGGTGGGAGTGGAGTTGTACCTTTTGACCTTTGCTACCTCCCTTGTGTAAGTGTGGGGGGGGGGGATGGGAGACCTTGGTATATGTATGTATATACGAGCCTTTACAAGACGTGCCTTCGATAGCTCAGTTGGTAGAGCGGTGGACTGTAGTGGTTAAGAACTTGTCAGACATCCATAGGTCACTGGTTCGAATCCGGTTCGAAGGATAGTTTTGTAACCAAGAAAACCAAACCACATTTTTTTTTCCAGTGCCATGCACCATAGCAATTTTTCTGCAATAAGGTGATAAGCAAACGTATGTAGTTTATCTTATTTTTATTCTTTCTCTTATGTCGATTCTGAAACCCTTGTGTATGATCAAAATCTGCATTGAGGAATCTCTCACACTGACACATCTCCCGCTCTCCTCGCTTATCAGCAGTAATGATAGTGTTATCGTCGTTTTGTACATTCGAATCATAAGTACTGTACTATGCCACGTAACATGTGTTACAATTCACAATTAATTTTACATGACTACTACAACTCATTGTTCGTGATGCTCCGTTATTTTCTTACTTGATGTTGTTTCATCTATTACATAAGAAATGACCGATGTTGTCGTCATTTTGAAATAAAGTCATGATATGCATGATATCAAAGTATGTGAAGTTATGATGTATGTACACAATACATCATGTCAAAATGTACATCAAAATATGTGACTTTTCAATGTGACGTAATTTTCTTCAGGGTAGAAAGATGATGGAGAAATGGCAAAGAAATATGTGGTTGTCTGTCACGATTGCAAAATACTAATTATGTAAACCGATGTCCGAATTGGATTTCAATACCTTCATTATTGAACGTATGCAGAATATATTATTTTCCCAAGTTCTGTTCCCCTGAACCAAGCCTATATAACAAGAAGTAAATTCATTTGACACTGATATAAAGCGTCATGACGTCAAGCGGCGACATGACGTCAAGCGACGACGTGCATGACAATATTAGTAGTTTTACAGAGCTGAGACCTCAACATCACCCTGTCTCTTGCAATTTTCTTTGTTCACATTGACGTCATCCTTAATATTCAAAAGAGCTTCAGATGTTTCGAGTTTGAGCGTGCTCATGTTTATATAAAGTTGTTTGTGGAGGGAGATGCACGAGCGTAGCGATTTATTTACTCGTTAGAAACAGTTGTTGCGTTGGGTTGGGAAACCCGCAGTCCTACAGCAGCCAGCAACGGTCCTTGGGTTCTCTCATTGATTTTGTTAGGAAGGGAGTTACGGCCTATTCTGAATAACTCCTGTATTGGCCACTACTTTACCTTTTTATTCTGTCTGACATCAGGCTATATTGTTCATCTCCGTGATACCCCGTCAGTAACGACGAAACACATCCCAATAGTAGAGAAGTAGCCGGGGATTTTAGTGTCAGACGGAGACGAACGGGTCTCTCCCTCCAAACCTATCAAAGCCTCTGCAGTTTTCAAAAAGTGCCTTCACAATCTCTAGATCCTCTGCAAGCCCCTGAGGTTCTTCTGCGGGGACTTACAGCCCGTACTCTTTTTCAAGATTCCTTCGGCCCTTTCGAAAGCCTCGCTGCTCTTTCCGGGGCCCTGCGTTCTCTTCCAAGGGATCCGTGACATTTTCTAAAGATCCTTGCAGCCCTTTGGATGACCACAATGGCCCCTTCAAAGGTCCCTCCTGGCCCTTTCTACGCTCCTCCACTATCTTTTCCAGAGCCTTGCCGAGAACCGTTGTGGTCTTTTCACTGACTCCTCGCTGCTATCTCAAGTACACTCCAGTGGTCTTGAGGGCTCCCAAAAACGCCTTCGAGGACACTCCATGTCTCCGTAGATGATTCCCAAACCTTTGCCAGGTTCTCTCGAGACACCTTCGAGGACCCTCCGTTGCCCATTAGAGGAACCCAATGGCCAATGCCGGGTCCCTCTGTGGCCTTTTTGAGACTTTTATGATGACCAATAGGTTACACCAGCGTTCCCAATCGCTTTCATGATTTACGAAATTTTGTTATGACCTCCAACCCCCGGTTTTAGAAGATTTTGGAAACACCGTGATGATATTCCAAACACCCATAATGTTCCCAAAACTTCCAGTGTCTCCTTAAATCATTCATTATTACCACCACCACCCCCACACTACCACACAAAAAAGAAAGAAAAAACACAAAAATAATTGAGGTCCCTAAAAACCTCTGGAAACCCTTCCCCCAAAATAGGACATCATAAGCTCCCTCTTCTCCATCCTACGAGACTCCTTGAAACCTCACCTCAACCCCAGACTTACCCTCAACTTCTGGCACAGGGTTCAGGGGTCCGTCGGCCCAGAGGGCGGAGCCACCGATGTTGTTGTCGTGTTGTCGGATAACGGAAATCATCTGACGTTGGATGGCGCGACGAATGTTCTTCGTCTGCGTGGCGGGCGTGGAAGCCAGACGCAGGGTGGCGTTGACGATGACCTTGCCTCCCAAAGAGTAGAACTGGGTCACCCGTGTCCCGAGGTACACACTCGTCAGCGAAGTCTGTGACATGGCTTTGTCGATCTGGGGAGTGGCGTGGCGATTAGTCAGGGATTATTTTGGTTGTAATATAGAAAATATCAATGAATATATGTATGTGCTTGTCTGCCTATCAGGAATTATCTGTTATCTCTATTGATCTATCTGTTTGTTTCTATCTATTCAATTATCTATTCAATTATCTGTTATCTCTATTGATCTATCTACATATCTGTTTGTTTCTGTCTATTCAACATGTTTATGTGTAAATGTGTGAGGTATATGAGAGTGGGGTTATGTAGTATGTGTGCATTGTGTAATCGTAAATTACAAATATATCCGTGACTTGATTAAGCTCAAATGTTCCCCTGGGTCTGGTTATCGTGATATAGCAAAAATGGGATTGGGTGAGATTAGATGCAGTGATGGAAATGGAATCTGCTTGCGAAGGTTTGCACTAAGGTTGAATCAAAGATTTTTCTCAGATATAATAAAAGTTACCATGCGTGCAGATAGTGAACATACAAAAATGAATAAATAGATAAATAGATAGATGAATAAATATATGAATAAAAAAAGATAAATGAATAGATAACTAAATATATAAAAAATAAATAAATAAATAAATGAAAATTAATAAATAAGTAAATAGATTAATGAATAGATAAATAGATAAATTATTTATAATAAGCTAATATAGAATAGAATAATATAAAGTAACACATAATAAAACAGAATAAAGTTAATGAAATTTGAAAAAAAAAAAAAATGTCTACGCCCTACCCTAGCGCTACCCTCCATTTCCATCACTGATTAATTATGTGGGGATGAGGCAAAAATAGATAGACTGAATGGGGCAAATTGAAGCAGGAACAAGGAATGACGAGTACCACTTACAGCATGTTGAGCCTCCCACTCGAGTGATTTGAACTCCTCTGACGCCGGGTCCCCGTAGTTGCCGCTCCAGGAGATTCTCTGGTCGCCTACTCGATCCACCTTGAGGGACATCCTCAGCAACAGCATTTCTGTTGATGGGGAAGGGGATGAGTCACTAACACTTTAAACATGGCAGCTGCAGGAGGAAGTAGTGCCTCGTTTTAGAATTGAGGCGTTGCTCAGGCTCTATGGACCTGACTGGTCTGAACTGGTGTTCTTTTGAGATCTGTTACCCACTAAATGATTCAATACTCATAGTAGAAACACTCAAAATGGTAGATCACTTCTGCAAGGTGCATGAAGTAGGATTTCTTATTATCAGAAGTCCAGTGTACCATATATAGCTTTTGCATTGAACAAGCTGCCGTAAATTGAGAAATCATGGATCACTCGTGGCTGTAATGTTTTAGGGTGCATGTTTTACGTAGGTTTTAATCTTGGTCATCTTTCTATGTTTTCATGTGAATTTTTTTTAGCTTCGTTTACCAAAAGTATATATGTTCTCAATATATGTAAAGAAATAATTTATGATTATCATTGTTATGGGTCTGGTCAAAAAGAGTGATAGATAGGATTGAGAGCTTGGACACTGACGAAACTACGGATGATTTCGGTACAATGGGAAAGAAAAGAATGTTAGAGATGAGAGGAAAAGGGTAAAGACTGGAATAAAGAGAATGGAAGAACTAACAGGATGATAATTGTTGCCTCGAATTTCAATCACTAAATGGAAGTCCACAGCCCTACACCTGCTGGCAACGCGTGCCCACCCTCCCACAGATATCTCTGCGAAGAAACTTCGAGCTTTTGTCTGTGTTGCATTAATGTGGGTCTGTTTCTGTGTCACTGACTTGCAGTAGTAGGAAGAAGGGAGAAATCATGGGTTATCAGTTCTCTTATGAAAAGGTAGAAGTATAATTCGAGCTGATTGAGACAAAGATTTTGGAGCCAGACCGGAAGTGGAGGTGAGGTAGTTGCAGGAACCCGTCATTGGTTCCGGAACGGTTAGAAAACAAAAGGAAAGAAAATTATGGGTGAGAAAAGAAGAAATGATTAATTGGAATATCATTAGAAGAATTAACAGGAAGAAGCAAAAGTGAGGGAGAATGTGGTAGGGAAGGAGTGGGTGACAGAGGAAAGGAAGGAGTGAAAGTTGAATTGGGGTTGGAGGAAGTAATTGAGAGTAAAGGGGGTGATGGGAGAGCAAAGGGAGGTCGAGAGAGGAGGGGGAAACGGGTGAGGAGGGATTGACGAGGGGTGGCTGGAGATGACGGAGTTACAGGGGTTATAATGAAAGGATTAGATACAGCAGGGAGGAAAGGGATAAAGAGACGAAAAAAGAACGAAAGGACGTCAACGTCCGGACAGAGGGAAAGTAACGAATGACAACAGGGAGTAACAGATAAGAAGGGAGAAATGGTGCACAGAGGGCCATTGGGCTCGCGGGGAATCTTAGAAGACGCGGCCGGGAGTGCTTACTCTTGCAGGGCGTCCGCGGGCGACTGCGAGCTGTCCCCGGACGGCAGTAGCAGCTCGAGACGCCTCCTTCGTTCCGGCAGACTTCCAGCAGAGCCTCCTGGCACGTGGAGTCGTCACCCACGATGCACGTGTCGATCCTGTCAGGGAAGGAGTAAAAGGGTAAGCTAATATCAACTAAGGCCCGCATTGACGCTTTTGAGACACTCAAGGCTTTTGTTCTACTTAACACGAGACAACTTTTTTTTATCATCACTTTAGAGCAGTGGTTTCCAACCGGTGTGCCGCGGCACCAAAGAGTGCCGTGAGATCAACTGAGAATGCCGCCAATATTCAGGACAAAAATTATTTTCGTATTGCCGACTCTCTCTGTCATCCATTTTTGTTCATTAAAGTGGCATCAGTGTAAAGGTGAGTATTTTCATATTATCCAGGGACAAAATTTTGTTACACTGATGTTGAATCAACAAAATGCTGACAAACTAGAATTTAAATTTTCTAGTAAGGGTGGCGGGGACTTCTGAAAGGCTTGGCAAAGGGTGCCTCAAGCCAGAAAAGGTTGGGAACCATTGCTTTAGAGGAACCAAAAACAAAATAGAAATGAAAAATCTTGGGAG
>NC_134778.1:55162895-55197895 GCF_046742065.1 Oratosquilla oratoria | reverse complement strand
GTCACAGTGTGGTTTAACTACTCTTTCCTTCATACACATGAAGTGGGAAATCTGGATGGTTGAACTGGGTGCAGGGGGGAAATGACAGAAAAAAGTTTGGGACCCACTGATCTACAGTATTTGACTACAAAAGCAGCACAGAAAACGTTAACCCTCGGGACACGTTTTGTTGCTAATGCCAAAGGATTTTAATTAGCTGAGGTGTGTTTCCTGATATGAAGGGAGGCTTGAACCTACGGAAGATCACCTTCAGTCTAGGGTTCATCCAACAGCTGAATAAAATCGTAAGGTTTTAGCCTGTTGAAGGGAACTGCTTCTCACCTGGTTCCACGTAGGGATGTCCAGCTGGCGGGGGCCTATGAGGCCGGGGTCCTACTGGAACCGAGGCCACAGCCCCTCCGTAGTTTTGCTGGACAGACACAGTGACGTCGAAAATGTCGCCGCGGTTTCCCCCATACGTGACAGGCGACCCCGTGATCACGTGACCCGGGCGATACCCAGAATCGTCGATGACTACTCCCGGGCGCCCTGAGATCGGGGAGGTAGCGACGGGCGGCCTGTGGGTCCTGGAAACCCCCGGAGGAGGAAGAGATGGAACAGGTTCCAGAGGAGGAGTACGTGTAGAGGCAGACTCTCTGCCTGGAAGAGTTGCGGTATCCACGATCGGAAGTGTGGGTGTCGAAGTATGGAATGGAGGTGTCGAGTCACTTCGAGTTGCGTTCACTGGAACAGGGGACGGAACAGGAGGGAGGAGAGTGGCGTCTGACGAAGGGTACAAGGAGGTGCCTGAGATGACGGCGACATCGTCGAGGTCTTCACTGGCCAGTTCAGGATCTTTGGGATTTTCTGTGGTTGTAGTCCTGGTCGAGCTTTCTGGAGACGTGGAAGAAGGCGACGCAATGTCGGAAAGAACAGGGGTGGAGGAGGAAGAGGAGGAGGGAGAGGAAGATAAAGAAGAGGAGCTGAGGGAGGACAAATCAGTCACTGTTGAGGCAAAGAGATCCGTCGTGAGGGAAAGCGAGGCAGAGTCTTGGGTCACGCTTGATGCTGAGGTTGGAGAATTGGCGCTTCCAGAGCTTCCCGAGGACGGGAGGAGAGCTACGGAAGATGCTTCAGCCATCGAGTCCTGGGGCTTTTCTTCGTCACCTTCTCCCGAAGAGATCTCAGTCGTAGGCGGGGAAAGAAAATCCGTTGATTCCGGTAGATCTTCTTCGCCGGGTATAGGAACGATACTTTCCGGTATAGGAATACCAGTCACGTAAGGTCTCTGCAGAGGAGGCCTAGGTCGGCTGGCTATGGAGGGCGGGAGGGGCGCCAGGAAGGGCGGTCTCGTGTTGAGAACCATCGAAGGCCTGCCGCTGGGAACAGGCCTTCCGGCGGGGAAGGGCGGAGGTAGGCGGGAGACAGGTGGCCGCCTCAGGGGCGTACTCGACAACAGATGCGAATGGAATGGACCCAAAGGATGCTGCGTGATCCTCGGGGGACCCCTGTGGTTGATCCGGCTGCTCGAGACGGGTCGTGCGTTCCCGAATGTCGTGAGTCGGGTGTTCACCGAGCCAGAAGCTGCCACTTTGACGTTGCCTCCCAGAAGCTCCATGATCCCGTGGATGATGTCGTCGATGTTCGGATTTCCGTCCGACCTTCGATGAGACTTCCGGCGGTCGGAGGACGACAAGGAATCGATAGACGTGAGGGTGGAGAGGGACGGCGGGACCGAGATCGTCCTTTGGACGCGACGACTGATTCGTGGTTTAGCGGTTTCCCCGAAGGGATTCTCCTTCAGTAGGGTCGTACTGACCAAAGTCTCGATGATGAGATCGTAGTCTTCTTCGTCGTGGCCGTCAGACGACAAGACCTGGGCGGTTGACAGAACTTGAGCAGTTGGTAAAGCCTCGCTTTCTGTTGCCGTAGGCGTTATCGTCTGCAAATCCTCGGGTTGTTGGTGGGGGTCCGAGGAAGCGGCCAAGCTGGCGAAGAGCTCCTCGAACTCTGCGACTGAATGCTTCACATGTTCCTCGTCAGTGAGCGAGTTGTCGAACTCCCTTTTCTCTTCGACAAACTCTTCCTCCTCCTCATCGAAGTGTCTCTCTTGACCACTGACACTCACGGAACTCTCGAAATGCGATTGGATTTTACTTTCCGGAGTTCGGGACGCAAAGGCGCCCTCCATCGAAGTTTTCGTGATGGTGGGCTCGGCAGACTCTTCGGGTGTCACACTCGAGGCCAGCACTTTCGTTCCCAAAGGGTCCGCAAGGTTCTCAGTCGTTATGACATCACTGTCGACATTACTGTTCGTCCTCTCTGTACTTTCGCCATCCTCTTTCCCCATCGTTGCACCGGCGGCACTCTCGACTTCAGCCACGGTGCTGTCAGCGTCGTCACGAGAGACGATGGTCGTCGTCGTCGTCGTCGTTGTCGTCGTCACGTCTTCATTGCCGGCTTCTTCACGTCTCACCGTTCCTTCACTGTTATCTGTATCACCGGTTCCAGATTCATCATAGTTACCACTATCACTATCAACTTCAGTACTAGATGTGGTTATAAAGTTTTCAACCTGGTTTCTGTAAACTGTATCATTCAGTATCGTCATTAAGCTGTCGTCGCCATCACTATCGACTTCACTATAATCTACATCACGGATTGTCGTCACTAGGATATTATCAAGACTGTCAGCATCATCACCGTAAGAAGTTCTGCTCGTCGTCACAAGGTCATCCGTTATATCACTAGACACTACGACACTATCGACATCGTCACTAAAGGAACTCGCACTTGTAGTCACAGCACCGGCAGAGGTCTCTCTCGACGTCACGAAGTCGTCAGTTTCGACGTCGACACTGGGCACCGCGACAGAATCGGTCGTTTCCGCCTCCATGAGATCGACGGCCTCTTCGGTCACCGTGACGTCACTACCACTGGACACATCGTCCTCCTGAGTGCTACTAGGGGTGATAGCGTCGCCTCCACTAAAGATGGCGTCACTGCTACTGTTAATAACATCACTACTGATGACGTCACTGCTACTACTGATGACGTCACCGCTACTGCTGATGACGTCACCGCTACTGCTGATGACGTCACCGCTACTACTGATGACGTCATTTCTTGGTTTGGTGCTGTTGTGCCCGTCCAAGGAGTGGCCACCTGCCGTGGCTCCCGTCGTTTCCCGCCGTTTCTCTGCGAAAGAGGAAGAGAGAAAAGAATTTCTTAAACACCAAATCTCAACACAGGTAATGGTGGGAGTGATGCTGAAGGCAGGATGTCATCCCTTGGAGTACAAACTGGCTTATTAGGCAAATTGAGGTGTCATTCAAAGTAACGGGGACTGTTATGCCAGGGCCGGGGATTGAATAATCTACTTCGTGGGAAGATACGCAAGGTTATGGAAAAGTAATCCTTTCTGTTGCCGTAAGTACTTTTCCTGTCGTTCTGGCTCTCTGGCTCCGCCAAGAGTCTGTTCTTTACGTTACCATGGCAACCTACTTCGTAGCGAAGAGGAACCTATAAGAGCCTGGTAATGCACGTTTTTTACACACTGCCAACGCCCTGCATTTAAGTGAAGCCTCATATTTCATGTTAGTTTCTAAAGAGATAATTGTAATTTGTTAATGATACATTATCTTAGCTACAAACGTCTGTGGAGTGAAAACAATTTGCATATCTCATGCTTGTAACAAAACAGGCCAGATGTCTACACACGTGTATCTGTATTAGTAACACTAACCTACTAGACGATAATGGGATAAATTAGATTTCTGTGCTTCTTGGGCAAAAACACGCACCACAAAAATGAACACAAGTCATCTAGGATGATGGAGTAACCAACTGTTGCTTCGAGTTTCGCTAAGTGATATACCGCAGCCCCACAGAGGCTGGCAACTATCCTGGGAACCTCCAATGGATTTCTCTGGGAAGGAACTTAGAACTACTCTATCTGCTGTATCAGTGTGATTCACCGTAGTCTTTGGACCACGTGCTGAAATCGTGATCGACAGCTATTTCCCTCCCGGAAGAGAGCTCAGAGCTCGTATATGACCGATCTATGGGTATACTGACCTTACACGCACACACACACCTAGCTCCCCGCCCACGAGAGTTGGAGTAACAACCTGCAGCGCAGCGATACTGAAATTATTTCAGCCCTGTACGGGATTCGAACCCGGACCGCCGTAGTGGCAGGCGAAAACTCTAACCACTACGCCACGAGACTCTTTCTGTGTCACTGAATGAAAGTGGTAGGAATAGGAGATCAGTCACCGGTTGTCAGCTTCCCATTTGTGAAATAGTGTGACAAATACAGGTAAAGTTAAGAAGAAATATACTGGTCCCAGTCCGAATCCAGGATAACAAACGTTGCGTTAGAGGATTGTACACACAAATCCAACCATCTAACACAGCGTTTTTCAGCCTTTTTACTCTTGCGTAACCTTTAGAATAAATTGCATGTCTCAAGGAATCCCTACGCAAAAAAAAAAAAAAAAAAATATACAATATCTTTCTCATTTTATTTTCACCGTAATAATAGGATGATGTCTATGTTACATTATTACAATAACCAAGAATATGTCGTGCGTGTTTAATTATATTACGTATATGAAATTAAATAAAAAAAATCAAAAGTGCATTAGCTTATCTCACTTGTCCTCGCGGAACCCATAGGAACCTTTTGAGGAACCTTAGGGTTCCGGGGAACCTTGGCTGAGAAACGATGCGTTAGAGGATTGTACGCATAAATCCAACCATCTAACACAATTACTCTCTCAGTCTTTTCCAAAGGAACAGAAAGAACTACAGTATATGGTTATGACAGCGTACATGAATTGGAGAATCAGTAACGGATCAAGACCTCTAGAAACCCTAGGCATTAAATAGATAATGGTGCCTCCACATATATCTAATTCAAATTAAAAACAATAATAAACCTCCTCAATGGAATAATATAGTCAAATATTATTATAATTAACATTCTTGTATATGTATTTTATTATAAATTTTAATTGTGAGTCTACTTTTTGTGACCCCTGGTTCAATTGCAGTACTTACACCACGATCTGTTATAAAACCGGCACCGTGCCTTGAGCACGTGCTTATTTTACTTAATGGCTAATATTCAAGCCCAAAAGGGAACCTCTATAATGAGAATTAACTTAAAAAAATGGCAACGAATATGGAAGTCTTTCGAAGCATCTTTAAAGAAACCACAAAGTTAACTCTACAAAGGATTACAAAGGAGGAGCATGCCGACAGGAGACCTTTTGGTCCATAACTAGGTCGGATACGAACAAATATATATAATAATGATAAATAAATAAATAAATGAATAAATAAATAAAAACAATAATAATATAAATAATAATAGATAGAATAAATAGATACAGTGCCGCACTGTACAGCCTATGTTGCAGCAGACGTTAGGTGATCTTTATTTCGTGCAAGGGCGGAACCTCTGCCTAACAATAGCTTTTGATTGATGAAGACAACCTTCAGGTCGGGTTTCCGCCCCTTAGTTGAATAAAATTGGCTCTCGTTGGCCTCAGCAAATTCACGGTGTTCACAAAGGACTTGTAGCTGCATTCTTTAAAGCATTTTCAGAACCTAAAAAGGTGTAGATTAGCAGCCTTATGCTTTCAGGGAACTCTGCCCAGGTCTTTGTTACGGCGTTTGGTCTTAGGTTCTGAAACTTCTCGAGATGCCCTCACGATTTCGACAAGAACAGAAAAGACAAAAATATTTAAAAGACACGGAAAAGAGAGTGAAGGAAATGGATTATCTTTAAACCATGGACGCGTTGATATAGCTTGCATATGAAGAAGTGTGTGTGTGTGTGTGTGTGTGTGTGTGTGTGTGTGTGTGTGTGTGTGTGTGTGTGTGTGTGTGTGTGTGTGTGTGTGTGTGTGTGTGTGTGCTCGCGCGCGCCCGTGCTCAATAGCATCAAGGAGCTCATCCGTAAGATGAATGAAATGCAAGTCACATGGGTGGAGAATTGCATGGCATCAAACGAGTTGCTATAAACCACTAATGTATATTGTATCAGTAGACCTAACAAGGTCAAGACGAAGACCTTCCCGATAGATTTTTCTCAGAAGAAGTTTTGGGAAGTTATCAGTGTTGTATTACTGTGAATCTGTTTCTCGGTCACCGGGAAGAGCGAGGAGAAAGAGAAAGAAGGCAGTCGTCAGTCGCCGGGCGTCTTTTCTCTTCACGCGAAAATGGCGGAGGGAAAAAAAAAAAGACCCGAAGCTGATAGATATCTTTTGTTCCTTCCAGAGAAAGTGCCAGCCCCTCGGGCCACGCCTCCCTCCAGATGCTGTCGAGGGTGTTGACAGGCTTTGAAGGTGGGCGACAGAAAGAGAATTCCCTGTGTCGTTCATCTGGATCAGGGGCTCTCAACCGTTTTCCTTATGTACCCTGTGCTTATGTTATGCTGTTCGTTATCCTCCTAGAAATCCCATTATTAGTTAATAGAACCCTAGTGAATCCACAAACTATCACTAGTTTTCGATTCATCGTCCTATTTGTGAACCACTGTGACCCACAAGGACTCATTGAACCATAGGTTGAGAACCACTGATCTAGATTGTTCTAGAAGAACTACAACTGGCAGGTACCAATCGTTGGTTCCATGTACATTGCGTGTTTACCAACAACGGTAGTCGGTGAAAGTTCATGGAACAAATCCAAATTATGAGAAATTGTCGACGACATTACATCGAAGGAAAGGTTAGGACCAGATAATGGAATAGAAGTAACTGTAGAATAGTAGTACATATTAATATAAACGGAGAGTAGCTGCTTACAATGTGTTATGTGCATTTTTTTATTTTGCCTATATCTTTCTTCCCTATTTCTATTGCCCCCTCCTTCCGTCCCATCCGTCTTTAATCCATTCAAGCCAACCTTTGTAAAATACTTCTGGAATGAAATTTTAGACAAATAGTACCACAATGCTAATAATGATACGGGTACATGTGTTCACTTTTGCAAAGTAGACCACTTGGAAAAAAGAAACTAACGAAGCAGAGCGCTTTCGTATATTACATCTTCAGTGCAAATAGTACCATGTCTGCGGAAAAGCGTAACTAGCCCTATCAGGGTTGAATGCCCATATTGGAAAACTTAACTATTTTGTTTGGGTTATTTTTTCCATTTAGAGGAACATCTGTCTGGTAAAATATTGATAACTATTTTGAGTGAACTAAATTAAAGGCTTTGTTTTAATACCAGTTTATAGGAGCCTGTGGCTGGCAAAGGGCCATTTATCTATTTATTCAATTATTTATTTATTCTATCTATATTCATTTATTTATCATATATTTATTTATTTTATTTTATATATTCTTTATTTATTTATTTTCTTATTATTATTATTATTATTTTTTTTTTTTTTTTTTTTTTTTTTTTTTTGTGGCGGCCTAATGTTTTACGGAAAATGCATCCCGGAACAGTGCCACCCGATGACGACCCCCGACATTTCGCCAACCTCAAGTTCATAACAACATACTCATGGAAACATTAACCCACAAGCTCGTCTCATCAAATCAACGGCACCTTCATTAAGGAGACCCCTCAAGCCTGATTTCTCTTAGTCAGTGAGCAATGAAGAGGAACTTGAGACCGCCCTCTTTCTTGAAGGCCAATCACCATCCTCAACTCCTCAAAGACCCCCTCCATCTCTACCTCTACCTCCACCTCCACCTCCACCCTCAATGCACACACATCTGCTCGCAATTGGTCTTGAATAATTTCTTCCTTTACCTTTCCTCGAAAAGTGCATCAAGTGTTTCTGCTCGAATAATCTTCAACTGTAAATGTGTGTGTGTGTGTGTGTGTGTGTGTGTGTGTGTGTGTGTGTGTGTGTGTGTGTGTGTGTGTGTGTGTGTGTGTGTGTGTGTGTGTGCAAGTGTATATATGTATGTATTCATGTATGTATATATGTATGTATATACTGTATGTATGTGTGCATGTATACTTTTATGTACATATAAACTGTAGATCCACATCTATATGCATGAATGTATAATACATCCGTTCATATACTGCGGATGTAGGCGTGTGGATGTAGGCGTGTCTGTTGTGCATAATGTTGGAACAAAGAGCGGGAGAGGGTTACCGAGATAGCAAAGCAATTGAGTTCCCTTCACCTGCTCTTTGCTTTCTTCCCCTCCTCCCCTCCCCCCCCCGTCCACTTCCGTTGTATTCTCTGTTGTCCCCTCCGCCCTTAGCCACGGAGACGCCCCTCCCACCCATGGGGTGGAATAAAATCGCCTTGCGTTAACCAGAATAAAATGCGTGAAGTCGTTGCTCTTTCAAGACTTTGGTCATTTCTGAATGTTGTAGCTTCAAAGTACAAGACTGGTTAATCTAGTAAGATAATGGTTAACATCAGACGGTTTTGTTCAACGTTATGAGTATGTTTTTTTTTTTGTTTTTTTTGTTTTTTTATGTTAACGCCTGACGATTTTGTCTGACTTAGAAGGAACCTTTGGGCGTGGAAGAATTACTTTCTGTGTTGTTCCCTCAGTTACATTCCCACGTCTCAATGTTCCCATATTCCTCAGTTACGAGATGAAGTTTCTATTTTTCGATGTCACAACTTCTGCCTTTATCTCCTTTGTGTTATTGCTTCTCCCCATTTTCTATGAGTATCTGTTTCTTCCCATTTTCTACGAGTGTCTGTTTCTTCCCATTTTCTACGAGTATGATTCCATCTTCGACCTCCGTGTTGCTGTTTCTTTCCATTTTCTATGAGTATGATTCCATCTTCGACATGATTTTCTGATTTTTCCTTCGCCCTTACCTTCCTCAGCCTTTTCCTCAACTTCCCTGCCGATCTTTCTCACTCTTTAGCGTTCGAGTCTTCCTCAAGTCTTCCCTTTCTTCCTCTAACTCTCCCTTGATTTCCTCTCTTTTCTCTCTTCCTTCGCCTACCTTCCCACGTGTAATCTTTATCTTCCTCTCCCTTTCCAAATTCCCGCGAGTTTCTCACCTAACGTTCCTTTCACTTCTCTCTTTTTACATCTAATTTCTCTCTCTTTTCTCTTCTTCTACCTCCCTCCCTCTACTTATCTCTCTCGCATTCCCCGTTTTCTTTATCGCCTTCCTTCCATCCTTCCCTGTCTTTGTATTTCTTCCTCCGCCCTTCCTTCTCACGCGTAATTACCCTCATGGGAGAGACGACGGCAGAACAACCCTTCACGTTCACACTCACACACGTGCACATGTATACATGCACGCACACAAATACACACAACCACGCACTCGCTCTCTCTCGCGCGCGAACGCACTCACGTACACGCGCATGCATAATCGCGCGTTCACGTGTGCACGTACACGCTCACGTACATACACGCGCGCACACGCACACAGACATGAATATACGCATGAGTTAGGAGTAGCCAATTTGTATGGAGTATGACTAAACCTTATTTCATTGAACATATCCTTCATACTTGGTTTTCGGTATGTGACAGCTACCGAAACTACTTAGAAACTACTCATGCAGTCCATCTCAAAGGCACCTTCTTTGAGATGGACTGTTCAGTCCTATACGGTAGCACCGTATGCGCTTTACACTCCGTCATTATCTTTACTACCATTTATAGTCTCCTCCCAAGCCATAACCTTTAGTGTACTTGTTACCTGTCTTATTACCGTTAGATTACGTCCCAACTCAAATTCCATTCCTACCACCACAAACAAACCCAACCTAGATATCCAGATACTTCTTCCTCTTCGAATTCTTTTTAGTGTTTACTTTCCAATAGTCACCCCCTCTCACTTTCCCATTCTCGGTCCCTTGTCCTTGTTGACATTCACTCCCAACTTTCTCCTCTCGCATATTTCTCCCCGAGTTAGATACCAGTTCCTGCGATTTTTTCTAGGTATCCATCAATACAAGAATCACGTGGTTAAATCCTCATTCTCCAGACCTCCACAATCTGATTTTTCCTTTTCCGTTAACTCTAAAATAATTCCATTCATACTTTTATCGAAGAGTCATGGTGACCTGAGAAACTCCAACTTGCGTCATTTATCCTCCACACACATTCGTACATACCTCTCTTACTTCGGACGTGTTTTTATAGTCTCTGTCAGTCTTTCTTTCACCCTATGAATGTCAATCACCTTCCTCAATGTTCTCCTGTTCATTCGATCATATATTCATACTTTCTCCAGACCTATAAACATCATCACCAATTTCCCACCATCTATAAGTTATTTGTTTATTAGAAAGGTATAATGTAATGGCACATTTATAAAATCAGACTTATTGACCCACTGTCGGAGAATGAGATAAGATGGACAGAAAATCTGTATATTTCGACCACTATCTGTGGTCCTCTTCTGCTGAAAAGGACCACAGATAGTGGTCGAAATATACAGACTTTCTGTCCATCTTATCTCATTCTCCAACAGTGGGTAAATAAGTGTTATTTGTTTATCTTCCTTGTGGTAAACACATGGACTATGTATCGTTTTCCTTTTCTGAACCCACTTTGTTCCTCATCCAATTCTCTTTGCGTTGGCTCCTTTCTTCTGTGTAAAGGTTCTCACATACAACTCCTCAATATGGTTAGAAAGCTTGTATATCTAGAATTCTTATGCCTCCTCGCCTCCTTTCTTTACGTTGGTTCCTTTCTTCTATATAAAGGTTCTCACATACAATTCCTCAATATAATTAGAAGTCTTGTATATCTATAATTCTTATTATTCCTCGCCTCTTTTCCCTATCAGGTAGACACTATACACAATTTCTTTCAATTCTCCAGCTCTTCTCCCTTCCCTCTGCATTTTAAGAACATTTTACAGCCAGTTAGTTATACTTCTTCTCCCTCTTTTCCACATTTTACATGTAATTCCGTCCACCCCAGGTGCCTTATCTACCTTGAAACTTTTCACTGCCAATTCAACAATTTTCTCCACAATTTTGTTATCGTCTAAAGGGTCCTACTTCTCCCACTTTCTCCTGTTTCTACTGTCGTTTGTTCCACTTTCTTGCTCACACTTTGTGTAGAACAATTTTGAGACACAAATTCCTGAGGTGAAGTTAACGCTGTGACCACAAACTATAAACTCATCTCACGGCGTCGATATCTGGATGGGAATTGAAACGTCAGCAAATACACCCACAAATGGGTTGGTAGTCTTTACCTCTTCACAGTTTCTTCCCTAAAGGTTCGTGGGCTCTCTCTCTCTCTCTCTCTCTCTCTCTCTCTCTCTCTCTCTCTCCCATACACAGACACGCACAGCACACGCACCGTGTATGTGTGGGTGTGGGTGTGCGTTGCGTTTGTACGTGTGTGTGTGTGTGTGTGTGTGTGTGTGTGTGTGTGTGTGTGTGTGTGTGTGTGTGTGTGTGTGTGTATGTGTGTGCGCGCATTTGTACGTGTGTGTGTGTGTGTGTGTGTGTGTGTGTGTGTGTGTGTGTGTGTGTGTGTGTGTGTGTGTGTGTGTGTGTGTGTGTGTATTCACCTCGGATCTGCTGCAGCCTCTGTTCGAGAAAGCCAGACACCACCCTACGGCAGTGAGCTCAGAGCTCATTATTTGCCGATCTCTGGGTAGGTCGCTGATCACTCACACACCACACACCGGGACAGTAAGGTCACAACTCCTTGACTAATATCCCGTACCTACTCACTGTTAGGTGAACAGGGGCTACACGTGATAGGAGACAAACCCAACTTATCTCCGCCCGGCCGGGGAATCGAACCCCGGTTCTCCGGCTTGTGAGGCCAGTGCCTTACCAATCCGCCACCGAGCGTGTGTGTGTGTGTGTGTGTGTGTGTGTGTGTGTGTGTGTGTGTGTGTGTGTGTGTGTGTGTGTGTGTGTGTGTGTGTGTGTGTATTTACCTAGTTGTATTTTACGGGAAGGGGAGCTATGCTCGTGGTGTCCCGTCTTCATATCTCATTTTATCTAAACTATTTTTAAATTCATGTATTGTTTTTCCACACACTACTTTCTTATCTAACTTGTTCCAACTCTGTGTGTGTGTGTGTGTGTGTGTGTGTGTGTGTGTGTGTGTGTGTGTGTGTGTGTGTGTGTGTGTGTGTGTGTGTGTGTGTGTGTGTGTGTGTGTGTGTGTGTGTGTGTGTGTGTGTGTGTGCGTGAGTGAGTGAAAAGCGCTCGCCAGGAAGTGCAACAACGTAACGACTCTGCTCATACATAACATCAATTCTGTCTCAGTACCGTGACCTGGGGCAGCTTGGCTGTAAGACATCTGTCGTCCCTCTTTGTGACGTCATCTTGTCAATTAAATAAAAAAATGACCTGATGTCATTTAGAGTTTGGAATGACCCTGACCTGAGACCACTTCCGGAAGTTGAAACTCGCTTCAGTGAAGGGAGAGAAAGAGAAAGGGATGGGAGAGAAGACGGATTTCCGAGTGAGCATTACTCAGTCAGTATATCCTGGTGGGCTGAAGAGAGTCACTTTCGACTCTCCGGAAGCTATTGCCGGTAAGAGGGAAGGGATGAGGGGGTTAGGTCGAAGTGGGGCACGTAGTGACGCAACATTACAACAGCTGTCTTATCCTCCCCCTCGAAAGCTCACACCTCAACCTCTCCCTCGTCCTCCAAGATCACCCTCCACACCATGTGTCCTTTTACGATCTCTATAACTCCACTTCTTTGGAGCTGTTGTGTCCTTAAAGATAAAAACACTGGTTATCGGTGACGTAATGCAAACACCTATCCAATGCATTCGTTCTACTACTTCGAAAAAAGACTTCTTCGAAGAGAGACTTCGAGTAGCGTTCATGTCAGAATTGTAAGCTTGAGACTTGAAGAACCCTGTTCCATGTAAAAGCGCTCCCAGGGCTTTAGT
Source organism: Oratosquilla oratoria (assembly GCF_046742065.1). Classification (NCBI taxonomy): domain Eukaryota; kingdom Metazoa; phylum Arthropoda; class Malacostraca; order Stomatopoda; family Squillidae; genus Oratosquilla; species Oratosquilla oratoria. The sequence goes on along the minus strand of NC_134778.1, from coordinate 55,185,072 downwards.
AAAAAAAAAATATTAGGTCATTATCAAACGGAGTCCTTTCACTTTTAACACCCCAATTCTGAAGAGATCAGGGTTTAAATTCTTTTCTAAAGGAATGGTAGCAATTTTAATCTGTGGACATAAGGTGTTGTAATTTATTCATTCTAACCTGATAGGAACTTTCTGTAGAATAAAGATAATATCTCGGCCATTAAAGTAAAACTTCTGGCGAAATGAGAGCGATAAAGATAAGTTATGATGAAGACTTTTAAGTGAAATATGACAAGTGGACATCAACTACCCAGTATTATTAAACGAAAATATCCATCAAGTTATGACAAACGGATAACAACTTTCTCTAGCCTTGTTCTAGCATGATCCTATGTATGAGAATCAGACTTCCCAAATTCGAATACTACCCATTTATATATCGTTTCATATGACCTTACTCTGATAGGCACCTTTGTTGTCTTAGAATGTACACTTGCTTGAAAACCAGCTTTATTTCCACAGTTTAAGTACCATCTACTTGTGTACACCTACACTGACCTTCTTCTGAAAGAGGACCTTCTCGATTTTCCTAATCTCTCCCCAACAATCTCTCACAGCTCCTACGCCCCAACCACAAATCTTCCTCCTCCCTTCACGAGGAATTCCCCCAATCCCCGCTCACTTTCTCTTCTCGGTCCTCTGACGTTTCCGGAGACCGTTCTACACAAAGTCCGGGTCCGGGGCTCGATACCTCAGGTAAACCGCGCCTGTGAGTCACGCCCATACAGGCACACATGCGTAACCAAATCCGGGAGTCTACAGTCGATGTCAGAAGTCTCGTCTCCGCTTCTGAATTCATCTGTCTATATCAGCGTTTCTCAACCAGGGTTCCCCGGAACCATAAGGTTCCGTAAAAGGTCCCTAAGGGTTCCGCGAGAACAAGTGAGATAAGCTAATGCACTTTTGATTTTTTATCTAATTTCATATACGTAATGTAATCAAACACGCACGGCATATTCTTGGTTATTGCAATAATGTAATATAGACATCATCCTATCTAACCTATTATTACGATGTAAATAAAATGAGAAAGATATGGTATACGTTTTTTTTTTTTTTTTTTTTTTTGCGCAGGGGTTCCTTGAGGCATACAATTCATTTTAAAGGTTGAGAAACGCTGATCTATATACTAAAGCCTTCTTCTTCCTTATAAGGGCATAAACCCACTCAGTCGTTTCCCTTTCATCTTAGCTACTCGTGAAAGAAGGGGTCATTCCTATCCCCCACCCCAAGCCCTCTTCTTGGGTCAGAAGCAGTGCAGTAAGGCACAGAACATCTGCTGCAGGTCCAGACGTTTCATTTACGCGGCGACCTCTACCTCTTCACCCCTTAATGCGAAAATAGAGAAGACGAGGGGAAATCCCTTCGGACAGCGTCATTTTAGTCATTCTCCACTCACGCCTATCCTTTGCCGACTCCCTTCTGAATTCAACCGTGCATGAACACACAGATATGTACACACACATATGTACACACACACATATGTACACACATATGTACACACACATATGTGCACACACATATGTACACTCATGTATGTACGTGAATACGTCTGTATTACCACAATTGTTACAACATGAGCTCTGAGCTTTCACAAGGGAGGTTGGTAGCTGTCGATCACGAGTCCAGCACGTGATCTAAGGCCATGGTGATTTACTAATATTTGCTTCTCTTTGAGTGTACTGGGTGGTGAAAATCTACAAAGTGCTGTAGGTAAACCACTTGCAAATTTAGATTATTTTTGTATGCACTGTCTCGTATGTACTCCAGGATGATAGACCAAACACCCACTCGTAAGATAATGAACATGCAGATCACTCGAGATAATTAGAAATATTAAAAGTTGAACTACACTATAGACAAATACAGAATGTTGCTGGTTTGAATCGATCCTGTAACAATGAGCAGGGAGAAGACACACATACACACACACACACACACACACACACACACACACACACACACACACACACAAACACACACACGCACACACACGGACACATATACATACATACGTACATATTCACATACACACGCATACATATGCACGTACACACACGCACATAAACATATTTGGTTTATATATAACCTAAGATCAATCAAATATCAATTTAGAACAGTAGGTTCCCATAGAACTTACTTTCCCAACTATACGCAATTTGAATGGATGGATGGATGAACACAGATCATATTACATCAGTAAGGAATGTCAATTCCCTTTCAAGAAATCTCCCTCTCCTTCCTGACCAAGCTTATCCGGGTAGAGGGAATGTTCGACATGACGTCATCAGGCATGGCATAGGTTTAGTGGGGCAGTTCTTCAACGAATCATCTGGAGAAAGGAGGACGGAATCCGAGACGGACGACAAAACGTCGACATTTCCTTCACACTCCGAACTTTCCAAGCACTCAGTGCGACTACGGACTCACAACATAATTAGCCGGGGGAGGAAAAACACTGAAAACAGCGCAGTTCTGGCAGATCTGTGGCTGCAGCCCCGTTGACCTACTTCAGGCGCGGGGGCGGGGAGTCCGAGCTGACGACGACGCAAAGTTTACAACTTATGTTGTTTAGAAGACCAAGTGGTCTCTCCGTGTCCCGAGGCGACGCGACGGTGCATTGCCGCGTCACAAGTCCGTTCCCGCAAATTTCTCGTTTTAGGAAAGTAACGGCATCGGTCCTCCACACTCTACGTACGTACGCACATACATACACACATACATACATACATACATACATACATACATACATACATACATACATACATACATACATACCGTAAATATATACATGCATTACTTACATGCATACATACCGTAAATACATACATACATACATACCGTAAATATATACATGCATTACTTACATGCATACATACCGTAAATACATACATACATACATACATTCATACATACATACATACATACACACACATACATACATACATTCATACATATCTACATGCATACATGCATACGTAAATACATACATGCATACATACATACATATAATACACATAAACATGGAAACGTATATACATATATGCATATATACATTCATACATACATACATGCATAAACACACACACACACACACACACACACACACAATATATATATATATATATATATATATATATATATATATGCTAATAAGAACACGGGTACGTGTGTTCACTTATGCAAAGTAGACCACTTGGAAAAAGAAACTAACGAAGCAGAGCGCTTTCGTATATTACATCTTCAGTGCAACAAGTACTTGTTGCACTGAAGATGTAATATACGAAAGCGCTCTGCTTCGTTAGTTTCTTTTTCCAAGTGGTCTACTTTGCATATATATATATATATATATATATATATATATATATATATATATATATATATATATATATATATAAATTCAAAAGAGGCGGAGAGGAATATCTTTAGTGTGTTTGAGATGAATTGTCTGAGAAGTATGGTAAGGGTTACTAGGTTCGACAGAGGTGGAGGTGAGAAGGAAAGCGTGAGTGGAAAAGGGGATGGCAGATAGGGCTGACGAAAGAGCATTGTGATGGTTTGGACACATGGAAATAATGAGTGAAGAAAGATTAGTAAAAAAGATGTGGAAGGCAGATGTGGAAGGAATGAACATGAGGGGACGCCTGAGGATGAGATGGATGGATGGGGTGAAGGGGGCGTTGAGAAAGAGGGGATTGTCTGTTGAGCTAGGAAGGGAGAAGGCAGGAGATGGGGATAAGTGTAGAGTGGCTATGTATAGATAGTGCTGTTTTGCAAAGAAGGGAGGGGCGGGGGATCGGGATGGAGGAGGTGGTTATGTGTGAATTATATTTTGACATAAGCCGATGGGATTTCTCCCCGCCTTCTCATGTTCTGCATGAGGAAATGGAGAGGAGGGGTCGTCGATTAAATGAAGTGGCCTTGCTGTGGATGTACTGTGCCTTGCCACATTGCTTCTGACCCAGGGCAGTGGACGGGATACAGGGATGACTCGTCATCCAAGAGGAGCTAAGAAGAGAAAGGGGAAAGGGTGGTGGAGGGGAGTGGAATGGGTGGGAGTGGGTACATGCCTTTGTATTGGTTACCTCCCTTATATGGAGGAAAAAGGAGGAACACAAATCCATAGTAAGACATATGGAAAATACTTTAAAAAGATAATAAATGCACAATTAGCCATCACTTTCAATGAAGTATGTATAATTGAAAATATCCTGCCCATATATACTATTAATATATATATATATATATACACATATATATATATATATATATATATATATATATATATATATATATATATATATATATATATATTCATATATATATATATATATATATATATATATATATATCAACGGTTCCGACCGGTACCGGTCTCCGACGGGCTGCGGCCATTCTCCATCGCCGCCCCGAGGCGAGTGAGCATTACGATTTTCGGACTTCAAAAGAGAATTACCGAGAGAAGTGTGGACTGGACACGGCTGTGGTTTCTGTACAGCCCGGAGCAATTGTACGAGTTCCGGCGCCTGATATGTAGTGCAAAGGGGGATGAGATAGCGGTCAAGTGGTTAACGTAACTTTTGGTACAGCAGTCCACATCATAGATTTTATTCCGATAAGCCGAAGTGCTGAATCTGTACTGGACGGAGTCTAGACCAAGCACCGTGACCTCCTGCATGGCAAGGTCCGCCCCCGAACCTAACTGATAACATCCATCGTCTAGTGTTCACTCAAGTGGAATCTATAAATCGCACCATACATGGGCGGTGAATGCGGTTGATAGATTTAACTGCGTTATGGGGTTCTAAAGAGAAGGTCTCACTATGAACCAAAAAATTCGCCCGCACGGGAGCGCCAAGCGGTCTCCAAGCTACCAGAGGACGGGGTCAGTTGGCTTCGAACCCTAACAAGTACCTTCAGGTGGTGCTTGACGTCAGAGAAGTTGGACATGGGTAAACTTTTCCTCCCCAGCCGTGATACTGGAACTGCGATCGTAAAGTGAAGAATCTGTCGCAATCGTTTGTGGATACAGATTCTGACTGAGTCACCGGATTTGCGGTTGCGGCTCAGGCTGCAGCTGAATTGAATTGGTTGGCTTTGACCACAACAGAATACATAAGGGAACATAAGAATGAAGGAGACTGCAATAGACCATAAGGCCTACACTATGCAGTTCCATGTCCATTACCACCTGTCATCCCCCATCCAAAACTATCTAACCTTCTCTTAAAGCAGTCAATAGAATCTCATAAGGTACGCTCCGCCGTGTGGCGAGAGTTGATTTGGAGGACTGCTCATGGACAAGGCAAAGTGATCAATAAACATAAGACTGAAATAGTCGTTAATCGAGATGGGTTTAACCGACACACAGCTAAATGATCTGGTGGCGACCAGAATATAGAAATGATAACGAAGCAAAGGAGAAATTAATGTGTCACAAAGCCAAGCCAGGCCAAAAACTCTCTTTGAAGCTTTTATAATGTTGATATTGACGATCAAATAAAATGTTACGATCATAGACCATAAGTAACCTAAAACTTAAAAAGACACCAAATCATTTTTGTAAGGAACTGAGCTGTTTGCAGAGAACAGACTATTCACAAATAGGAATGATGAAATGCTTTAACCCGTCTTAATATATTCTCCTTCCGGGAGCTAAACACACAGAAACCTCTTGCAATTTGTCTCGATTAAACATCGGGACGTTTGCCCTCTTGTACGCACTTCTATGGCTATCGCTAGCCGAGGTTATTCAGATTAGGTAAAACCAGGCATATTCTATGGCTTAAGCCACATTATGAATGACAAGCCCAGACGATTTGAACGTTTGAAGTAAATGTCTGTCAAAGCTTGTACATAGCTGAAACTATATTGTGACTCACTGTTTACATACAATCAGCTGACTAACCCCAAGTGTGGCTTTGAAAGAAAGCAACAGTCTGTCTTTCTCTTCTCTCTCTCTCTCTCTCTCTCTCTCTCTCTCTCTCTCTCTCTCTCTCTCTCTCTCTCTCTCTCTCTCTCTCTCTCTCTCTCTCTCTCACTCTCTCTCTCTCAATCCATCACGCTCTTCAGTGCTAATCCCACAAGTCCTAATTGTTACTTTAATGATTTTGTTTTGACAGACGCCAAATAATTTTATTCACCCTACGGAAACCTTTTGGACTTAAATGATTAAATCAGTAGCAAGAGCATCAACCACGACCAATCCCGCTGCTGGATGCAAACCCCCTTCCGCACCAAGACACATTTATACCTCAAATCGGGCTCACTTTATGCAACGTGCATGTCATCATCATCAATTGGTGGTATACGCCGGGAGGCGCGTTGCTTCACTCACACACCGGCTCCAGTAGCCACGGTCTTTCCGAGCAAGCTCCCATGCAGTCATCCATCACATTCGAAACAATTCTCGACAGGTTCGATCAACTTCACGCGGCCATAAATACTGTGGTCGTCCACTTCGTCGTCTCCTCCGTCGAGAGTTTTCTGTTTTTGTTTTTTTGTGTGTGTGTGTGTGTGTGTGTGTGTGTGTGTGTGTGTGTGTGTGTGTGTGTGTGTGTGTGTGTGTGTGTGTGTGTGTGTGTGTGTGTGTGTACATACATATACCAATGGCTATTTCCCCCTTAGAAGGGAGGTAGCTAAAAACAAAGGCATAAAATCCACTCCCACCTATTCCATCCCTACATACTCCACTCCCATTCACCCCCTCCCTCCCTCTTATCTTGGCTCCTCTTGGATGACGGGTCATCCCTGCATCTCGCCCACTGCCCTGGGTCAGAAGCAGTGTCGCAGGACACAGCACATCCACAGCAAGGCCGCTTCATTAAATCGGCGACCCACTCCTCTCCGTTCCCTCATGCAAAAAAGAGAAAACGGTGAGAAATCCCTTCGGGCTGCGTCAAGATATCATTCACACATACTCCCTCACCCCATCCCCCACCCACTCCCTTCCATGTATCATAGCATCATCCATACACAATCACTCCCCATTCACCCCTATCTTCTGTCTTCTCCCTTCTTTCCTCAACAGACATTCCCCTCTTTCCCAATGCCCCTTTTACCCCATCCATCCACCTCATCCTTGGTCGCCCCCTAATGTTCATTACTTCCACCTCTACCTTCCACATCTCTTGTACTAATATTTCTTCACTCATTCTTTCCATGTGTCCAAATCATCCCAACACTCTTTCATCAACCTTATCTCCCAACTCCCTTTCCACCCCCGCTGTCCTCCTTACCTCCTTGTTTCTTAGATGGTCATACAGCACCCAAATGGAGTCTGATGCAAATGCAAGGTAGTGACAAACCGTTCCTCGAGATTCTTTAGTTTACTTAAGGACGCGTATCCTGCCAAACCTCTGGAACTGCTCACCACAAGATTCCGGTGGCGTGGGAATTTTCCTGACATTCCTTTCACGACTACACGATGTTCATGTACTTATATATATATATATATATATATATATACAAATACATATATGTGTGTGTGTGTGTGTGTGTGTGTGTGTGTGTGTGTGTGTGTGTGTGTGTGTGTGTGTGTGTGTGTGTGTAAGTGTGTGTGTGTGTGTGTGTGTGTGTGTGTGTGTGTGTGTGTGTGTGTGTGTGTGTGTGTGTGTGTGTGTGTGTGTGTGTGTGTGTGTGTGTGTGTGTGTGTGAGTGTGTGTGTCTCTAGTTTGCTTTTAAACTCATGAATGGTTTTTGCGCATACTATTTCATTATTCCAGTTTGTGTGTGTGTGTGTGTGTGTGTGTGTGTGTGTGTGTGTGTGTGTGTGTGTGTGTGTGTGTGTGTGTGTGTATGTGTGTGTATGTGTGTGAGCGTATGTGTGTGTGTGTGTTTAAGTGGGTGCGTGTTTATTGGTAAAGTGTGTCAGGAGGTTGTCTCTAAGACGTATCAAACGACAGCAAGTTAGTAATTAACATCTGTCATCTCTCTAGCTCCCGAAAGCAGATCTCTGTTGTCAGGATAGGGAATCGCAAACCTCCAAGAATTAGGGGCAATACGATGATTTATCATCTTGGAAACCAAAATACAACAAATCAAAGTACAAGAAAAACATGCCAAATATATAAAAACATGTAAAGTACAGCAAAAACCGAGACGTTTCGTATATATTTAAGCATCGTCAGTGAATCTGGAAAATAGTAGTTGCATTGAGAACTTGTACACATTGGTGGTAGTACGCGGATGATAATCTAGTATTGGCTAAGAAATTGTTAATCTGAGACAGAAAATGACGTAATTAAATTAAATAAAACAGAGGATACAGTTTACCCAGGAAGAAGAAATGACTGATGATATTCCATTTCTAAACACAATACTGACAAGGACAGAGGAAAAAAAACGGAGTAAAATTTAAAGTATACAGAAAACCAACGAACAGAGAAGATTATGTACATTTCTATTCCACTCACAATATCAAAATAAAATCAGGAATATTTCTTGAGTTCAATGGCCTTATTGAAATGCAGTGAAGAATTTTTCCAAGAAGAATTAGTCCATATCTTTATTTTTTTTTTTTTTTCTCAAAGACAAGCCCACCGGCTGCGCCGGCCCGGCTACGCCGGGGGCCTTGGCCTGCGGCGCTGCGCCTTAGGCGCGGGCGCTGCGCGCCCTGGGCTACGCCCCTTTTTTGGAAAATAAAATATCAAAATCATATTGCTTTATATTTCTTGTCAACATCTAGCTGTTCTCGCAAGTTCTTCGAGTTCTTCTTCTTCGAGTTCTTCTTCTTCGAGTTCTTCTTCTTCTTCGAGTTCTTCTTCGAGTTCTTCTTCGAGTTCTTCGAGTTCTTCTTCGAGTTCTTCTTCGAGTTCTTTTTCGAGTTCTTCGAGTTCTTCGAGTTCTTCTTCGAGTTCTTCGAGTTCTTCTTCGAGTTCTTCTTCGAGTTCTTCTTCGAGTTCTTCTCTTTCGAGTTCTTCGAGTTCTTCTTTTTCGAGTTCTTCGAGTTCTTCTTTTTCGAGTTCTTCGAGTTCTTCTTTTTCGTGTTCTTCGAGTTCTTCTTCGAGTTCTTCGAGTTCTTCTTCTTCTAGTTCGATTTCTTCTTCGAGTTCTTTCTTCTTCTTCGAGTTCTTCTTCGAGTTCTTCTCTTTCGAGTTCTTCGAGTTCTTCTTTTTCGAGTTCTTCGAGTTCTTCTTTTTCGAGTTCTTCGAGTTCTTCTTTTTCGAGTTCTTCGAGTTCTTCGAGTTCTTCTTCTTCGAGTTTTTCGATTTCTTCTTCGAGTTCTACTTCTTCTTCTTCTTCGAGTTCTTCGAGTTCTTCTTCTTCCTCTTCTTCGAGTTCTTCGAGTTCTTCTTCTTCGAGTTCTTCTTCTTCTTCTTCTTCTTCTTCTTCTTCTTCTTCTTCTTCGAGTTCTTCCTCTTCTTCTTCTTCGATTTCCTTCGAGTTCTTCTTCTTCTTCGAGTTCTTCTTCTTCACCGTAGTTGGCGGTGTTACCGATTTACCACCAAACGCGAAGGGTCAGTTTATTTTTTACTTATATAGATTGAACATATCTAAAGGGCATCTTTATCATCCTAAACACAAAGCTATCAAAGTCATAGAAATAATCACATTCATATAGACGACAACACCAAAAACAACAAAGTCTTCACATTCGTTCATAATCAAAATTTGAAGAAATAGTACTTTTATATACAAAAAAGAAAAGAAAAAGAAACCAGGGCAAATCAAGTAACAACAGAGGGAGAGAAAATTGGTGAGCTCACAAGGAAAATGGAGAATTTACAAGAAAATCACAGTATAAGGTATGAAAATCCATGTTCAGATATAATACAACGGTGAGACAGGATGTGGCCTAGAAAAAAAAAGACTTAGGGAACACAAAAGGGATGTAAGACACCACGGGTCATCAAACGTGTTGATGGTCCACTCTGAGACGGAAGTCCAAAGTGGAGAGAGACTCATATTCTACACAGAAGACCATGAAAAGGAAAAAAAGATAATTTCTTTTTATGCGGCATACATCAATGCCACCGAGGATAGGTGGTAAAGGGAACACGGACTGAGGGAAATACTTTCATTCCTGACTAGTTTCGCCTAAGTGGCTTCTTCAGAAGAATTCCTCTGAAGAAGCCACTCAGGCGAAACTAGATAGTAATAAAAATATTTCCCTCAGCCCGTGTTCCCTTTACCACCCATCCACATTCGTCACAATGTCCACACACAGAAGGTACCATCAGCTTCCGAGTTGGGTTTGTGTCCTGAGCGCAAACGTCTGCACAGGTGGCGGTAAGCGAGTGTAGGAAAAAGGCAAGGAAGTGATACTAAGCGACGATACCAGATCACGAGGAGAGGAGCTATCCCAATAGATCAAAGGTATTAATGGCTTGGTTTTCTTCTAATGTTCTTAGTCCAGTGAAGAAGCCCCTAGGGGTCGAAATATTTGGATCTCAATAAAGCTCTATACACCAGCCCTAACGTTCCACTGGCACCTTATCTCCATTTACATATACATATACATATACATATACATATACATATACACATACACATACATATGCATATCTATATGCATATATATATATATGTATATATATGTGTGTGTGTGTGTGTGTGTGTGTGTGTGTGTGTGTGTGTGTGTGTGTGTGTGTGTGTGTGTGTGTGTGTGTGTGTGTGTGTGTGTGTGTGTGTGTATGTACATGTACGTGTATATGTGAACATATATATACATATACATTCAATTCCTCAACACTTGTAACTTTCTATATTGCAGTTTTTCACATTACCTTCTTTCCTCTTCATGTTAAAATGTGTCTTTCGACAAAATTGTTCCTTCGACGGTGAAATTTACTTTTTTTAATAGATACCCGCCATAAACAAACTGTAACTTTGACAAAACAAATAACAACGACCTTTTTCCTGCCCCGATGAATCAACCTCCCCTCTCTCTTTTTCCCTCTCGACATGCTTTCACTCACAAAATGGCCGTCCGGGATATCACGCCGCCTCTTTCTTGCAACGTTAACCCAGTTTGAAACAACTAAAGTGGAGAAAACACTGAAGTGCACTCTTGGTATCTGGGGGAACAAAGATGTAGTAGAAAAAAAACTGTCGTAGTAATTTGTCACGATTAATCTCTCTTGTTGACTTTCTGTTACTAAAACTGTCACTCGTGGATACCTTTTTCGGTCGCAAATGAATGAAAACCCCCTTTTAGTAACAACACGTGGTAATAAAGCGTCGATAAAACTCGTTTTCTTAAGTGCACAGTGATGCCAAAGATTGCCAGGATCTCAGCTTAGAATCCGAACTTAGAATATTGGGATCCTATCGCTCGATTTTCTTTTCGTTTAATCACGACAACAATCATCCCAATACGTTGGCTCCACTTATGCGACGAAACCGTTTTTGGCTTCGTTTTTTATCGTGGATTCGGCTCCAGGTTTAATTACTTCCTTTCGAACCTCCGTCACGGTTCGGTCGGATCGAGGTTGATTCAGATCATCATCTGAAGTATTCTGAAACATCCAAGATGTGTCGCACAACGAGGGGGGGGGCCTCCTTCACCTCCGAGCCCAGCCCAAAAAGGTAACTTCAAACAAAAGATATAAAGGCCTCAAATTCACTTTGGTGGATAAGCACACATTCAAAATGTCACTTGGAAGAAACAAATAGATTAATACATAATACAGTAAACAAGTAGATAGTAAACAGTTATGTAAATAAATGAATACATATATATGTCATTGTATTAATAACATAAATAAATAGTGATAGATAAATACATATGTTAGTAAATAGGTAAATAATTATATAAATATATAAAATCATAAACAAATAAATGAACAAATAAATGAATAAATGCATAAATAAATATATAAATAGGTAAATGAAATAAACAAGCAAATAAATGATTGAACAAACAGATGAATTAATAAACGAATAAATAAACAAGAATATTAATAAATAAATTAATGGATGAATATACGAGTATAAAACGAATAAACATATAGATACAGATAAATAAAGAAAGATACAAGCTTCTTAGTTTCCCTAACACTGCAGACCATCTCGGCTCACATTAACAGAGTTAGTTACGAGTTTACTTAACGATATGACCCAGAGCGAGCTTAGCACATCTCTCCAAAGCTCACAGATCTTTGGCCAAACATATTGACAGCAATTAGCATGCAGTCCTTGACGTCACGCATCCTTACCCATCCTTGAAAAATATAAGCGTTAGTACCTTAAGACGAATACTTAGAAAACTAAACTCTATGCAATATTGTCTAGTACAATTTAGAAATGCTTTAGACGAAATCGCCAGTGAAAGCTTAAATTAGTTCCACCTCGTGACTTGACTAACAAACGTGACTAGGAATAGATTGTGTGTGTGTGTGTGTGTGTGTGTGTGTGTGTGTGTGTGTGTGTGTGTGTGTGTGTGTGTGTGTGTGTGTGTGTGTGTGTGTGTGTGTGTGTGTGTGTGTGGTTTGTGGTGTGTGTGTGTGTGTGTGTGTATGTGTGCGTGCAAGTGCGTGCGTGCGTGCGTGTGTGTGTGTGTGTGTGTGTGTGTGTGTGTGTGTGTGTGTGTGTGTGTGTGTGTGTGTGTGTGTGTGTGTGTGTGTGTGTGTGTGTGTGTGTGCGTGTGTGTGTGTGTGTGTGTGTGTGTGTGTGTGTGTGTGTGTGTGTGTGTGTGTGTGTGTGAGAGAGAGAGAGAGAGAGAGAGAGAGAGAGAGAGAGAGAAAGAGAGAGAAAAGAGAGAGAAAAGAAGAGAGAAGAGATAGAGAGAGGAGAGAGAAAAGACAGAAAGCGAGAGAGAAAAAGAGGGAGAGAGAGAGAGAGAGAGAAAGAGAGAAAAGAGAGAGAAAGAGGGGGTGAGGGAAGAGATGGGGAGTAGAGGGCAAAAACATAGCAGGCTGAGGAGTGTGTAGAAGGAAGAATGAGAGAAAGAGGTAAAATGGGATTAGAAGAGAGGGAGTGAGGAGAGAGAGGGAGTGAGGAGAGAGAGGGAGTGAGGAGAGCGAGGGAGTGAGGAGAGAGAGAGGGGGGAGGGGGGAGATGGAGAAGGGGAGACGGTGGACGAAGGAGGAAAGAAAACGGAAGTGGAACTAGAGAAAGTGTGAGGGGAGAAAAGAGGGGAAAGAGAGGAGAGAAGGTGGATGAGGGAGGAGAGAGGATGGAAGAAGGAGAGAAGTTGGGAGAGGGAGGAGAGAAGTAGGAAACGGGGGAAGAGGGTAAAGCGGAGAAGAGAAAAAGGTGAATGGAAGCGGGAGAGAGAGAGAGAGAGAGAGAGAGAGAGAGAGAGAGAGAGAGAGAGAGAGAGAGAGAAAGAGAGAGAGAGATGTGGACATGGTAAATAAAGAGAAAATGGACGGGTGGAGTGAGAGGGGACAGAGAGAGGGGAGAAGAGCCAAGAAGAGATAAGAAACAGGGAGGAAAGAATAGAGAGGAGGGGAAAGGACAGGGAGGGAGAGGGGGACAAGGAAGAGACAAAAGAAAAAGAGGAAAAAAACATAAATATGGAATAAAGTAAATAAAGGAAAACGAATAAGAAATAAAGAAAATAAAGGAAAATTGATAAGGAAGAAAAGGAAGATGGTGATAGAGGAAGGAAGAGTGAAAAGAGAGCAGATAAATATGCAAGAGAGACGCTGGAGAAGAAAGAAACTGAGAAAAAAGAGAGGAAGAAAAGAGGAGAGAGTAAGAGGAGAGGTGAGAAGAAAAGAGGAGAGGTGAGAACAAAAGAGGATGGGAGAGTAAAAGAAGAGGAGAGAGAGCTAGAGAAGAGGAGAGAGCAAGATATGTGCAGATAAGAGGAGAGAGCAAAATAAGATGAACGAGGTCGGAGATGACAACACCCATCAAGACGAAGCCGAACATTTTAGTCAAAAACCTGACCATTTCCAGTTGGTTTCATTCAGCTGAGAAGCGACCAAGACATACCTTTGTCCACATTTTACTTCCTCAGCTGACTAAAAACGTCCGTCTTTAGTATGAGGCACGTCATGGCACTGAAGATGTTGATCACATCAAGTTTCTCCAAGGAATTCCGCTTCTGCGGCCATCGCCCGGAAGGCTCTGCTGCATTGCCAAACTGCCCTCCCTCCCTCCCTCCCTCCCCTCTCTCACCTGTCAGGGCTGCCAACCCTCCCTCCCGCTCCTTAGCTACAGGTCTGCCAACCCCTCCGCGCCCTCACGCCGCCCGCCCCCACCCGAGAGAAAGTTGGTGGAACTCTTGGAGCGGGCGACCTACTTGTGACCAGCTCGAAGCCGCGTGGCGGTGGCTGTTCCTGCTACACTAGGATGAGTGATACTTGCTTTGCTTTGCTTTGTATAGCAATGGCCAGGCCAGACCAGCTGTACAGGGAAGGATCAGGTGGGCAGGTGTACCTGGTGCCCAGAGAGGGTACACGTTGTACAGGAAATGGTCAATGTACTCTTTGACTGGGGTGACCAGTTGTGCAAAACCGGGATTAGTTGCACTGAGACAATCATCGGTTGTGTGAGGGTCGGGCCAGCCACCTTCCTGGTAGACTTCAGTTCCCTCAGAACTACAAGAGGTTCTACAAATTCTTTGACTGTCACAGGAAACCTTTAAAGTTTTATATTAGCATACTCCAGGTAATTTTATTAAACTCGAAGGAAATCTCAGCTTTCATGGGGTTGAGTATCATATCTGGTGACCCTTTCAGTTTTACCCTGGCTACCCCTAGACGATTTAACTCAGTATAAGGAAATCTCAAGGAGTCAAATGGATATCTCCCTCTGCTCCTCATCGCTTGATCAAAGCCCAATTCACGACTTGGGTTGTGTTGTGGGTGTGGTGGATCTTCACCCCAACAAAACCAATCGGGCGAGGAGGAAAGAGAGGCTCGATCCCCCTCCCCCTCTGCCACCTCAGTCGCCGGCCCCGTTGCACGCGCGGACCCGCAGCATTGTCATTGCACGTGTTGCAAGGCAGAGGGCGGAACTGCAAATACTTGTTCCTCAGTCTGGTAACGGATAAACATTTGATCTCGATCTAGGCGCACGTAAAACTGTCAGCAACCGACCGACACTGGTACAGCTCTGGAGTAACAATGGTAGTATGTAATTATGACAATTTGTCAGTATGATTTCCGGAAGATGCATACGAACAATCACTAATCTTTCTTAGCCTCTACGGAATGAGAGGTCTGTATGAGATGAATTAAACTGTGAGCAGATAAACTTCACAAGATCGTTTAATTGAACACTGGGTTTTGATGGATCGCATGATGCCTCTACACCAAGTATAGATGATGGTACTTGTACAATCGAACTCATATTTATTTCAACATTGATCATAATGCGGTCATAAAGCGTCGATTGTACCTTATACATGATACGAAGTTTTCTGAATTTGTTTCTATCAGATACCTTCTACTTCTATGTAAACAGCACCACATAAACTCGTATTCCCTTTCGCGTTCATGTAGCCTTCTGACCGATTCATTGTGATCACTGTTGCGTCATATTTGTGTAACTAACTGTACAGTGAACCACAAGCGGCTTAATATATACAAAGACAAATAAACAAATAGACAAGTTAAGGAATAACTATACGAATTAGTAAGAAATAAATAAACACCTGGATGAACAGGTAGACAATAAGAAAGTAAATTTGCAGCAAACTTTATCATACTAAACACGAGTGACAACTCATTTCCTTGAGACTTTGTCATCTCCGTAAATGTGTTATTTAACTAATAGGTGACCCACTGAACGCGATGACGTATTCTATATAGCTGAGTGGCGGACTCCAGTTTGAATGCGTTCTCAATCGACCGAGGCACCTTTGTGTATATGTATATATATATATATATATATATATATATATATATACATATACATATATATATATATATACACACACACACACACACACACACACACACACACACACACACACACACACACACACACACACGGCACAGTGGTAGCGTTCGCAACCGCTGCTGCAGCGGTCCGAGTTCGAATTCCGCCCAGGGCTGAAATAATTTCAGTCGTTACTCCAACTCGCGTGGGCGGGGAGTTGGGGGTATATGTGCGTTTAAGGTCACAGCATTACCCATAGAACGGTCATATATGAGCTCTGAGCTCTCATCCGGGAGGGTAATAGCTGTCGATCACGAGTCCAACACGTGATCCAAGACCATAGTGAATCACACACACACACATACACACACACCTCTGCTATGGAGACGCTATATCTTACTGCATTGCCTCTGACCCAAACACTGGGCGGGATTGAGGGATGACTCTTCATCCACAAATAACTGAGATGAAATTGACATCAAATGGACCTTTTGTTGGATGTGGGATGGATGAAGGGAGCGTGACCTCGGGTCCCTTGTGAAGAAGATCATCGGTCCCAGGGAGCCCGGCCACCGCACTGGCCAATAGGTCACTCAGGGATTAAAGTTTGTAATATTTTATGAGAGAGTAATGCAATAACAACAAGACGCCTTCCTTTTACTCAGGTTTTCTGTACTAAGGTAACGGAGAAGATTGGTGTTAAGTTGGATTATGTAACTCTGAAATTAGAAATGCGCCACATATTCATCTCGAAGAAAACAATTTTCTACTCAAGAAAACTATGTATATATTTTTTCGGTAGTAGGTGTTGATACACCATTTAAAACTCATTAATCTCTTCAAAATAATGACGGAATCAAATAGATTTTTCTCTCAGATATCAAACAAATCTACTCAATTGAGGGCCTGGCTTAGATCAAAAAGGAGTTTCAATCAATCGATCAAAATTCCGTCCTGTGCCTTATCCGCCCACTAACCGAATGGAATCGTCCGATGTAGGGACCAAAAAAATCGTAAATTACGCTTTCGTATTGAGGTAACTCAATTTCGAAAATTTACTTTCATACACAAAGAACAGATGCACCACATTTTTTTTTAACAATTTTTGCACCCAGTCTCTAATACTGCCAAGATTACCTCCTTTTCCTCACACTAAATTGGGCTTCTCTGTCCTGGAGGAATGCGGGAAGACGGGAATAGTCTCCTGGTCCAGCGACAGAGGGAGTTTGGAGTGTCTTCGTATTTTCCACGCCCGCACTCCAAGTATAGAAACTCCTCCATTTAACTGAATAAAATCACCAGTGACAGTGATGTCGTTTGATCGACAGTAGGAATTATTTCCTCCATTTAAATTTCGTGAGAACACAGGAACAATCCATTAACACTCCTCATCAATATGGAAGAAGGACTTCACACCAACAATAGAAAAAATATCATTTTCCAAGAAAAGTACATACATACATATACCAAAGGCTCTTTCCCCCTTACACGGGAGGTAGCCAGAAGACAAGGCAAAGAAACCTCCCCCATCTATTCCATCCCCTACATACTCCACTCCCTTCTACCCTCTTCCCTCCCTCTTATCTTGGCACCCTCTGGATGACGGGTCATCCCTGCATCTTGTCCACTGCCCTAGAAAAGTAAAGCCACAAAACCTCATTCAGGATAATGTCCCTCACTACACATCCATCCATCCATACATACATACATATATACATAAATGCATGCATAAATACATGCATACGTACATATATACATACATACTGTACATACATGCATACACATATACATACAAACATGCATACATTATATTTATGGATACATGCATGTATACGATACACGCATACATTCATGGTGTATAAATCTATGTATGTGCCTATGCACACAGATTCATACATACATACATGTATACTGTCTATGCATACAAACATGCATATATATATATACATGTGCATAAATAGTGTACACGCTCACACACAAACACATGCATATATAACCACACACACATTGGTATATGAACCAATTACAAGAGCAAGAGAAGAGGAAGATATGGGTTTGGTCAAGGATAACTTGCCTCTGACAAGCAAAATAACCAAAATCGAGGGTGAACCAGACTATTTACGATTATTATATGCAATGGGGGGACGGAGAGGGGGGGGTCGCCGATTTAATGAAGCGGCCTTGCTGTGGATGTGCTGTGTCTTGCGACACTGCTTCTGACCCAGGGTAGTGGACAAGGTGCAGGGATGACCCGTCATCCAGGAGGTGCTCAGATAAGAGGGAGGGGGGAGGGGTGGGGAGTGTATCCAGGGATGGAACGGGTGGAAATAATTTTATGCCTTTCCCTTTTTGGCTACCTCCCTTGTAAGGAGGAAAAAGCCTTGGTATATGTATGTATTTATGTATTAAGCAGCTTTTCTACTATATGGGCGAGGAGATGATGAAAATATAAGATACATAATAGACCCTGTATAATACAGCCGGGGTGTATTAGAATATACAGCGGTGTTGTGGTCTTCGTATCAAATGAAAGACATAAACCTAATTGAGAGAATACAATGCGCAGTGACTAAATCAGCTCTAAACCTTCCAGGTAAGACATATAAAGAATGATTCAAAACACTGGACCTGCCATTTTAAAAGAGAGAGAGAGAGAGAGAGAGAGAGAGAGAGAGAGGAGAGAGAGAGAGAGAGAGAGAGAGAGATTATATATATATATATATATATATATGTATATATATATATATGTATATATATATATGTGTATATATGTATATACATATTGTATATATATATATATATATGTATATATATATATATATATATATATATATATATATATATATATAGAGAGAGAGAGAGAGAGAGAGAGAGAGAGAGAGAGAGAGAGAGAGAGAGAGAGAGAGAAAGGTGACTTGACAATAGCATTCGGATCATTAGAAAGGATAGATGGATCTGACAGAGAATATGTCTGGATTTGGGACGAGAGAAAGGCAAGAGGCCACGTGAACAAAAGAAAAATATCTCTAAAGGTTATTAGAAAATATTTTCACAAATAGAGGCACCAATTCCTGGAACAGCTAGGAAACTGATATCTCCCAAACCAAAGTCATAACTAAATTCAAAACTATAATAGTCGGAAAAAAAGAAAGACAGGACCCTACGAGTGTAGCAATATTACAATTATCCTGATACAATTAGGCAAACAGAGAGAGATTTTAATCTTAGGACGGAATAATCATGAGGTCATATTCTAATGGAAATTTTATTTCCTCTTACAAACATCTATTTATCCAATATATATATATATATATATATATATATATATATATATATATATATATATATATATATATATATATATATATGTATATATATATATATATATTTGTGCAAATGCTCCATATTCTTTATTTAGAGAAATTACTTTTTAAGATAAACATAGTAGTGTTATCGAAGAAATAAAGGATAATTCTAGATCGAATGGGCTTCAACTTTTATTTTTGTTTGATGTTGTATTATAACTAGTTTATTACAATAGGTTTTACATAGATTTGTAAACAAATTTATAGCATTCATTCTTTGTCGCATTTGTTACAGGTACATGTCTGTCTGCTACCATACCTCAGAGTACCATTATAGTACCATCAGCGCCATGATTTATAAAGTGATTGAAATAGCGATAGATTTGTGTGCGGGCGGAGTGAAGAACTATGCTTGCGTCTATCCATAGAGCAATTCCATTGCAGCGAAATCAGTTCCAACCTCCTGCCCTCCCCCCCAACTAGCCGTCAGTTCCGTCTCCATAAGTAGCTTTCTGCCGTAGTGATAAACATCTTGGGATACGTTATGACACAAGTAAGCGCCGTGATCATGGTGTGAAAGATTTTTTTACAAATACTGCAAGTAAATGTCTATGCTTGAACATGGATCTGGATGCGTGTTGTATATGTGTCAAATGGCAATTTTTATTATTCAGTGATCGGATTGTATGAGTTATGAGCTCTCATTCGGGCGGGTGATAGCCATCGTTTATGAACCCAGCACGTGATCTAAGACTTTGTTGACTCACACAAATGCGTGCGTGATTACATACACACACCTACATATGAAATCACGTTGGAAGATATTCTGTCTCAATGTATCGTATACTATAAGCGGTAATGCCAGCGACTGTATCAGTATGAATGTACCTTTGTATGTATGCATTTATATGCGCATGCGCACATATATATATGTAATTTTTGGGGAGAAGGAGTTTCAGATCATATTTGCTCGAAGGAAAGACGCCTTTATATAGGCGGACATTAAGACGAATAAAAAAAAATTGATTGTATCAGTATGAATGTGCCTTCATATGTGTGCATTTATATGCACTCATATATATATATATATATATATATATATATATATATATATATATATATTATATATATATGTGTCTTTTTCAGGGAATTTCAAATTATATTTGCTATGAAGAAAAGACGCTTTTATATAGACGGACATTAAGACGGATAAAAAAAATCAACTGTATCAGTATGAAAGTGCCTTTATATGTATGGATTTATATACACACACATATATATACGTCTTGTTTCAGGGAGTTTAAATTACTTTTGCTACGGAGAAAAGACGCCTCTATATAGCCGGACATTAAAACGGATGGGAAAAAAATCGAGTGCATCAGTATGAATGTGCCTTTATATGTATGCATTTATATGCAGACATATATATGTCTTTTTGGGGGGGCAAGAAGTTTCAAATCATATTTGCTACGAAGAAAAGACGCTTTTATATAGCTAGACATTAAGACGAATAGAAAAAAAAGAATCGACTGTATCAGTATGAATGTTCCTTTGTATGTATGCATCTATATGTACACATATATATGTCAAAGATTTTTTTTTCTTTTTTCTTTTTTCTTTTTTCTTTTTTTTTTTTTTTGCAGGGAGTTTCAAATAATATTTGCTACGAAGACGCCTTTATATAGCCGGACATTAAGACAGATGGATAAAAAAAAAATCGCATTTGTGATGCGTCATGTCTTTATACTTTCTCTGCTTAATCTTTCCTTCTCTGTGCCTGCCTGCCTGCCTGGCACCGTAGACACGTCCAGATGTGTGCTCTTCCGCGGCAGCAGCAAACATCTTTCACAATGAAACAATCGCAAGGGTAAAGGAACATGTATTCATACACGCTTATGTACATATACATACACTATCTACATATCTAAAATGCATACACAAGTCCATGTAAATCATATATATATATATATATATATATATATATATATATACATATGTGTGTGTGTGTGTGTGTGTGTGTGTGTGTGTGTGTGTGTGTGTGTGTGTGTGTGTGTGTGTGTGTGTGTGTGTGTGTGTGTGTGTGTGTGTATGTTTATGTGTGTGTGTGTTTGTGTGTGTACGCGCGTGTATGTGTATGTGTGCATACATAGTATATACCTTAAATATTGACAAGAGACTAAGATCCATACCATGACATTAAAGGCATATATATATATATATATATATATATATATATATATATATATATATATATATGTATATATATATAAATATATATATATATTGAGCTGCCTTTAGCATAAATACCTTGTAACAGATCAATGAGCAGTACTAGAGCCGCAGAGCTGGGCGCGTTACCGCCGGACAGGCAGTGCGTTACCGCCGGACAGGTAGTGCGTTACCGAAAAATCTGTGGGTGCATTTCCGTCAATGCGTTACCGATTTTAATTCCCTTAGAGCGGTCCGCGTTGCTGCGTATGTGTATATGTATATGCACATACGCAGCATGTATACGCAGATCTTTCGGTAACGCACTACTTGTCCGGTGGTAACGCGCCCAGATAGAGTGGCTAACCAGAAACTGATCGTTAAAACTGAGACTGATAACACTACCTCGCGCCACTTTGTAACGTCTGAGGTACCACGGGTTTATGGTCAGCCAGCCAGTCTTGACGCTACCCACAAAACGATTCTGAGGTGTTGCCCAGGGGGAACAAGAAAAGTTCTAACGCCATGTTAACCATGAAGTTTCGATGCAAGCTATGATAAAATAGACAGATAGATACATATGTAAACATACAGGTTGATTAATAAGTAGTTGAATGATTGAAGAAATAAATTGATTTATAAGCTGATAATAGAAAATAAAAACATATAAATAAATAGGCAAGAAGAATACAAACCAATCAATTTATAAGTAATTGAAAGAAAAAAGAAATAATTAGTAATAGCTAGCATGCACCAAAGAAGTCCCAACAAATATAAATATGCATGACTGTACATTAACGCTCGAGAGAATATGTAAGGTCATATACAGTCTTAGATATTCTCTTGATCATTTTCTA
>NC_134778.1:55147895-55157895 GCF_046742065.1 Oratosquilla oratoria | reverse complement strand
TTTCCGCCCCTTGGGCGGTGCTCAATCACGGTCATGCTGAGTTAATAGTTTTTATGTCTCCTTCCGTTACTCTCTTCCTTTGTTTTTCAGGTGACAAGAATTCTTGCTTCCCTTTCCTCTGCTTTTGTAACTATTTCATTTTTCACTGTATAGATATGATGATCTCTTCTTATTTTCAACTTCTTACAAAATTTTGCTTTTTTGGAATTCAGATTCTTTTTCGACTCCTAGCTTTGGTTATAGTTCTTGTATAAAACATTTTGTAGCTCTTCACAGTCGTCTTCGTTTTTTTTTTTTTTTATATTAACTTCACCTGCAAATAGCATGGTGTAACTACTTGTTGCATCTCTCATATCGTTGATGTAAATTGGTAATATTACTGATGTCGATATTGAGCACTGTAGAATCTCACCAATCACTTGTATCCAATCAAATATCTCATTTTAACAACCGTTTTCGTTCTTCTTATCCTTAAGAACCCTTCATTTACTTTATGATTCTCCTTTTGGTTTCCATGTTTTCCAACTTTCACATTCATCTGTGAGGTACTAATTGGAAGGTTTCTCCATATCCAGCCATGCACAATCCACTCAACCGTTTCTCTTGTAACATACCAACCACATTTGAATGAAGACTAAACAGATCTGATAGACAGAACCTTTTTTCTTTTCTACTGAAACTGAATTGGTTGTCTGCTAAAACTCTAATCTCTTCCGAATACTTCATTCGTCTGTTGTTGTTTTTTCATAATCATTTGACAAAACTCTACTATGATGATAGTGAAGGACACTTGACTATTTTTAGAGGTTCCTCTTTGTTTTATTTATAATCTGGGGCCATGCTTACCTCTTTCTAATCTCGGTACGGTCTATTTACTTCTGTTGAACACACATGCAGATCATGGATGTTGTTCATCAATTCATCTTTGTATACCTGAAGTATCCAATTGAAATTTTTCATCTAACCCCGATATTCTTTCACGTTCCTGGAGTCTTTAGCATTTTATGTACTATATATGTACTATCACCAGATAGTAGCTCTCGTATTTTCATTTTTATATAACTTAATATTACCTCTGTCATTCCTTTCTTCTTAAGACACTTTCTTTGATGAATATCAATTGGAGATTTTTATTCAACATTTTAATTTTCATCGTATACTAACCCATTTACTTTTAGAGTGTATGTATATGTATATATATATATATATATATATATATATATATATGTATATATGTATGTATGTATGTATATATAAATTCTGTCGAGTAACACAGCATACTAATTATTGATAATTATATACTTTCTCATTAAACTTTCAATGTAACCTATTTACAGAAAAGAAGAAAAGGTTCTGCTCGGTGCTCTTGAAAAAAGATATAAAACAAGGCACCAAGATGATGTACTAAACATCTTCACATATTACTGGAATCCAAGAACATCTTCACTAATTATGAAAACATCTGTGTGTGTGTGTGTGTGTGTGTGTGTGTGTGTGTGTGTGTGTGTGTGTGTGTGTGTGTGTGTGTGTGTGTGTGTGTGTGTGTGTGTGTGTGTGTGTGTGTGTGTGCGTGTGAGAGAGCCACGATATGCCATATCATTTATAGTCATGATTCAGCTTTGTTTAAATTACTTTCCTTTTCTTATCTCACAAGACCCATTATCCTATGCACTTAGTTTACATTTCACTCATACTTTCCCCTGTCATCCCAGTTCGTCAGTCTTAAAGGTAAATCAGAGCGGAGCAATTGCAATCAGTAATGCTTTCGCTTCGATCAAACACATCCATCATTCAATATATATCACCTTCGTTTTATAACAAGTTTTTAATTCCTACTGTTTTAATCCACATAGAGCATCTACTGCATGACCATAAATGACGTTTATGATGTGTGAACAGCGTAATGTCTCAAGTTTCCCGGATCACTAGCCTACTTGCTGAAACTCCACCGTTTTCTTTACAACCCTCCTCCCTAGAGATGTGGCCACGTCACGACAGCCTAGAACTTTCTCCGGCTGTTACCAGTCATCAGCTCAGCCCCTGCACTACTTCTCACTCGATCTCCCTCATCCCACACTCTCCCGCTCTCTCTAGCACCAACGTCTGTCGATAAATCAACACACTGTGCATCAATCTGTGTTCCGGTAAGCCTGGCAGAATCACTACGCGGAGAAATGTTTTGATTACATTTCTCTCCAAATGACCTTGAAAATCGCTTCTCACATTTGCTAGACGAATATGAAAACTTACAGATAACTCTCAAACATATTCCAACCTATCTTTTTTATGGAGGGAATGTTATTTATTAATTATCAAAATTCTTATGGATATTATTCTGTCTAACGTGGTAAAGTTTTATTCACCTTGAGATAACCTATGATCCAAATGAACCTCAAATAGATTTATCTTGATTAACCCCTGTTGGTGCATTAAGTCACAATTGTCACACTTTAGGAATATGTTCTGTCTAACGTTACACGATATCATTTTGGCTTACGCAACTCCCCGGTTCAAAAATAAATCAATACGAACACAGAGGAAAGATGGAATACAGTCTGCCATTCGAGCAGACGACATTGGCCTGTATGGAATGCTGGCGTCGCCTGAGGCGACTTCTGTTCTGACAGTGAACTCGACTATGATCCCACCAATCAGAAGGAAGTTTTCAAGAGAATTCAAGTTTCATGGCGTGTTATTAAAACAGAGCTATTTAGGAAGTGCAAAAGTTGAATAGAGTTGACTAATTATGTAAATAAAATCACTATAACAACAAATAGGTCCACGTATGCTCTGATCAAAACATTCATGCTAACATAAGCAATGGATTGTGTGTGTGTGTGTGTGTGTGTGTGTGTGTGTGTGTGTGTGTGTGTGTGTGTGTGTGTGTGTGTGTGTGTGTGTGTGTGTGTGTGTGTGTGTGTGTGTGTGTGTGTGTGTGTGTGTGTGTGTGTGTGTGTGTGTGTGTGTGTGTGTGTGTGTGTGCGCGCATTTACCTAATTGTAGTTTGCAGGAAAATTATTGTACTCGTGAAGTTCCGTCATTTGTATCCATTTGTCAACTTTGTTTTTCTAAATTCATTTAGGTTTTTCAAATTGACAACTTGCTTTTTTGAGCTATTTCAAAAGTTGACGCATCTGTACAGAAAGCTGTTCCTGTTATCTTTCAGGCAGCTTGTTTTTTTTTCTTTTCTTCTTCTTCTTTTCGTTTCCTCTTATCACTCTTCCATCTCAAAGATATCTTCTGGGTCAATTTTGTTACCTCTCTTTCTTATTTTTTCTAAAAGAAGAGATCCAGGACTTCAACCTTTTCATCATACGGTTTGTCTTTTAGGTCGGAGGCCATTTTGGTTACTTTTTCTTTGTACTCTTATTTCCTACTTTATTATCATTATTTCTGTGTGAGAACTACACCACTGCTGCATATTGTATTGCGAAACAAATCCAGTTCTTTATTATTTTTTTCATCATCATCTGTCCATGAAGTGAAACCCCACACTCATATTTGTCAATAGTTTATATCTCGCTAAAACAATTGTTCGTGCGTATACCGGTTGACGAAAGATTTGCGACAAGCACTACCTGGTATTTTGTATTCTCTCTTTATCTTTTCTTGCACTTAGTTCCGGTTGTAAATTTTGTTTAGATCTTTTTCAAACGATCTGCAATTCTCTCCGTCTTCTATTCTTTCTCATTATCTTTACGTCACCAGCAAAGAGATTGATGGAGCTTAGCGCTCCTTCCACTTGGTCATTTGCATAAATCAAGAACATTACAGGTGACAGAACCGACCCTTGCGGGACACCACTTGTTACTTCCCTCCAACTTGACACTTTATGTTTACTAAGGTTCTCATACGCCAGGCTTTCAGGAAGTCTCCATTCCAAGAATTCTACTTTAATTCCTCCACTGTGATCCAATTTCCTCAGTAGTATGTGATGCTATGTTAATTTTTTTTTTTCTTTTTTTTTTCTTTTTTTTTTTTTTTAGCCACAAACATTTCACTGATCAATCTCTCTTGCTGTAAATGTATTGTCTTTTGGGTAAAAAATTAACTAATTTGAGACACGTGATCATCCATTTCTCGATCTTGATTGGTTGTCTGCCAACATTTCCTACACTGCTAGAAAATTAATTTATTTTTCATAATTCTCTTATACAATTTAGCTATCATACTAGCCAATGACACTGGTCTGTAATTCAAGGCTTCCTCCTTGCTTCTTCCTTTAGAATTTGGTACTATATTTGCCTTCTTCTAGTCTTGAGGAACTATCCCTTATGATTACACAGTTAGGAAGTTCTTCCGTGCACTTTCTAAGTATTCAATTAGAGATCCCATCAAGAGCGTCTTGGATTTACATACTTCCTTCACTTTCTTGCTTATATTTCTTAATCCAACACTCCTATTTTCTCCCTTTTCGTTTAACAGATAATTTTCATAAGTGAAAACTGACTGAATTTTTTTCTTTGTCGTTTCAGTTTGTGTTTATGCGTCTTCATAAGCATCTCTTACTTTACTGTGTCAGGTTGCCATTGACAAACCTGCGAAACGGTTTAGGTCTATTTCTTGTTTTGTCGATTACGTATGCGAGAACGCATGTGTGAGAGAAAGTGATTTATTCTGAACCAGCAAAGAATCTCAAAACACCTAAGCAAGATGCTGTAATGATTATAATTTATTTTGTATTATTTTTGTTTTGTTTTGTTATCATCTGTGTTTTTGATTCTCATTTATTATTAGTTATATGTCAATTTATTATTATTTACCATTTACCTCTTTGTTTATTATTCAACTATACCTATGCATTTATCTATGTATTTTATTTGTTATTTACATTATTATAGTTTTTATTTATTAATTCATTATTATAGTTTTTTTCGCATCCGACCTAGATATGGATCAAAAGGTCTCCTGTCGGCATGTTCCGCCATTGTAATCCTTTGTAACAACAGTGGACCCAAGAACTACGGTGTGTAGGCCCTATGTTCCAGCACTTACCAATCACCTCACTCCTCCCCCCACTTTGTGTATTAGAAAGACGAAAGACTAAAGGAACTCCCTTTTATACAAAACCATGACTGGGGATCTGTGATAGACAGGATCCGAGGGACTGGATTCCTGGAAGCCTTCCTGCAACCCTGACACCTGAAGGTCGTCTCGGGTCTCCTCTTATCACTGGAACTTGGTGGTCGGGGTCTAGATAGTGGAAGTTGAGAATACACACACTTTCCTCCACTTTAAATAGTTACACTCTGCGCAGGATTTTTGTTCTACCTCCACATCATAACAAGTATCAACTTCATATCCATCCTCACGACCATAATTATGTCCAGTCCCATGGCTATGGGATAAGGTAATGAAGGCCAAGGATATGGCTGGAAGTCTCCAACCTGAGTCCTACACGTTGGTTCTATAGGGGTGATGGTCGCTGGAGAAAAAGAACAGGAATTGTTCTCTCCTTTGGCATCTTCCTATGTAACTGAATAGCTCTATTTAAGGATCCTCACTACTCACCCCTAAAGGGGAGGGGCCTAGAAAAGGTGGTCTAAATTATTCTATTTTGTTTTCCCTTCATACTTCACCGCGGCCATCAAGTCATCTCTTGTGCGGTTCAAAAACATTTAAGACGAAAACAAAATAAAAGACCGCGGACCCTCCCCACCTCATTATTGCAACATAGAAGGTCCGGACTCATTTAAATACTCAAGAGGCAACAGATCATCAACACAGATGCACAGCTTTTGTTGCTCATGAGCTGAAAAAATATAATGTCAACAAAGTCTTAGCAAAACACCTTTTTCAGGTAAGAACTTAAAACTTGTAAAGCAAGTTCTGGAATGGATATCTTGAAAGTACCTAAAGGTTTGTTGGATTAGAAATGCGTAACACATTACTGCTGAGACTTCCCGAACATCCGACTATCTTGAGTGAAAGACTTATGACTTGGTGACATGTGATACTGATAATATGCACCCACTCGAGGCTAAAGACGCAACAAAGAGTAACTAAACTTAGCTCTCCCCAAAATATCACCCAGAATATCACCCAAAGGTACGATAATGTTTCTCAGCGACTTCAAAGCCAAGGATGGGTCTAACAACTAAGTGTGGAGCAATGTACTAGGTAGACATGATGCAGGAAACCATAACTTGAGACTCCTTACATTGTGCCCAGAGCTCAACTTAATTATAGCCAACACTCTTGTAATTAAAGGATAGATATTAAACGTCCTGAACCACCCAAGATCAAAGCATCAGCAACTCGTAGACTACATTATCACCCAGAAACACCAGAAAGATATGCTTTTGATTTGAGCAGTGAGAGAGACACAGTGCTAGGCCGATCACCAACTTATGATATCCAAAATAAAACTTGTATTTTGTCCCCCAGTTTTCTATCAGAGCTACACACAAGAAACTAAATTGTAATCTCCTTTAAAATCCCTCCAAACGTATAATATTTTCGTAAAACTATAGCGGAACACCTAAATTCCATGTCAGTCATCGACCAAAATCTCCACAATTTTAGCATAGCTGAGGAATGGGACATTGTTCGTATACTCACAAAGCTTCTGTTGATACTATTGATTTCACTAAACGATGTCACCGTGATTGGTTTAATGAACACAAGAAACTTCTATACTTTTTACTGCATAAAAACAAAGATCATGACAATTTGCCCTCAAACCCTCTACCCACAACCTTTAGAGCTAACTTGCGTGCACTTTAAGCTGAAAAACAAAGAAAACTAAGGAAAATAGAGAGCGACTGTTGGCATACCATGACCCAAAAAATATAAAGATTTGTTGATAGTAACAACTCTCATGGATGCTATAATGGCATCAAAATTATTTACGATCCAAAGAAATATAGCCTCACTCGAGTGAGATCAGCTTAGGACGTCCTTCTAAAAGATTTCATCGGATTCTCAACAGATGGCCTGAGCACTTCAACGAAGTCATCAATCGTAGACATGCTACTAATCCTGATATCTTAGACTCTCCCAGACTTTCCCACCATCGCACCTCACACCCCCCTTCCAGAATTTGCGACCTAAGAAGCCATCAAAAGACTCAAAAGCATAAAAGAGCGGGATTGAGTGGTCTCTCACCTGAAATTCTTAAAAATGAAAGCTACCCTCTACATCAAAGACTCCACTAAGATATTTTTTGTGCCTGGCTAACTGAAACTTTCAGGATTGTAAAAGATACTAATGTCATCACTAAATCCAAAAGAAAAGGTGATAAATACCTCTGTGAAAATAGTCATGGATCTTTTGATCACTGTTAGGAAAGTTCTTACACAAATTATGCTTTTCAGACTGGCAAAGCATATTGCAAAATCTGCCTTGTCAAACACACATTAAGGTTTAAGGACATAAATACCACAGATATGATTTTTGTCGCTCGACAATTACAAGAAAAATGCCCTCAACAACAATATGATCTGTATTTGGCTTTTTCTCGATCTATTAATTTTTTTTACACAGTAAACGATAAGCTCCTTTGGGCTCTCCTTCAAAAGTAGTTTAGGATTCTTTCAATATCCTTAATATCCTTCAAAGCTTCCACGAGAAATAAATGTCTGTGTGCTAGCAGATGGCTAGAAATTATAATCCTTTGCATTTGAAATAGAAGTTAGACGAGGGTGTATCTCGGACCCCGTGATATTTAACCTGTTTTTCATAGCGTTAACCCTACTTATCCACAAGTCTTTTCACAACGACGATAGAGTTAAATTCAGTTCATTTTATACGGAAGTCTCTTTAATCTCTGTCGCCTACAGGCTTAGACCAGTCACCACAACTACCTCATGCAGTTAAAGGTACGCTGATGACTGTGGTCTATTAGCTCACTCTGCAGAGGCGACACTTTAATCAACATACATTAAAAATTAGCCAACAGAGGCTGGTACTACACTCACCTCGTGTTTTTTTTAACTATTGATGTGTCTCTCAAACAAGTCGAACAATTCACTTGCCTTGGTAGCATGATGACGACAAATCATAATCTCAAAGATAAGACTCAGTCTCTAATTTAAATTGCAGCAGTATTTTTCGGCTATTTTTACTTCCGAGGTTTTGACAAAAAATAGATAGATAAATAAACAAATAAAACAGATCAAGTCTTTGTGTACAGAATTGTTTGTATTTCTACTCTCCTTTACAATCCAGACTTGGACCACCTACAAATAACAAAGGTATTTCGAGTTTTTCACATCAGCTGTCTCCAAATAAAATTCTCGACCTAACATGGCAAAAAAAAAAAGAAAAAACGTACTAACATCATTCAACGTACACAAATCTCCATCATGAAGGCAACATTAGCATAAAAGAAAACTGCAATGGTCAAACCGCTTCGTTCGCATGCCCGAGCACAGACCTCTACATCAAATTCTATAAGGACAGATGTCTAATGCAAGCCACGATGACGGAAAACAAATAAAATTTTAAAGGACTAGTGAAAACAAAACTAAAAATTCAATATTCAGTTTTCTGACCTCCAGACCATTGTGTATGACCATATCCTGTGGCGTATATTATACAAACAAGAGAACAAACATCTTAAAGCTACTCGCAAACAAACATACCGACCGATGGGCGAGAAGTCCATAGCAAAAAATTGCAAAACCCACCCACCGGACACAAAGCTGTCCTGTCACATGTGTGAAAGAATGTGGGTCAGGAGAATTGGGACTTATAGTCATCTTCAGTGGCAGCAACGTCGACAACCATAACGCCGCTATTTATCACATTCACCCTTGCATAGTCATCGGAGCACTGTTGTCGTCGTCTACCGACGATGAGGGGAAACCTTTCCGCGTCAGTTAACTACGATGTAACGAGGCACTAACGCAAGACTATTTTATTCAGCTGAAATCTAGACCCCTTGATCAAATGCTTACCTCAGTTAATCCCTTCGATACGATGGCACAGCTAACATATTTGTACAGGCTAGTGCCAGACAAGTTTATTACACTGATAGCGGTACACCATGCTGAATGAGTACGTTTAATTGTAACATTTGCCTTTGTTCTGCCTTCGACCAGATGCAACCAAATAATTGTCCTCGTCCACGGAGTGAAAACGAGAGACGAGCCGCGCGACCCTGTCTAAAACCTCGTCTCGCTTTCTTGTTCCACAAATCACTGAATGCTTTTCTACTAACAAAAGATAATATTGATGCTCTGCGTGTAGTTGGGTTCCAGCAGACAGCATACATTATAGGATAGGTACGGAGAAAGTATATTCCGTTGTATAACAAAAGGTTCCATCTAAGGATCTATCAGAGCCAAACCAAAGTAAACATGCAGACCACATCTTACATCACATTGCAACGTAGTCACGATGACGGTGACGCATACTTTGGGGCCAGCAAACACATTTATAGTTACGTTTGAACTTTGTTACTGGAACACTTTGAGAAGCAGCACGGCATTATTACAGATACCAAGAACAACTACAGAAATATTCAAAATAATAGTAACACAAAAAGATTTCTGTTGAGTTTTT
Source organism: Oratosquilla oratoria (assembly GCF_046742065.1). Lineage (NCBI taxonomy): Eukaryota > Metazoa > Arthropoda > Malacostraca > Stomatopoda > Squillidae > Oratosquilla > Oratosquilla oratoria. The sequence continues at coordinate 55,148,388 of NC_134778.1, read as the reverse complement.
ATTTCTTATTGGGATATTTTGAGAAGCTGAACCGGTGTATTATAAATGTCTAGAAAGACTATAAAAAGATTCAGCACAATACAAATACAAAAAGTCTTTACAGCTTATTTCAGAAGACAGTTTATATTTAACCTGTGACGTATAAACATATCAACCAAATAATATTAAGTGTTGACTTGAGTTCTGACCGAAATTGCTTAGTCCCATGGTAACCAACAGAGGTATTTGAGGTCCCCATTGTTTTCTATAAGAAAAAAAGGTTGAACTGTTGACTGTGGTGAACTGATTCCGATCTGTTTCTATGCTACTTGCTAGCAGGAGGGAAAGGGGAGGAGTCTCCAGTTCTCAGTTCTCCAAATTAGCAAAAGAAAAAGAATAATAGCCAAAGTTAATATAGATCTTAGGGCCGGTCCGATGCTGCACCTCCAGACTGAAGTGAAGGTGTTGATGGGTTTTGAAGACGATCACCAAGGAGATGATTCCCTCCGACATC
>NC_134778.1:55107895-55125395 GCF_046742065.1 Oratosquilla oratoria | reverse complement strand
TTTTTCTATTTCTTTTTCTTCTTTCTCTCTTTATCCTTCTTCTTATTCTTCTTTATTTTTCTCTTTTTGAACATCCTCTTTTTTATCATCTTCCTCCCTTTCCCCCCCCCCCTCTCTCTCTCTCTCTCTCTCTCTCTCTCTCTCTCTCTCTCTCTCTCTCTCTCTCTCTCTCTCTCTCTCTCTCTCTCTCTCTCTCTCTCTCTCTCTCTCTCCCTCCCTCTCTCTCTCTATCTATCTATCTCTCTATATAGCTTTATTACTAATATTTGTCTTTAACTTTTCCGCTACAGATATCCCCTTGTTGTTGCTGTGGTTCTTCTCTTCTCAAGTTTCTTTTTTTTTTCTTGTTCTTGTTCTTTTTCTTTTCCTTCCACAGCGGAAATAGAGGGGCAATATCTGGAACGTCTTAGCTGGAACGCTAGGAAGAAACCCTCTTCGTTTTCATAAGTATTTATTTTAGTATTCGAGTACCAAATGTATGTACCAATGACAATTCTGTCCACAGAATCAGGTCCCTCACATGAGGGGGGAATATGCCCCCCCCTGGGGCGGAACATTTAGGGGGGTGGCAATTCTAGTCTGGACATGCCGCTCACAAGGCTGACAAAATAGTTATAATAACAAAAAGGTCAGAGGAGCCCTGAATATTTTACTGTAATATACAAAATTTGCGTGAGAATCAACAGTATATGAAATATTTCCCCTTGTCTTTTCTGTAATAGGGACATTAAATAAAAAATTTAAAATATGTTTAATTTTTCCGCAAGCCAATAGGTATAATAGGCAGTAAGGAATGGTGGGGATGGGAGGTGGCGAAGGGGGAGGGGGAGAGGCGTCACTGAGAACGGCGCCCCGGGGCAGCACTAAGGCATGTAAGGGCTTTGCACAGAATAGACAAACTTGAGATCTCGTAGCTTCTTTCAACCCAGTCGTTCCGACTAATTCATCTTTCTTATTCCTTCATTTGTTCAACAATATGGTAAACAACCCATTCACCCGTTGAAACTCTGGAAATGAAAGATGCTTAATATCAATTTCTATTACCTAACGTTACATTCTATTGCATAACTATTACATAGTTATATCTAACAACATATAGTTTTCAATCTTACCCTTCGTGGGACTTCCATATTCCCTATGATAACTATGGTGGGAATAAACAATATTCAGGCCTCCCTTTCAAAACCACAATTTCACAACAACTATGGAGGTAGTTATCATATACATTTTCATATTACTCTAACCTAATTATTCAAACTTAATTTCAATTCAATTCATGTGCACTAATTTCTAACGTTAAATTTAGGTAATAAGATGTGTAACTTGTTATTAAATTTAATGGAGTACTAAAGACTTAGATACATTTTCGATTGTGTTATCCTCTGCATTTGTAACTGTTATTTCGAGCTATGTGCTCTTTTCATTATCTGCACTTCGTGTATATTGATTCAATGCGAAATAAACTTATTATTATTATATTATTATTATTTCTATAGTGAATGTAATAGGGAAACTCAAATAAGAGAAAACTAAATTACAAAGGGATAACCATGATATTCTACGTGCCATGTCCACTGCATTTCTATTCCTCTTCTTCCTCCTCCTCCTCCTCTTCCTCCTCCTCCTCCTCCGTCTCCTCCTCCTCCTCCTCCTCCTCCTCTTCTTCCTTCCCCTCCTGAATCGGACTTAGTTAGACAAGGCTAGGTTTACCTAAGTTAGATTAGGTTAGGTAGCGTTAGGCTAGGATAGATTGTGTGTGTGTGTGTGTGTGTGTGTGTGTGTGTGTGTGTGTGTGTGTGTGTGTGTGTGTGTGTGTGTGTGTGTGTGTGTGTGTGTGTGTGTGTGTGTGTGTGTGTGTGTGTGTATTCACCTCGGATCTGCTGCAGTCTCTGTCGAGACAGCCAGACACCACCCTACGGCAGTGAGCTCAGAGCTCCTTATTAGCCGATCTCTGGGTAGGTCTGAGACCACTCACACACCACACACCGGGACAGCAAGGTCACAACTCCTTGACTAACGTCCCGTACCTACTCGCTGCTAGGTGAACAGGGGCTACACGTGAAAGGAGACAAACCCAACTTATCTCCGCCCGACCGGGGAATCGAACCCCGGTTCACTGGCTTGTGAGGCCAGTGCTTTACCAATCCGCCACCGAGCCGTGTGTGTGTGTGTGTGTGTGTGTGTGTGTGTGTGTGTGTGTGTGTGTGTGTGTGTGTGTGTGTGTGTGTGTGTGTGTGTGTGTGTGTGTGTGTGTGTGTGTGTGTGTGTGTGTGTGTGTGTGTTTACCTAGTATTTACCTAGTTGTGTTATACGGGAAGAGAGCTATGCTCGTCGTGACTCGTCTTTGTATCTCTCAGCATCTAAATTGTTCTTATATTTTTGTATGGCTTTTGCACAAACTATTTTTTTTCGTTCAATTTGTTCCAGTCATCTATCGCTCAGTGTGGAAAACAATTCTTTTTCAGATCTCTTCCATAATTATCCTTTTTGAGTTTCTTTTCATGTCCTCTTGTTTTTCTTCTGTCCCACTTTAATCAATCTTCTCTATCAAGGAGTTCCATACCTTTCATGATTCTGTAAATGGCCAGTAGATTTCCTCTTTCTCTTCTTTTTTCCATGGTTGTTAGTTCCAGTTTGGACACTCCTTATTTGTATGTCAATTTTGAAAGTGTTGGTGTAATCTTTGTCGTTGATCTTTGGATTCTTTCTAATTTCTTTATATTATTTTTTGTGTTGGAGAGTGTCGCAGCGTACTCCAATCTTGGTCTTATCAGCGTGACTAATATTTTCTTTACTATTACCTCATACATGTAGTTAAAGGCCACCTTTAATGTTCTTAGTAAATTGTAGGTTTCTCCGACTATTTTGTTGATATGCTTGTCTGGTGACATTTCTTTGCTAATAATTACTCCTAGGTCCTAGTGTTGTGTGTGTGTGTGTGTGTGTGTGTGTGTGTGTGTGTGTGTGTGTGTGTGTGTGTGTGTGTGTGTGTGTGTGTGTGTGTGTGTGTGTGTGTGTGTGTGTGTGTGTGTGTGTGTGTGTGTGTGTGTGTGTGTGTGTGTGTGTAATTATATATATATATATATATATATATATATATACATATATATACACATATGTACGAGAAAAGCTGGAGTCCAGGAGCCATACTTCAACTAAGTATATATATACATAGTGTATACATACGCACACATACACACACACAAACACACATATATATGTATAATATATATATACATATATATATATATATATATACATATTATGTGTGAGTGTGGTTTGTGTGTGCGTGTACATAGATACGGTTTATGTATTCGGAATTTAGTGCATGTATGGAAGCAATTATGTAGCAAAGGTCAGTATGTGCAACACAGATAACGCATGACAACAGTGCGAGGAAGGATGTCCTCAAGGACAGAAGCGCCAGTAAAATACATCCAACAACATCAACAACATGTGTGAAAATAGGTGAAGATCACACGTCTAGGTTCTTCGAGTCTGTGCGTCGCGGGGTAAGGTTCTTCGACATTTCCTCCGCCTTAGTGGTGGATATTTTAGTTATGAGATCAATCGTCCGTGACTTCAAGAAAGGACTGAAGGACTTCCGGAGGAGACTTTGCAGGACGGAGAGGGACCCGAACGAGGACATGAGGGAGGGTAAGTACATTTTTGATCAGTATATTAGTAAACTTAAGTTAATTAAAAAGAAACTATATAGATGTTTAGAAGATTTTAAGGTAATGATAAAGAATACATTACAATAGATATTAGAATGTATAGGAGAATTTAGATTAACAATTAAAGAAGTGTTATTCAAGAAAACATGCAGCGGGGAAGAAACTAAGAAAAAAGATCACAGGGATGAGGACTTTTTAATCTTAAGTATTATTCTTTTATTTGTTGCGGTCATTCTTTGGAAAATATTCGTTTACTGATAGCACTTGGTTAAGCTAATTTTTCTATACATTCTTTATCTATCTTTTTCCTGTATGTAATGTTACGCTTTTTAGCTGTTCTTTATCAATTTCTTATTTTCTTTAGACTCTTTACTCCCTGGGGCCCTCAACATCGACGCGCGTCGAGGGACGCGGATCATCACCTGTGGACATGACGGACATCACGGACATCACGGACATGAGAGACATCACGGACAACACGGACTGTTGAGACGCCGGAGGACGACGCAACGGCGTGTGGCCCCCGGGAGCTTCTTCACCACCCATCTCCCGAAGTCCAAGCTCGAGGCGTTAGGTCCCTCCCCGTCGGTGCACGCGTCGTCTTGAACCTCCCGAAGTCCTAAAGTAAGTTTCTTCCCCGGCTGGCTGGTGTTAGGTCCCTCCCCGTCCGTGTGCTCGCGTCGTCTTGAACTCTCCCGAAGTCCGAGTTGCTTCCCCGGCTGGCCGGCGTAGATGTCCCTCCCCGTCCGTGCACGAGTTGTCCTCATCCCAATCATTCTTTATGTCCGTGTTGTCCCTAGGCTATAGTTCTCTTCCCATTCAAAAAAAAAAAAAAAAACATTCGCAACTAAAAAAAAATTTCTTTGCATGTTTGTGTTTTTCCCTCAGCAGAATAAAATCACGTGGCGACAGCCAAACTAACAAGAGACCGATCCCCCGGACGGGTTCATTGGAGAGCCCTTCGAGTGCTGCGAGAGATTTACCTGCAAGCGAGTAGTCCCCTGCCCTGGCGCCAACCACCACATTATTACTTAGATCAAAACTACTGCTATACATGTATGTTTATATTATATATATATATATATATATATATGTGCATATGTATATATATATATATACATATATACATATATATATATATATATATATTATACATATACATATATATATATGTATATATATATATATATATATATATAGATAGATAGATAGATATGTGTGTGTGTATGTGTGTGTGTGTGTGTGTGTGTGTGTGTGTGTGTGTGTGTGTGTGTGTGTGTGTGCACCCACACACACATACGTGTATATATATTTATATATTTTTATATATGTATATATATACATATATATATTTATATATATATTTATATATATATATATATATGTATGTATTTATATATATACAAATACATATATTTATATATATATATATATATATATATATATATATATATATATATATATATATATATATATACAGTGCTGTTTTGGTATGCAATCTCATTTATGGCGTAATCTAAAAAATTAGGATTTTGCTTTGGTATGCGATCCTAACCTAACCTAACCTAAACTAATCAACCTAACCTAACTTGACCTAATCTAACCTAATCTAACCTAACCTGACATAAACCTAACCTAACCTAACCTACCTAACCTAGCCTAACCTAACCTACCGAACCTAACCTAACCAAACCTAACCTAACACAACACGTATTTCTTGCTTATTTGTTAGGTTAGGTTAGGTAGGTTATGTTAGGTTAGGTTTAGGTTAGGTTAGGTTAGGTTAGGTTAGGTTAGGTTAGTTTTTTTACCTATTTCAAAAATATTGAGAACGGATACCAAAGCAAAATCCTAATTTTTTAGATCACGCCATAAATGAGATCGCATACAAAAATATATATATATATATATATATATATATATATATATATATATATATATATATATTATATATATATATATATATATATAAATAAATAAAAAAAAAAAAAAAAAAAAAAATGATGAACATAGATCGCTACTATCAGGTGAGATCACATACCAAAACAAAAGCACGACTTTGAGATCGCATACCAAAACAGCACCGATTAGGTTTGGTTGCAATTAATGAAAAATGTAAAGAATAATTTATCTTTCATCTTCCTTTCAATGTCGTTCGCTGTTAGCATAATCGGAAGCGTTCCGTTCTCGCAGTCCATTAGTTCCGGATTCCGCACTCCTCTCCTATTCCCAGCAATGACTATTACCTGCTCTAAAAGTACAAGTGCATAGGGTAAAAGTGACGGCTTCAGCAGCATCTACGACCCTCCTGGCGTTAACTCCTCACCTTCTTTTTCCAATGTCATTCATGTATGTAAGGTTGTAAATCTAAAGCAATATGGTGCATTGAGTGGTCGCAGTTACCCTGTGTTGTGTGGCCTACCCCCAAGCATCCTAGCATTTTGGTTATAAGTAGCCCATTTTCTTCTCCCCTCCCCTTCCCGCCCTTCCACGCTGTTTGATAAAAGAACAAGTTGTTATGAGAACAAGACAATCTTATCATGATTTATTATCTACAATGATAATTCAAGAATAGAATGTAATGAACTTTCGAAGTGCAAAACTTTAAATGTCGACAACTATGGATTAGATCGGAGAGTGGAGATCGCTTCTAGTGCAGATTCCTCGTGTACCTCGTCAAGAATTTCATCATGGCTAACGATAGATGATTTTATTTAGCTTGAATAAAGTCCTGTGGAGCAAAGGGTCGAGTGGAATGACCTTCACAATTAGCATGTACGGAATAACACTCCCTGAAATCGATTTAGTTTTCTTTGATGCTACTCGATTTTACAGAAGAAAAAAAAATTACGTTGGATGAAAAATTATTATTCATCTTATAACTTCCGCTCATGCAGTTTTGGTTGGGTTACATTACCAGGATACCTGATTTATCCAGTTATGTTATTGTCAACTTTCTATAAAGAAAGAGTACCACGCAACTGCATGAAATCGTCTGGCCTAAGTCAGAATGAAATGAAAAGGACCATTTGGCACAGAATAGGTTCGTTATGCTTCACTCCGTGACAAATGACCTCACAGGGCACTATAGAACTCATTGCCGGGTGGGGGTGGGGTGGGGTGGGGTGGGGGAAGGTGAGTGTGTGTGTCCGCGTGTTCCCCCAATCCTCCTCTCCACCCCCCAAAAACGACCTCAACCACTAGTCACCCGTGAGCTCAGAAGCCTCACGAGTTCCTCTTGGTGACTGTGTTTGTGCTCGTGCGCGAGTGTATGGACCCTTTCACACTAGGCAACTAATGACCGTCACTAGTGACGGTCACTAGTTGCCTACCATTATTTTAAATTGAGCATTTCACACAACGTCACTGCGGTTGCCCGATTGCGCAACAGGCTATGGCTGTTGCCCGCTCCAGTAACAAATGACCGTCACTGGCAGTTGCCGTCACCGACCGTCTCTTTTTCTTGACCAGCAAAGCCAACAGAAGCACCTCCTCCATTGATGCCATTCTTTCGACTAATGAGGTGATGAGAAAGGATTCCACAACTCGGTGGCAGTCACTGGTTGCTTGTGGTTGCCCGAGACTTTCACACTAAGCAACTAGTGACCGCCACTAGTGACGGTCACTAAATACCTAGTGTGAAAGGAGCCTAAGGGATCACGAGTGTACCTCATCCGCGGCCTTTAAACTGACCAGTACAACGGGTCACTATCCGTGCCCCTGCTCGCTGGCGTGCCTCTAATCCAGTGGTTCTCAACCTTTTTTGGCCACGCCCCACTTAATCACCTTTAAAACCCTGATGACCCCAATGTTGTGATATACAATTCTCATAATTTAAAAAATAAACTCCCTTTCAGCTGAAAAAGCATAAAACCTTGGTTTAAAACCACTTCAAAAGAACAAGGCATCAATGAAGAATAAAGAACAAAACAAATTGAATAAAATAGAAATAAAAAAATTGACCCGGACTTCCTCAGCTTCCCTCAATTGTCCCCCTTAAAAATCATATTGCCCACCTGAAAAACCGAATTGCCCACTTGTGGGGCGTACGCCCCAGGTCGAGAAGCACGGTTCTAATCCATCTTTAACGTCTGCGCGGGTTGTTTAAGATGCCGTCATGAGGACGAAGGCTGTTCCTCCTGAAGGCAAACGTCTGAGGCCGCCGTCTCGAGGGAGCGACACAGAGGAGGTCCCTCCCTGCCAGGTGAGGAGGTCCACCCCTTCCACAGAGGCCACTGTGGCCCAGGCTCCTCTCCCGACCAGGGGCCACAACGAGGCTTCGCCATATAAGACCACCCAACACCCCTCCCTCCGTGGACCGTGCGATCGTCATCGAAAGTACCCAGAGCTCTGTATTTCTTGGGATCCTTAACCCCAAACCAGCTCCTGTGACCTTCAATCTCACCCCCCCCCCACACCGGATCCTGTGACCCTTTCTGCCGCTGCACTCTAAGTGACCGACCCACATCGTCTTCAACAACGCCTACGAAGTTGTCATGGCTAACGAGCTGGACAACAGGAAGGCCAGATTCGCCGTCCAGCCCAACCTGCAAAGAGTTCGTGTTGTTCCTCTCTCAAGAAGGAGACATACAATTACCTGAAGAGCATCCTTGTTCTCAATGGGAGTGACATCTCCCTTGTCAGGTTAAATCCAGAGGAAAAGCCGGTTAGGACCAGGTTGATAGGCTATTCAGTGGAGTTCCCAATAACCGGAATAGAACAACACCCAAAGGTTACCGCCGCCAGGAGGAGCCTCGGGCAGAAAAAGGAGAAGCTCAGCTTCGTCATCGTGGAAATGCTGGACAGGCTTCCTGCAAAGTTACACCTGGGGATCAGGACCAATTTCAAGTTAATCCCCCTTCCCAGGAGCCATTCGCTGCTATTGGTGACAATTTGGGCACCACCAATCGCGTTGTCGACGCCAGGACAAGTGTGTCGTCTGTAGCGATCTTCACATGTCGGAAGAATGCTTCCTGAGGCACAGGGAAGGGGTAGAAGTTACTTCTAAGTGACCAACTGCTAAGAGGATCACAAGGCCAGGAGCGGCACCTGCAGTATGTGGAGGCAAAGCCTGAAGAAGGCTACCCCATCCCACACCTCAAACACGTAACTAGTGCCAAGAGCTTCAGTATGGGATGTCCAGCCCCTGGCCACCTCTGCTTCCTCACCACCTCCTGATGGCGACAGAGGCACTCCCGCCATCGCCATCCCTCTCGTCGGCTGCCAAAGACCACCTTTGCAAGCAGGGAGATCACTTGCTCCTGTTCCCTTCAGGACCCCTCCGCCCCTAACCCGTTCCAGATACACCCCACTCCAACCTGGCTACCCCTCCTTTCATGACGAAGGAGAGCGTGTGGTAGTTTGTCACTTCTATGGCAACTGCCGCGGTGAAGTGTATCGGGATGATTGAGGCAACAGTGACTAGGGTGCTGATGAAGGTTGTAGACACGGTCTTCGACCAAGTCACACTTCCCTATGCCTACCTTCTCCCCCCCCCCCCCCAGCATTCACTGTCCCTTCTGTGGGTGAAAGTAAGATGATGTCCCTTGCATTTCCACTATGACGTGATCGAGCTCTTTTTTCTGTCCGTGGCTCCTCCCGGTGGGTGTAATCTTTGGTTGTTGTTCTACTCCGGCTATCGGGAACTCCACTAAATAGCCCATCAGCCTGATCTTGACAGTGGCCGCGCCAGGGGGGGGGGGGGGGGGGGGGGGGCTTTAGCCCCCCCAACTGAAATGAGCAAATTGAAAATTTAAAACACTCATTGAAATAATTCTATTAAGTGGAATTTTTAATTGCCAGGGCTAAAGATTTGTCAGCCATCAGTGCTAGCCCAACCATTAACCCCCTCCCCTTCTGAAATGAGGACAATATGTGTATTATCATATTACTATTAGCCCCCCAAAAAATTTGCTCAGCCACCCCTTAGCCTCCCCAACTAAAAATTCCTGGCGCCGCCGCTGGATCTTGACCAGCTTCTCCTCTGGTATTTAGCCTGACGAGGGAGACATCACTCCCATTGAGAACCAGGATGTTCTTCAGGTAATCGTGTCTCCCACTTGAGGAGGTCAACACAAGCTCTCTTTGCAGGTTGGGCCGGACGGTGAATCTAGCCTTACTTGTCCAGCTCGATGGCTATGACAACCTCGTAGCGTTGATGAAACAGGTCTTGGTTCATCACAGGGGGTGCAGCGGCAGAAGGGGTCATAGGAGTCGGTGGGGGGTTGGTCACAGGAGCTGGTTGGGGGTTAGAGGTCCCAAGAGATGCAGTGTTCTGGGTACTTTAGGTAACAGTCCACGAGGGAGGTTTGTGAGCAACCTCCATGGGTACAACTGAGGTGGAAGGGTGTGGGGTGGACATATACGGCGGAGACTCTTTATTGCCCCTGGTCGGGAGAAAATCCTGGGCCACAGTGGCCTCTGTGGAAGGAGTGGACCTCCTCACCTTCCGGGAAGGGTCCTCTTCCGAGCCGCTCCCCCGAGAGGTGACCTCAGGAGCTCGACTCCAGAAATAACAGCCTTCGTACTCATGAGACTGTGCATGGAGCTTAGCAGCCCCCTCAGACGTCAAAAGTGGATTAGAGGTACGCCAGTGAGCAGAGAACAAAGACGGTGGCGATTAGACGAAGGAGAGGGTGACCCGTTGTGCTGGTCAATTTGAAGGCCGAGAATGAGGTACACTCGTGATCACTCACACTCGCGTACGGGCATAAATACAGTAGACGCAGTAGCAATTAATACGGCGGATTCCTATGATGTCGTTGCCCAAAAAGAATACATTCTTCGGAGGACACGAGTGACTGGTGGTGTTTTTTGGGGTAGGGAATACCTTGGAATAGTGTTTTGATGTATTCATCTACTTGTTCTGTGGTTTCAGATGGGGAATCGAGTCTTTTCTTACATCAGCAAGAGGAGGACTGGGAGTGGTGGGTGCGTGTGCAGGTAGGGGTGGCATGGGCTTGAAGGAAAGTCATGTTAAGATAGAGAGGGTTTGATGTAGCTACTGGTCCAACTGTTATAATGGAATTGTTGGAGCGGGGCATGATGGATTCCAATGCTTCCAAATATGCGATTCCAAGGTCAATCAACTCATCCGTTGTGCCTAGTTTCTCTAGCAGAAGACCTGCTTTTGGGTCTTAGATTTTATTTAAAAGTTCCGTGCACTCTTTTATTTGTGGAGCATTGGCCACTCCCACACTATTATTGAATGAACCATGTGTTTTGAACTAGGGCTTCAACTATAATTGAGAGGGATAATTTTCATGTTAGTTTCTCAACTGTATTTCTTTTGTTTGAGATTCATTTCTTTGTGCCAAAATTTGGTGGGGTCTTCCTCACTTAATACTGAAGTCTAGCTACTTTAAAGGGTGATCTGCTGTAAGTGATGGTTTACTAGTGCTGTTTAGGACTATGAATCTTGGGTAATCTAAGTCAGGGTCAATTTCATTTCAATACAGGTCCAAGTTTAAAAAAAAAAAAATTCTTTTGTTGGGCTGGAGCAATGATCAAAAGCCCTCTCTATAAGAGGAGGTCAAATGCAATTGTTCTGTCATTGTAGATTACTTCCGTCCTCAGGGGAAGGTTTTTGCTCTATTAGTGGGGGGGTTGTCACAAGGTGGGGTGGAAATGCAGTTCAGGGAACTTGATTACGGAAGACAAGACCTCCTGCTCCCTCTTCTTTTTGCCAACGTTCTTTGTTCATGCCACCGTATAGGTGACCTTGCTGGAGACCTACCAAGACCCAAACCAGATTAGGTTTAGGGAGTCTATGTTTAAGGCACCTTTACTAGTCCCCTCCACACGTGGTAGGAGTTGAGTGGATCCTAAATAAGGTTGCTCAGTTGTGTAGCTGTATTTTTCCTACAGTCTCGACACAAGGAATTGGGCCTATACCACCTGCCATGTAGGTTTTGACTCAGAGGTTCCAAAGAGCTTCATCTTCTGCTGTCATAACCATAGCTGAAGGACTTTCGATTGTTAGTTGGAAGAATAATGCTATTGTTATGTGGGAGGATGCTTGATAGTAACTGAATATATTGTCAGTCTCAGTCACTGCTTCACTCATGGCAACTCCTAGGTGGGAGTAGATCTTGGGAAGCACTGCTTGACAATGGTGGGAAATCAGTTGGTCTTCCTCTTCCAGATGTCCAGTCCTTGAGTCCAACCTAAAGATCTTGCTTCCCTCTCCTTGGGAGAAACAAGGTTGAAGAAAGTTGCAAGACCTTGAAACAAGATTCATGTCACCAGGGGAAGTTAACCTTTCCTCACCCTACCAGACTCAACTGTAACTATAATAACATTGTTCTCACTACCATCTGCACAATGTTTCAAAACAATATACAAACTTTGCCTGAACTGCAGGATTATAATAAAACATTTAAAGCTTTGCTTCACTTGTATTTCTTAAACCCATATATAGAATTGTACAAAAAATGAGCAATAAAACAGTAGTAACACAAAGTACAAGACTACAACTGCTTAAATATCATACAAAACATTGGCATTTCTTCATGGGAACCTGGAGGAAGGACATAAGAAATGGCTGAGTTTACAATACAGAAGGGATCTATGTATATAAATTGGTTGGAAATAACAACAGGTAATAAAATGAACTACATGTGAATTTATTACTTACAGCTGTTACTATACAACACAAAATGAAGTTTAAGGGAAAAGAATGTAGAATGCACAGAATGTGAAGGAACACATGAACTTTAGAGATAAAAACTGATAAGTGGGATTGATAAACATAATGGAAGATATAAATGCCAACAGGGATAGTGGTATAGGTCAGTGGAAAAAGTTTACAAGATAAATATTTACAATAATGAAAAGTAACAGAATGTTTTACATCATAACATCTTCAAAACTACAAATAAGGATGCATACAAAATGCATTCAACAAACACACTATATACACCAAATGAAACAAGTCTGGGAAAATATCACATCCATTCAATAATACTTTGAAACTTATCATCATCTAACTCTGACATGACAATTACAAATGCATGACTAGTGGTTGCATAAACATACATTAGAGGATGTTCCGAGCCACAAGTGAACCTGAAGAACTAAATAATCCATTACCATCCAATTTTCTAGCACCTTATGTGGATAAACTTTCCCATATACTAAATGAGCCAATGTCAAATATGAAGACTAGATGTAAGTATACTGTTCATCTAAATATATATTTCATTTAAGCACCTTGCCCCATTAAGGACTTCACCAAATCACACACTTAGTGAAAGTTATCTAGCCTTAAATAAAAAAGTAAGGTTCAGACAAATACCTTCATTTCTTGTACTATGTAAACCTTCACATATCTCGTATCCTTTTCTTTCAGACTATCCTCCAGGAATCCCCATGCCCTTATCCTTTCCCTTCTACCTTCTCCTCCCATCTTTTCCTCTATCCCCCCCCTCCCTTTTTTTTCTTAAGCAGTTTGGTCCCTCCAGTATTAGCATAAATAAATAATACTTTCTGATCAAATATTATATACACTTCCATGTCTCATTAAAAGCAACAATTCTTTTCTCTTTTCTTTATCCATTTTCCTTCTCTAAAATTCACGGGTTTGCTCATCTATTTTTTGCCACACTCCTCTCTCCATCTTTCTCTTTCATCTTATCCAACTTCACTCATTTACTTACTTAAAATATTACTTCCCTCAAAAAATTTCCCTTCTTAAGTAAGGACATAGTTCAATTCCATGTGAGGTATAAAGTTTAATGGTCTCTACTTATGCTAAAGCCAAGCTTTTCACTTAATATATCATTTTCTACCTTTGAGAATACCATTGAAGAATGCTTCCTTTATCAGTAGGTGGGGTATTGCCTCTTTACCACATCCTTCAAAAGCTAAAAAAACAACAACTATATTGTCTTCACAAGAGTATGGCATGGCAACCCCAAATATTTGGGAGAACTGTCTTTGGAATGGGTGGATGGGAGTGGAATGGGTGGGGATGAAATGGGAGGGAGTGGAATTATGCCTTTTGATTTTGGCTACCTCCCTAGTAAGAGTGAAAGAGCCCTTGGTATATGTATGTGTCTTTTGAATATCCCGTACTGGGGTACTAACTGCATGGTAACATGCAGACAATACTTTAGGGATTGTTTTATGCACCCCTATGAACCAGAGTCACATCAATCATCTATGTTAGTTTAAATATCTCTACTTGTAAAGGAATGATGATACTTTTGTACTATAGTCGTCCCTCCTCTATGCTGCTCCCTTGAACCTGTCCTTTCCCCGTTTCTGTGACTCAACTTCTGTATCCCCCTGTGATAGGGGGTTAACGATTCTATCACCATTTTCCCATACAAGTTATACAAGATAACTAACAAGGACAGAGTGATGGGACTAGGGATCCTGCACCATATGTGTTCTACAAAAAATTAAGGCATAATAGTGTCTGGGAGGAGGACTCCAATCAGAGCCCTAGTAATTGGGTCATTAAATGTGCATGGTTGTGGTACATATAAAAGGGAAGATATTAGAAATTTGTCTGTATGAAGGAAGATGAGTATGTTAGCATTAAGTGAAATCAAACTACAGGAGAGAGGTGAGTTTGGGTTTGAAATTGTAGTGGGAAGGGTGTCAGAAAAGATGAGTGGTCGAGGAAGTGAAGGAGTGGCTCTGTTCATAAGTGATGAGATAGGAAAATGAGTGAAGCATCTTTTAGGATAATGTGAGCAATAGTGAAATTGGGATGGGTAATTATGGGTTTTTATGAGTGCATACAATCCTGGTATTGAGAAAAGTGAATAGAAAAAGGAGGCTTTTTTTTAATCATTAAAACAAGTGTATTGACAGTTTTGGGAGGACTGTGAATGTACTAAAGTATGGGAATCTCAATGCTAGAGTAGACAGACAAAGTTGTAGGTTGGTTTGGGATGTCAATTAACCATAGTGGAAACATGATACTGAAGATATGTTTAGAAAGGGAGATAATGACCACAATTGGTGTTAAGAAGAGACAAGTACAAGTATACATGGGAAAAGGTGATGGCAAGGGTTGTTGAGAAGGCATTAATGGATTATTCAATCAATGGAAAAAAGTGTTGCGAGAAATAGGTATCTGGGGAGAAGGCTGTATGAAGAGATGATTATGCCTATGACACTGTATGGAGCTGATATTTGGAATACATAGGGGGTAGATAGGATGAATTTAAATGTGTCTAAGATCAAGTGCTTAAGAAGATGGTGGGGATACAAGGATGGATAGAGTGAGAAATAGAGAGGTGAGGTAGAGAGCAGGGATTGAGAAAGAGTTGGAATGTGGGGTTGCTCAAAGAATATTGGGATGATTTAGGCACATGGAAAAAATTGGTTAATAAAGGTAAACAAAAATAGTATGGAAGGCAGAAGTGGAGTGAAATTGAAGGGGGAGATTACAATTTGGACAGATGGATGGAGTGAAGAGAGTCTTAGGTGCAAAGGAAATGTCTCTTTAAGAGACCCACAGCTCCCAAGTAACCAGCAACAACTACTGGGTGGGCCCATAGATCACTTAAGAAAGGAATAGTGTGCTGTTGTCATGGAACTGTTAGTGTGGGGCACTAACAGGTGTGGGGTGTTACAGTTTTCTATGTGATGGTTGTATGTAGGGGTTTTGCAACTGTTGGTGCTGTTTTACTGCTAGATGGTGTCCTCAACACATGTGTGACAGTGTGACTCCTATCTCTCTTAAGAAGGACCTTTCCATGAGATTGAGGGTGTCAATGTGCCCTTGTGTTGATGTATAGTGTGGTATGGATGCTGGGATGTAGTATATGCTTCAGTAGCTTCTGCTTATCACTATAATTACTGTGAATGTGCTGTGTCTTGCTGCATTGCTTATGACCCAGGCGGTGGGCAGGAGACAGGGATGACCCTTCATCTGCAAGGACTTAAGATAAGAAGGAAGAATGGATAGTGGATGGGAGTGGAATGGGTGGGAATGGGTGCTTACCTTTGATTTGGTTATCTCCCGTATGAAAAGATGATGATGATGATGATGATGATGATGATGATGATGATGATGATGATGATGATGATGATGATGATGATCAAAATGATGATCAAAATGATGATCAAAATGATGATCAAAATGATGATGATCAAAATGATGATGATCAAAATGATGATGATCAAAATGATGATGATCAAAATGATGATGATCAAAATGATGATGATCAAAATGATGATGATCAAAATGATGATGATCAAAATGATGATGATCAAAATGATGATGATCAAAATGATGATCAAAATGATGATCAAAATGATGATCAAAATGATGATCAAAATGATGATCAAAATGATGATCAAAATGATGATCAAAATGATGATCAAAATGATGATCAAAATGATGATCAAAATGATGACCATGAGGATGATCACGATCATTATGACAATGACATTCTTTAGACAAATTATTACTGTCATTATTATCATCACATACTATTATTACTATTATTGTTATCATGAGGGGGATGGAGAGGGGGTTGCCAATTAAGTGAAGTGGCCTTGCTGTGGATGTAGTGTGTCTTACTACATTGCTTCTGACCCAGGACAATGGGTGAGATACAGGGATGAGCTGTCATCCATGAGCAGCTAAGATGAGAATGGGGTGGGGGGTGGATGGAAGTGAAATGCGTGAGAGTGTAAGCATGTGCCTCTGACTTGGCTACCTCCCTTATAAGGGGGAGAAATCCCTTGGTATATAGATTTATCATCATTAAAATTATCATTATTATTCATGGTCATCTGGAGTGAGAAATGCCATTGATGATTTTTGAAGTGAGGCTCCAGTCTACTATCTCTGAGCCATTGCCCTAGTTTGTAACAACTCAGCTTGGGTGTCTCCAGATGCTATTTTTGTTGCGTCTATGCTGGGTTACAATTGTCAGGTCATTTGTGTAAGTGAGTGCATTGATGTAAGTTCTGGACCAGGGGTTAGGAATGTCTGTCAAGCAGGGAAAGTAAAGAGCAAGAGATAGGTGGGCGTGGTTGTGACTGGATAATAAAATGATGTGGCCGGAAGGGATTTATTCTTGTCTGCTCAGTATTCTTGAGTGGATGAAGGAAGAGGTTTACCATGTTATGAGGTGGTGAGATAAACCAGCTTTGGCAGTCAAGCCATGCTGTAGAGGTGCTGAGCTTTGCTGCATTGTTCCTGATCTGAGTAGTGGACATGAGACAAGGACTCTTCATCTACAAGGAGTTAAGATGAAATGACAATAAATGGATGTCATGTGTTGGATGACTGAAGGATGGGTGAAGGATGGGTGCATGACTTGGCTGGCTATCTCCCTTATAAATGGGAAAGCACCTTTTGGTATAAGTATGTCTTTTAAAATAATCTTATCAATTTCTTAAATTCTTCAGTCGACAGAACAAAAGCTTCATCAATAACATCTTACTGCATTTATAAATATGAAAACTTATTCATAAGACTTGGAAAAAAGAATGAAATATTCATAACCATCTGCCTTGTGGTAAGGCTGACTATGATTTTTTAAAACTATAAAATATGAACAGAAAACAAGCCACAAGTTTTTCAAACAACAAATAATAACCAGTATCTCATAAATAACAAAAAACATCCATTTGGTCCCTTATAGCAAACTTATAAATAGTAAATTCCCAACTATCTGTACATGCATTACCTGAATTGTCACTAAATAAATAGTAATAACTGTTACTTAAAGTTTCACCGACAGGAAATCTGCAGTCCCATAGTGGCTGGCAATAGTTACTGGGTCCCCCTATAGACATTTTTGGGTTGAAATGCTAGACTGACTGCTGTATTAGTGTGAGATGTTTCTACATCA
>NC_134778.1:55062710-55072710 GCF_046742065.1 Oratosquilla oratoria | reverse complement strand
TGATCTTTGTTATTATTGTTGTTATTGTAATTTCATTGTTATTATTATTAACATTGTTGTTGTTATTATTAATATCATTATCGTTATGATCGATTTATGAGAATAGATAAAACAAAATTCCTGTTTGATTGAAAACAAGCGTTCGATTCGCCCGAAAAGAAAGCGGAGGATATCTACTGTCAACAAACCTGGGACGCAATTTTTTGTATTAGTTGATTTTGGTAAAGTAATTATATTAAAGTTATTTTGGTATAAGTATGTTGCTATTTGCAACTTATAAATTATCTTATTAATTTAATTTGATTGTTCATGATAATAACCTGCATTGCAGAAAAAAAAATTATATGTAATTTGTATGAAATGATATTTCCGTTATGAATCGAGGCAGCTTTCGATTATAAACGGAGTGACCGATTACAAACGGTGTCAAATGTAGTTCAGTGTAAATATGAAACATAATCTATAATTGAAAAAATATTAAGCCCAAGTTTCATTAGATGAACCCAATAATGACAATTCTATGCATTTTTTGTTGCATACAAGCAATAACTGCCATCATTACAATTTGTACTTTGTTGTTAATATTCTACAGTATTTCGATAAGTACCTATTTGTAATCAATATTGATATTTAATTATCTCTATTTTTTGTACTGGAATGGTATTGAAAATATCTGTATTTTCATATAGATATGTGCATCTTAGTGTGTCTTAGTGAGGAAAAGCATCGTACATGTGGTAACTTCTTGTCGCGCACGACTCCAAACGTAAACAAACAATCAAATTGTAAAATTTTCAAAGTGCACAGTGTTGTTTGAGCTTCATTTCTCTTATTCTAAAGTGAGTTATGCCAGTTTTTGTTTGTATTATTATTCAATTTAATGTGGAAATTAAATTATATGCGTCCCTGATCCCAAGATATAAACTGAGGAGGCATAATTTAACGAAAATGATCAACTTGTCATTGGGCCGTATCATACAATTGAACCGGGACTTGATCAGTTGACAGTTGAGTTTCGTGGTCGAATCCCAATTAGAGAAATGTCACATTACCTCCACTTTTTTTTTTCCTTAAATAACCACTGATATTTCTATTTTTTTTTTTCTTTCACCAAAAATTGCGATAGCAGGAATGTTGAAACTAATTGATTATTTTTTAATACTTTAACATCAGAGGCTTGTGTAAAACTAAATACAGCAGTTTGGCGTTAGAAAGAATAAAACAATTTAAATAAAAAACCTTAAATGAGATCGTTTGTCAAACCGCACACGACTGCGAACACACACACACACACACACACACACACGCTCACACACACACACACACACACACACACACACACACACACACACACACACACACACACACACACACACACACACACACACACACACACACACACACACACACACACACACACAAGCACACACACACACACACACACACACACACACACACACACACACACACACACACACACACACACACACACACACACACATATACACACACTCACGGCTTGCTGGTGTTGTGGATAGTGTCTTGATCCGTCACAAGGAAGTTCCGAGTTCAAGCCGCGCTCCGGTCGTGAAAAGCTTTTATTGCTACAATAAGTCATTACTCCTCTGCCCACCTTAACCAAGGGGCTTGGATCACGTGTTGGACTCGTGATCGACAGCTATTTCCCGCCCGGAAGAGAGCTCAGAGTTCATATATGACCGATCTATGAGTAATGCTGTGACCTTACACGCACACACATACACCCAACTCCCCGCCCACGAGAGTTAGAGTATCGACCCGCAGCGCAGCGATACTGAAATTATTTCAGCCCTGGACGGGATTCGAACTCGGACCGCCGTGGTGGCAGCCAGGATCTCTACCACTGCGCCACGAGTCATGTCAGTGTGTGTTTGTGTGTGTTCGCGCGTGTGTACGCACGCGTGTATATATATTTTTAATTAATTGCCGAAAATCGGGCTTTAAGAGCTGTAGGCTCTCACCCAATAGGATAATATCGATCAAGAGGCCAGCATATGATCTATGGACAGAGTGAATCTATGTATAAGGGGAAAGAGACCTTTTGGTATGTGTGTGTGCGTATATATACATTATATATATATTTATATATATATGTATATATGTATATATATAATATATATATATATATGTATATATATATATATATATATATATGTGGTGACCTCAAAGGAATTTCTACTATGTTTACATTTGATCATCTGGCCACACCCAAGCCTTCCCGCGTGTAGACCGGATCCAAATGCGTAGAGAATCTTGGCACAACTTTAATAAAATCACCTGAGGACAGATGGAAGAAAATACTTAAAACAACGAAGGTAGAAACCACTTGGAATGGGTTCGTAATAATATGCTTCGAATACGTTTTCTTTAGCGTAATAATAAAATAATTTGACGAAATTTTTAAATAATCGTCTGGGGCCAAAGTGGGGAGGGATTAAATGTTAAATGTGAAATCTTGCGAGAGGAGGAGGAGGAAGAGGAGGAGGAGGTGGAAGGCCATGTTGCCAAATTTCGTTCATTTGATAAAGAATTCGTTTTGAGCCCGTGTGGGGAGATTGTGACGTCAAGTCGCCTTTGTGGATAACGGTCAGTAATGAAATATTGCGTTTGTTTGTATTTTGTTTGTGTGTATATATTCATCCATCTATATTGCTTTCATTTTTTATTGTATATGTATATTTATCCATCTATTAATTCGTGTACTTGTTAGTGTGTGTGTGTGTATGTGTGTGTGTGTGTACTTATGTGTGTATGTGTGTGTATATATAAGAATAAATGAAGAAAAGAAACACTTATCAAATATCACTTGTATATCATTCCAAATTGAAATAAAAAATTGACTCTAGATAACATTTTCCAAATGAATCAAATTAAGCAAATTTAGTAACTTAGCATTAAAACCATGACAGGTTTTCTGAATGACCTGGGACCGATTATGACCTGAAACAAGCAAGAGAGAACCTGACCTGACCACGGAAGACAGATCAACAGGTCTCCATATATAAGATGGAAGCACTGGTAAAATACAGTTTATAGTAATATATCCCTATATACATGTGCTAGATTATTTATAAAGTGACTAGTGTCTATGGTAGGAACTGGTCTCGCCATAGACTAAATGGTCTTTTCTCTATAAAGAATGACAAAACTTAAAGATTAATAAATAGATTGATAAATAAATGAATAAATAATGAATGATAATTATATTAAATAATAGATATCAAGTAATAGGTAATAGATGAATATCAAATATTAAATATTAAATAATAAATAGTAAAAAATAAATGAGAAATTATCGATAATAAATAATATATGATAAATTGTAATAAAAGATAGTAGGTAGGTACATTGGTATACAATGAATGAATAAATAAATAATTTAATTGACAAATGAAATACTAGCAGTTCACTGATACACAAAGAAATACAACAAACCCTCCCTAGCTACGACAATAATATAGAAATCCCTCAATCCCTCACTCCCTCAATTCCTCAATCCCTCAATCCCTGACTCCCTCTCTTCCTCCTTTGCGTCCCACATCCTCTCTAATTCCTTTTTCTCCTTTCTTTCCTCCCTCCCTTCCTTTCTTCCTCCTTCCCTTCCTCTCCTCCTTCCCTTCCTCTCCTCCTTCCCTCTCCTTCCTCTATCTCCTTCCATTCCTTCCCCTTCCCTCTCCTCTCCTTCCCAACCTACTACTCCCTCCTCTCCCTCCCTCCCTCCTTCTCTTCTTCCCCCTTCCTCCAGCCTTCCTCCCACCTTCCCTCCCTCAGTCCTCACCTAAGATGGTAGGACTGCACCTAAAGTAGCCACCCCTCACCTCAGTTGCGAAATATTCACCTAAGGTGTCCAAGCTGCGTTTGAGGTGTTCAGCCAGCACCTACTTACACCTTAGGTGCTGCATCTTAACCTAAAGGTCCGTAACCTGCACTCAAAGTGTGCAAAATGTACGTAAAGGTCCGCAATATGCAGCCGTTGCTTCGTAACATGAACTCATTGTCCGCAATATGCAGCCCTAGGTCCGTTACATGAACCCATTGTCCGCTCTATACAGGCCTAAGTCCGTAACAGGAGCCCTGGTCCGCAATATGTAGTCCTAGGTCCATAACATGAACCCATTGTCCGCAATACGCAGCCCTAGGTCCGTAACATGAATCCAGAGTCCACTCTATGCAGGCCTAAGTCCGTAACAAGAACCCTGGTCCGCAATATGCAGGCCTAGGTCCGTAATATGAAGCTGAGGCCCGTAATGTGCATACCTAGGTCCGTTACATGAACCCATTGTCCGCAATATGTAGCCATAGATCCACAACAAAACAAAAAATCCGCAATTTGCAGCTGTATGTCCGTAAAATAAACCCAAGGTCCGCAACTATGCACATGGTATCAGCAAACAGGCACTTGGGGGGGCCGTAAATACGTGCATTGAATCCGCAACCATACACATACAGTTCGCAAATACATGCATCAATTCCGCAACCCTGTATATGGGAGGTCCGCAACCTACACCCGATATGCGCAACTTACACGTGGGGTGCGCAACCTGCACTTGCGTTCCTGGCGGCGGCGTTGCAGGAGGGACCAAGGTTGCTGAGCAAAGGTCACGAGGTTGCGCTGGAATGCCCACCTCCCACTCCCTCCCACTCCCTCCCTCGGCACCTCCCCGCTTCTCGCTCCGCTAGCAGAGCACTAGGTGCTAGTACTAGGTTGCACTAGCACCTTCTCTAGGTGTTCACTAGCGATCTACCTTCTCAAACAGATCTAGATGGTACGTTTTCTTTGTCTTAGGTGCTAATTAGAAGTAGGTGCTAGTACTAGGTTGCACTAGGACCCGTCCTAGATAGTAACTAGTTTTAGGTAATAGCCCTTTCTCTGTGGTTACAGGCTCATACAAGTGAATAAAATCGTTTGGAATTAACCAGAATAGAATATGTGAAGTGTCGGTTTGAATCACTCCTTGGGAGTGGGAGTGGCAGGGGAGTTAAGACTCCCAATTAACTCTGCGAGGATTTATTTCTAGCTGCCGTCAGGTGATTTTATTCAAAATGAGGTAGTGTCGATGCTAGGCAAGGGTTGGTCTAAGTCGGTAGCTGGTGCTAGTTAACTTAACTAGCTTCTTAACTAAGATCGACGGAGAGAAGGATTCGGTGTTAGTTATGTTAGGGATGGATTACTAACGATTAGTCCTCCTCTTCCTCCTCCTCCTCCTCCTCCTCCTCCTCCTCCTCCTCTTCTTCTTCTCCTCCTCTTTTCCTCCTTTTTCCCTTCGCACCCTCCTCCTCCTCCTCTTTTCCTCCTCCTTCCTCCTTTCACACCCTCCTTCTCCTCCTCCTCCTCCTCCTCCTCCTCCTCCTCCTTCTCCTCCTCCTTCTCCTCCTCCTCCTCCTTCTCCTTTTTCTGGTCGTCTTCCTTCTCCTCCTTCCGCCTTTCACACCCTCCTCCTCCTCCTCCTCCTCCTCTTCCTCTTTTCCATCTCGTCTTCCTCCTCCTCCTCTTCTACTTCTTCGTTCTTCTCTCCTTCATCTTCCCTCTCTTCCTCTTCCTCATCCTCTTCCTCCTCTTTCTCTTCCTCTTCTCGTTCCTCTCACTCTTCTTCCCTCTCCTCCCCTCTTCCCTTTCTTCCTTCACCTCCTCACTCACTTCACCGCCCTTCCTCTCCTCTTCCTGTTCTGCCTCCTACTACTACTATATTCCTCTTCTTCCTCCTCCTCTTCCTCCATTTATTCCTCCTCCTCCTCTTCTTCCCACCATTAGGGTAGCTTCTCACACGAATAAAATCATCTGGCGGCAATCGTATAAATACACGAAACGACGTTACTCTCGAATGTGGTGATTACTTTGGGGTCTGGGTCGATTCCTATTACTTTCAAGGCGGGGGGCAGCGACCCCCTACCCATCTGCATCACGAGGAGACTGTCACAACGCCATCCAGACAATGCGCCACGGTAGCGAAGTGGATCCAGTTGTTTGACTTACGATTTGTGAACCATATTCGAACCCACAAAAAAAAAAAAGCGTTTGTAACCCTTACCGATACCCTTTAGTGAGGGATAAAGGTTTCGTACCCGAAAAAAGGGGGTTTCGATTCCTTATAAGGGATTGGATTCTTTTTGACTCACCAATTTACCATTTGCAAAAGTCAGTGACAACCGTAAGAGGGGAGGGGAGGGGGAAGAGGGAGGGGAGGAAAGAGGGAATACTGTCAAGGAGGGGAGGAGGGTAGAGGAAGTGGAGGAGAGGGGGGAGGGGGAGATCACTCCGTTGCCCCAAGTTTTTCTTTTAGGAGGCCCTCAGCCCCTAAGTAACCGGCAACAGCCACTGTGCTTGTCCACAGTCACCCTGAGAAGAAACGTTGTGTTGTCTTGGGATTGTTAGTGTTGGGGTGTATTGAGGTTTGAGGCGTTCTGGGTCTTGTGTTTGGTGTTTGTATCTAGGGTAGTTTGGTTCTGTGGATATGTCTATATTGTGTTGGTGCTCTTTCAGTGCTGGGTGATGACTTGAACGCAGGCGTGCTGGTGTAGTACTTACTTCTCTTAGTTAAGAGTTATTATTATTATTGATGTTGTTGTTATCATTATTATTATTATTATTGGTATTATTATTATTATTACTATTATTATTATTATTATTATCACTATTATCATTATTGCTGTTGTTATTATTATTATCATTAATTACTATTATCAATATTGTTATTATTGTTGTTGTTATTATTATCATTATCATTATTATTATTATTATTATTATTATTATTATTGTTTTCTATTTTGTTTTTAATTTTCTTTTATTTATTTATTCATTTATTTTATTTTATTTTATTATTTTTTTTTTTTAATGGGTGAATGTGGATTTTTGGCCTTTATTTTTTGGCTACCTCCCTTGTAAAAGGAAAGAAAGTCGTTGGTATATGTATGTATATATGTATGTATGTATTATTATTATTATTATTATTATTATTATTTTTTTTTTTTTATGATGTCCGGGTGGGGTTTTGGTGAATATTTGGTTATGGTGGTCCGGTTTGAAGGGTGTGTGTTGTGCTTTGGGTGTGAATGTGTTTTTGTGTGGATGTATTGTGTGGTAGAAGTGGTTACCTGTATGTCTTTGAGTTGTATAATACTGTTTCTTTTATCATTATTTCATTTTCTTTAATTTTTTGTTTTGTTTTATTACATCTAATTCTATTTTATTTTATTTACTTATTTTTCATTTTATTTATTTTTTATTTATTTTTTGTTTTGAAGAGGGAAGGGAAAGGAAGACAAAGGAGAGGAGGGAAGGCGAACTGGAGGAGGAGGAGGAAGAGGAAGAGGAGGAGGAGGAGGGGAAAGAAAGAAGGCAGGAAAAGGAAGAAAAGAAGATGAGAGGAGGAGGAGGAGGAGGAAGGAAGGAAAAGGAAAGGAAAAGAAGAGGAGGGAGAAGAGGAGGGAAAGGGAGGAGAAGAAAAAGAGAAATAGTGAAGAGAGGAGGGGAGGGGAGGAGAGGGGGAGGGGAGGGGAAACAACATTGATAAACATGTACTGCCTGGCTATGGACTAAAAGGTCTCCCTTGAGCTCACTCCTCCACGCCCCAACCTACCTGCTGTATGACGCATTTTCCTCCCTCCTCCTCCTCCTCTTCCTCTTACTCCTCTTCCTACTACTACTACTACTACTATTACTACTGCTGCTGCTTCTACTACTACTACTCCTGCTCCTACCCCGACTCTTACTCCTCCTCGACCTCCTCCTCCTCCCCATCCACCTTCTCCTTATCCTGCTCCTCTTCTCTCCTCCTCCTCCTCCTCCTCCTCCCGTACACATGGCGAGACCACCCACATCAAGGTCCTCACGTATACAGCATATATATAAACCATCGGCACTCTGATTTTCCTCCTCCTCCTCCTCCTTCTTCTGTTCTTCTCCTTCCTTTTCCTTCTCCTTCTCCTCTTCTTCCATTTTCTGTTTTCTCCTTCTCCTCCCACTCTTCCTCATCCTTCCCTTCATCTTCCTTCTCCCCATCCTCCTCTTCCACTTCCTACTTCTGATCCTCTTCCTCCTTCTTCACTTCCTCTTCCTCCTCCTTATTCTCTTCCATTTTCTACTCTTCCTTCTCGTCTTTATCCTCCTCCTTTTTCATGTTATATAGATTGATTGATTATTTACCTTTGTTATGCTTTAGACACTTTATTATGGCCAGCGTCAGGTGAAGACGGGCGGTTCCTTTGATTAAAGTCGCCTGATGGCAGCCAGAATTATATATATATATATATATATATATATATATATATATATATATATATATATATATACATATATATATATAAACAATAAACATTGTCTACGCTTGAATCCAGTCTTAATTGATTGGGAGGTAACAGAGCGACATTATCCCTATCCCTTTTAAATCTTAGTCAATTACAATCTTATTACATAATTAATAAAGAAGAGAGAAAAAGGGGAAAAAATCAGCCAATCATATGCGAGTATGGAGGAAAGGGGGCGTGGCCACTGATGCGACTGTCCAGTCACGTGCGAGAGCTAAGGGAAAAGGGGCGTGGCCTGTCAAATGACATCAGAAGACACAGACATTGCCTGAGGGGAATATGTCTTCCCCGTCCTAGAGTTGGCTACGAAAAACAAGGTGGTCGCTTCCTCTCCCACGTCCCTCCTCATGGGCGTGTCACGTTCTAGAACTAGCTACGGTAAGAAGCGTCTATGTCCTTGGCCTTCTAGAAGAGCATCTGCTAGATAAGAGGTTATAAATTGCGTGGGAGAGGAGGGAGCGGGAGGGAGGGAGAGAGGGTAGCTAGTCCTCATTTTCTTCTTCTTCCTCCTCCTCCTCCTCCTCTTCCTTGTCTTCTTCCTCCTCCTCCTCTTCCTCTCCTTCCTCTTCCTCCTCCTCCTCCTCCTCCTCCTCTTCCTTGTCTTCTTCTTCCTCCTCCTCTTCCTCCTCCTCCTCTTCCCCTTCCTCTTCCTCTTCTCCTTCCGTTTTTCCTCCTACTCTCCTTCCTTTTCCTTTCCTCCTCTTCCTTATCTTCTTCTTCCTCCTCTTCGTCTTTTTCCTCTTCCTCCTCCTCTTCCCCTTCCTCTTCCTCTTCTCCTTCCGTTCTTCCTCCTACTCTTCTTCCTTTTCCTTTCCTCCTCTTCCTTGTCTTCTTCTTCCTCCTCTTCGTCTTCTTCCTCTTCCTCCTCCTCTTTCCCTTCCTCTTCCTCTTCTCCTTCCGTTCTTCCTCCTACTCTTCTTCCTTTTCCTTTCCTCCTCTTCCTTGTCTTCTTTCTTTTCTTTCTTCTCTTTATATCTCATCTTTTACTTTTTGATCTTTATTTTTCACCTCTTCCTCCTGTTTCCTTTATTTCCTTTTAATCATTTTGTTATAGTCTATATAATGTTCGGAATAATAATAATAATAATAATAATAATAATAATAATAATAATAATAATAATAATAATAATAATAATAATAATAATAATAATAATAATTAATAATAATAATAATAATAGCAACTAAAATGATGGCAATGATGATGATGGTGATGATGATGATGATGATGATGATGATGATGATGTGTTTGCACTAGTATTTATAGAAATTCCTATAGTTGTCAAATTGAAACTTGTGAGAAAAATACTTGCTCTGCCACATTAAATCCATGTTTAACTAGAAAATGTTTAGAAAATCTAACCATATAAACATGGTCTACGATGCCGATATTATAATGCCAGACTGATTGCAGCCAATCACGACACGCGCTTTGGATGACGTCATATCGTCACGACTGAGGATAGGAGACTCGAGCCTATATGTTATTATATATTTTTTATTTTTAAGAAATTGATTGACAATGTGGCTCATATATTTATTATAGATGGAATTTTTAGTTGATTAACGTCTAAAAATATGTTTTAACATCACAGATAAACATCAAATATTTTTTTGTATCCGAATTTCATTACCATAGTGGTATGCATGATTTACAAGC
>NC_134778.1:55045210-55052710 GCF_046742065.1 Oratosquilla oratoria | reverse complement strand
GTATTTGATATATTTTTGCATAGTGTAGTTTCCTTGTGGTCTTTCTTTTGTAAGCAAAGATAGTGCCGTGTAAGTTTAATGAAATGTATATTTGCATCGTCCTTGTACATAGTGAGTTAAGTTATTTTGTGCACATCAGTATATAGGAGGAGAATTCAATCGACTCCTGTGAGACAGAACAAACTTAATCAAGATTGCCACTGGGGAAGCCGGGTTCAACACGAAATCCTTATAATCTACTAAGCCGTTGACACATTTTTTCTGGTTAACACCAGGTGATTTCATTCAGTGGAGGGACAAATTCAGGCTGTCCCTTAGTGACGCACTCTATGATCATTTTTGCCGAATAATATCAAGTTGTTTTTATTATATGAAGAGTTGAGTGGACTATACAGCTTCCTCCAGTTCCTCCATCATAGGCATATATATATACGAATATATAGATACATACATATGTATATATTCATACATGCATGCACACACACACACACACACACACACACACACACACACACACACACACACACACACACACACACACACACACATATATATATATATATATATATATATATATATATATATATATATATATATATATATATATATACACACACACTGAATGGTCCCCAGTGATGGCGCAGTGGTTAGAGTCACTGTTCACTTGGTACGTCGGAGCTGAGTTCGAGTCCTTGGCTTCACTACGTATCAGTTTCCGCATATGTCTCCGTCGAGCGCATTGTCAGTCTCGATCGTGATGACATGGAATTAAAGTGAAAAGTTAATGTGGTTGAAAAAAGATATATATATATGTATATATATATATATATATATATATATATATATATATATATATATATATTTATGTATACATATATATATATATATATATATATATATATATATGTTGAAACATTGTGACAAGTTGAGGAAGATACTCTGTGTCGAAGCTGACGATATACATTGATGACCCGACTCCATAGCCCCATCATGAAGGCAGGGGACGCGGGAGGTTAGGCAGGAGCATACATAGGGACCTAACGTCCGAGACATTTTAACACATTTAACTTATTGGTAAGATCTTTATAACATTTTCCTTCCACAACACATTTTCACACCATTTAGACCTAACAGGTACATTTCCACATTATCGGAGAACGCTACACAAGACCTGTTAATTAGAATTTAAGTTGTATTAGTTGATAAAAGATTAATCTATTTATTGTATATCTCCGCCTACTCTGCCTATATGGTGGGGCAATAGACATGGGTCATCAATGTATGACCTTAGTTTCGGCCCAGAGTGTCATTCCTTTGAAGAAACTCAAAGCAAAACCGGTTAGGAATAAACTCGGACCTAAACACGTGTCTTCTTCCACCTTCCTCATATATATATATACATATACATATATATATATATATATATATATATATATATATATATATTCCTATATGTACGTATGTATGTATGTATATATATGATGCATCCTTCCATTGCTTATTGTTTATTTATTTATTCATATATTTATTTGTATTTGATTATTTGTTGATCTATTAATTCATTTATATGACATTCTTCCACCGCGGGATTTTTGTTAATCGATAAATCAATCCTTTGGTTAACCTTTGATTAGGTTAGGCATCCCCTCCTTGCTTGACAAATAGCAATACTTTAAGAAATTATTAATGTTTTTCTGGCTACGTTTTCTTTTCTATAATTTTATTTCATAATCCTCGTCTTAGTATTTCTGTCACTGTGTTGAGTGAGTGACGATAGTCAGAAGGAAAGACGTAGAGTCTGGGGTGATCTAATAGAGGTGTTCAATTGGATCAAGGGTTTTAACAAGGGTGATGCAGGCAAGGTCATCGTATTAAGACAAATGGCAGGACTCGTATTAATTGGCTTAACCCATTCAACTCCGATGACAAGATGTCTTGTCATTTGGTCAAATAAAACAAAAAATCATAATAAAACGACAAAATGTTTGATGATCAAACAGCACCAGAAAAATATGACGCCATCAGTCCTCGCTGCGAGCGAAGCGAGGATTGACGTCATATTTTTCTGGTGTTTGATCAAACATTTTGGTGTTTTATGATTTTTTGTTTTATTTGACCAAATGACAAGACATCTTGTCATCGGAGTTGAATGGGTTAAATTGGACAAATTTATATTTAGGAAGGACATAGGCAAGAACTGGTTTGCCAAGAGTGTAGTTAACGAATGGAATAAACTTAGTAACCATGTAGTAGTGAGCGCAGAAACTATTGGTCGTTTTAAGAGAAGAACAGATCAATTTATGGATCGGGACGGTAGGTGGTAATGGATATTGAACTGCCTAGTGTAGGTCTTATGGCCTCTTGCAGTCTCCTCCATTTTGATTTTATTGTGTTCTCAAGTGACCAAAGGATGGTTGAAGCTGCGTCACTTTATAAGTGGCTGCCGCCAGGCGATTTTATTCATCTGGGAATGAATCTTAAGGTGATGCACTGCAGTCTTTTTTCTGCCTATTTTGATTGTTTATTTACTTATTTATTCATTTATTTTATTTATTCATTTATTTATTTATTTATCTGTCTATTTGATATATTTTCAGTTTTTATTAACAGCTCTGCGGGGTGACTAGGCCTCAGTCGGAACCCGGGAGGGCGATTTGAAAACGTATCTTGTGTCTTTACTGCCGTTACGCGGTGACTCTCTAAGTGGGACTCGAACCTCCACCGCCCACCTCGTTTCTCTCCTCCAAACTTGAGAACATCAAAGAAGAGATTTTGATAATCACTTGCCGCCAGGTGATTTTATTCAGTTTTTGTGCTCCGTCTAGAAACACAAGTTCTAGTGCCGCAGTCTAGAATCCTCGTCACACGTTCAAGATTCTCGTCAAGTTTCGTGAATTTGGAAATCTAGAAGATGACTTCGCCTACAGTATTCTTGACTTCCCTAAATCTGCAATTCAACAATTGTCTCTAATATTCGTCTAGGTTTAAATTCTCTTAATCATTCAGCTTCTTTAGATATGACGCAAAGGTGATTTGACTTTCGGAAATTCGAAAAATTAAAAATGATAACCTAAGTCATTTCTATTCAAACGTACTCACTTTAATCGTGTATGTGTGGCACTCCCCTTAACCCATTCAACTCCGATGACAAGATGTCTTGTCATTTGGTCAAATAAAACAAAAAATCATAAAACACCAAAATGTTTGATCAAACACCAGAAAAATATGACGTCAGTCCTCGCTTCGCTCGCAGCGAAGCGAGGACTGACGTCATATTTTTCTGGTGTTTGATCAAACATTTTGGTGTTTTATGATTTTTTGTTTTATTTGACCAAATGACAAGACATCTTGTCATCGGAGTTGAATGGGTTAACCCGAGCGATGTGGCGGAAGACCGGAATGATTCCTCGTCCACCAGGTGCTGAGCTGGGAGTGGCATTGAATGAGTTTTAATGCACTGGGTGTGTGCTTTGACTCGGCTACCCCCCTTATAAGGGGGGGAAAGGTCTTTGGTATATGTACCTGAACTAGAAACTTGGAAGTGTTACATTCTAGATGTTTGTTGTACTAACTGTACACCTTTGGTAGAGAATTTAGTTGCAAATCCAGCATCGCGTCGCTTTTTATAGATTCCATTATGAAACACAAGGCAGAGTGCGGGGTGATCTAATAGAGGTGTTTAAGGGGATCAAAGGCTTTAACAAGGGTGACCCAAACAAGGTCATCATATTAAGAAAACAGGGTAGGATTCGCAGTAATGGATTTAAATTGGACAAATTTAGATTTAAGAAGGAAATAGGCAAGAGTTGGTTTACTAAGGTGGTCAACGAATGGAACAGACTAAGTAACCATGTAGTGAGCGCTGAAACTATCAGTTGTTTTAAGAAACGGCTAGACAACTTTATGGATGAGGATGACAGGTGGTAGTGGACATGGAACTGCCTAGTGTATGCCTCATGGTCTCTTGCAGTCTCCTTCATTCTTATGTTCTTATGTGGCAGGTTGATAGGACCCGAGTTCGATTTTCAACAGCTGCCGGTAACTGACACTTACAACAGGCAAAGATGTGGGGAAAGCCTTTTTTGGTGGTCGCTGTGGATAATCGGTCTTTGTAAAAGACCTCATAATAGATGTAGCTGGAGAGGAGTGACGAGAGCAGAGAGTGTAAGGGAGGAAAGGCAGAGGAAGACGGAGAAAGAGGTGGTAGGAGAATGTAAGGGATACTTTGAAAAGAAAAAGACGGGAGATGTGTGAAGGTGGATGGGAAGAGAAACAGAGGAAGACCGAGAAGGAGATGGAAGGAGAACATAAGAGATAGTTTAAAGAGAAAAGGGCTGGAGATATGTGGAGGCTGATGGAAGAAAAAGGAGATGGAAGTAGAACATAAGAGATAGTTTAAAGAGAAAAATGCGGGAGATGTGTGGAGGTGGATGGGAAGAGAGGCAGAGGAAGACCGAGAAAGAGATGGGAGGAGAATGTAAGAGATGATTTGAAGAGAAAAGGGCGGGAGATAGGTACATGTGGCTGGGGAGAGAGACAAAGGAAGACCGGGAAGGAGATTATAAGAGATAATTTGAAGAAAAATGGGTTTGGCCGGAGATCAGTGCATGTGGATGGGAAGAGAGACTAAGGAAGACCGAGATGGAGATGGAAGGAGAACATAAGAGATAGTTTAAAGACAAAAGGGCGGAAGATGTGTGGAGGTGGATGGGAAGAGAAACAGAGGAAGATCGACAAAAATATGGAAGGAGAATATAATAAGTTATTTGAAGAGAAAAGGGCGGGAGATAAGTACACGTGGATGGGGAGAGAGACAGAGAAAGATCGAGAAGGAGATGGAAGGAGATTATAAGAAATGATTTGAAGAAAAATGGGTTTGGCCGGAGATGAGTTCATGTGGATGGGAAGAAAGGCTGAGGAAGACTGAGATGGAGATGGAAGAAGACCATAAAGAGATGGTTTGAAGAGAAAAAGCCGGGAGATGTGTGGAGGTGCATGGGAAGAGAAACAGAGGAAGATCTAGAAAAAGATGGAAGGAGAATATAATAAATTATTTGAAGAGAAAAGGGAGGGAGATAAGTACACGTGGATGAGGAGAGAGACAGAGAAAGATCGTGAAGGAGATGGAAGAAGATTATATGAGATGATTTGAAGAAAAATGGGTTTGGCCGGAGATGAGTTCATGTGGAGGGGAAGAGAGGCCGAGGAAGACCGAGATGGAGATGTATGGGTAGTAAAAGGGATAGTTTGAAGAGAAATTGTCTTGGCAGAAGATGAATGGAGATGAAGATGGTGTAGGACTTGATGGTGTTGGTGATACCAAAGGTGGTAATAATAATGGCTATGGTGGTAGATGTCATGGGTGGAAGAAGTGTTAGCAGTGGTGTCGAAGTAGCGATGGTGATAGGTCGTAGTGATGGTGGAAGTAGATCTAGTTGCAATGGTGTAATAGTTGTGATGATATAATGGGGATAATGATGATGGTGGTAATGGTGGAAGAGAATGAGTATAATGTTAGTGGTGATGGTAGATGGTGGTATTGGTGATAATGATAGTATAAAAGATGGTTAGAGGTGATAGCAGATATATTGGTGTAAGTATTGAAGAAGATAATGATGGTGATATTGGTGATAGTGGTGTAGATTCTCTCGGTGGTGATAACTGGTGTTAGTAGTGATGGTGGTGTTGATAATTCAAACAGTCATTCTACTGATTGTACAGTGGTGGTGGTAGGAATAGTGTGAAGATGGGGGGAGGGAGAGGGGTAGGGAAGGGAGGGAGGGAGAGGGGGAGGGAGGGAGGGGGAGGAGAGATCACGTGATCACATTGAGGCTCTTGATCTGGTTGTTGTCAACCACACTCTGACCACTAAAACCACTGGAAAAAGAGCAGAAAAGAGCATCTGGCGTAAACGACGTAAAGAGGGAAGGCACCCTTTATTACATGCTCTTTTTCACTTTTTATTCTATCCTCTTTTACTCTTTTAATTGCGTATATCTCTCTAGTATACTTGGTAATTTTCTTTTATTTATTGAATTGATTCAGTCCTAAACGACGGAAAGAGGCAAAGCACACTTTATTATATGCTCTTGTTTTTTTTACTCTTTATTCTATGCTCTTTTTCTCTTTTAATTGCTTGTATCTCTCTAGTATACTTGGTAATTTTCTTTTATTGAACTGATTCAATATTTTAGCTGTTTATTTATTTTGTTTTATTCGTCTATTTAATTGTTTATGATTTTTATTTGTTTACAAATTTTTATTTATTTATTTATGTATTATTTGCTTATCTGTTTATTTATTTCCCATTTCTAATTATATTTAATTATATATTTTTTTCTTTGTGTATTCATTAAATTAATTTCTACATTTCTTTATGTATTCACTTATTTACTTATTTATTTATCTATTCATATATTTATTAATACATATACTAACTTTAATGAGTATTCAGTTGTTTTGTCACATATATATTTATTTGTTCATATATTTCACTAACAAGTCTGGCCTCTGCGTTGTGATTCGCAGCCTGAGAGATGAGCCTGCCAATCCTGGTTAGTCTCCCTGAATTTAGTGACTTTAGTGGCACCCATACAGACCAGAGTCACGCATGGTTCTTTAGTGACCGGGGACCACGCTAAAAAAAAAAAGAAAAAAAAAAATGTCCGCCATTTTTCTTTCTTTCCCCTAAATCACTGTCCTTGGCCATTTCTACAATTCCATCTCTTCGTCGCTTTATTTTGCCCACCCCCCAAGGATAGAAGCGCTGGTCTTGCTAAAAAGGGAAACCCGGTCTAGGAGGCTCTGCCCCCCCCCCCCCGGTCGTCGATCGGCAGTTGAGGTGTGGCGTCCCCTGGGGGAGGAGGAGGAGTAGGGGGGGGGAGAGGGAGAAGGTGAGAAGGAAGAGGGAGTTAGAGAGAGGGAGTTGGTAATAAACTCTACACTTGTCCGAGAAAGGAATTTCAAGGTCAACAATTTTTTTTTTTTTTTTTTTTGGGGGGGGGATGGCTATGGACCTTAAAGTATTCCTGCTGATTTGCTTTTTCGTTGTTTTCGGTATCTGGTAACCCCCAGTACCGGATACCGGTCGCCTTTCCCGGTATTCTAATCTGAGGACGTCCGTCCTCCTCCCCTTATATGTTGTGATCATTTCTTTACCACGAACGAGGACCGAACCCAGGCCTACTGGGTTACCAGGCCCGGCTGTTACCACCGTGGTTAGTGTCATCTTAGCTCGAAACGAGACTTGACCAGTATTGTCTTACGGAAAAGATATTTGTAATTCATAACTCACTTAGACTAAGATAACGACGGTTTGTACGACTTCTTGAGATTTTTGTAAGTTAGATTTAGATGCACAGTTAAGAAAATGAGGTGTTTCAACAGTTAGTTAACACGTGTCAGGAATTAACTTGCAAGTCTTTGGATAAAGAGCTTGCGATAGTTTTGGTCACAGAAAGATACTGGAAGATTTGCCATTCCTGATTCACACTGCATGGG
>NC_134778.1:55030210-55035210 GCF_046742065.1 Oratosquilla oratoria | reverse complement strand
AACCTCCAATTACGTGTAAACTTTTTGAGGGTTGTAGGGGAGTTTGGAGGGGTCTACTTCAGAAGAATAAAATCGTCTGTCAGCAGGGATTGAAGAGCAAAGGAGTAGATTATCTACCTTGAGCCATGGGGAGGAATGATGCGTATTAATATGCATAATAGATGTGACAACATAAGCATACCTAATACTCTACTTTCCTTCTAAGACCTTGAGGACTGTACCCCCAGGAAATGCTGTGAAGCCATTGTTTTTTTGTTTTTTTTTGTCCAAGGGATTAAAAGGATAAAATAAACAAATAGATATGTAAATAAATAAATAAATGAATAAATAGACAAAGAATAAGTAAATAAATTAAAAGTTTCTTTCCAATTTTATATATTTATATTTCTTCGTATATGAAAAAAAAACAATGAAATATGATTATATATTTGATCCCTCATTACTTCAGAGAACCTTCTCAAAAAAAGAAGAAGACGAAGAAGAAGAATAAGAAGAAGAAGAAGAAGAAAAAAAAGAAAAAGAAAAAAAAATCTGTAAAGTTTACCGGAGTGGTAGATTCAGACCTTAGCTGATGAAAATGCCCCGGTTTTTCAACCAGACCAGAATACATAAAGGACACAACCTTGACCCTGTGAGCTCGGGAAGCTGCCATTTACAGAACAAGATCCTCTTTCGTTATTAAGAAAAAGAAATATAGATTATAAATCACCAACAAAGTATAATTCTGTGATGAATTCCTTTGGAAATTTTATTTTGTTCAACTTCAGAAAAGTTGAATAATTTTCAGGAAGATGGTACGAAAAAAATATATTATTAAAATTGCCTGGAGAGAAATACAAAACTAAAAATAAAATTAATAGTATCGCCTGATGGCAGATAGAATAAAATGAACAAGTCGGACACAAATAAATAGATAAATAAATATGATGAGTTAATGTGTCAATTTGCCAAAAATGCGACATTTCACCCAAGGTCGACAGCTACTCACCGTAGAGTCAGGAAGAAAAGTCCTGCCAAGAGTTAAAAAAAAAAAAAGACTGACCGAACGTTTCAGGAAACGAGCGACAACACTTCTTATCGTGAGTGTATTTGCTTCCTACCCCTAACAAGTGTTGTCACGGTCTTTCAGAAAGGGCCATGAAATGCACCTGTTGCATGACCAAACATTTCTTTTTTCATCAATTTCCTTCATTCTCTACTCTTGCCAAAGACGAAAAAGAAGAGGAGGAGGTGGCTTAACCCATTCAACTCCGATGACAAGATGTCTTGTCATTTGGTCAAATAAAACAAAAAATCATAAAACACCAAAATGTTTGATCAAACACCAGAAAAATATGACGTCAGTCCTCGCTTCGCTGCGAGCGAAGCGAGGATTGACGTCATATTTTTCTGGTGTTTGATCAAACATTTTGGTGTTTTATGATTTTTTGTTTTATTTGACCAAATGACAAGACATCTTGTCATCGGAGTTGAATGGCTTAAGAAGAAAAAGAAGAGGAGGAGGTGGATGAAGAAGAAAAGAGGAAAAGAAAACGAAGATAAAAAATGAAAATAAAGGAATACAATGAAGAGAGAGAGAGAGCAAGAGTGAAAAAAAGAGACAGCGAGAGCAAAAGTGAGAGAGAGAGAGAGAGTGCGCGTGGGTGAGTGAGAAAATGGGAAAGAGAGAGAAAGTGAGAGATAGAATGAGTCTGAGAGAGAGAGAGAGGAAGTTTGAGAAAGAGAGCGAGAGTCTGAGAAAGAATAGAATAAATGATAGAATAAAAGACAGAAGGAGACTGCAAGAGACCGTAAGGCCTACACTAGGCAGTTCCATAAAGAGAGTCTGAGAAAGAAAAAGAGTGAATGGTAAAGTGAGGGAGAGAGAGAAAACGAGAGTCTGAAAGAGAGAGTGAGAAAGTGAGAGAAAACGAGAGTTTGAGAGAGAGAAAAAAGAGAGAAAACGAGTCTGAGAAAGTGAAATAGAGAAAACGAGAAAGTGAGAGAGAGAAAACGAGTCTGAGGAAGAGAGAGTGAGAGTTTGAGAGAGAGAGAGAGAGAGGAATTGCCAGGGGGGGGCTGGCCTTGGCCTGCTAAGGAGGTCCCTTGTGAGCGCGCGTGTGGACGCTCGCTCGGTCGATGAATAATATAATCGAGGTGACCAGCCAGCCCCGTCCCCGGCATCCGGCCCGGGCCGAGCCGGGAGTGAGCGAGACGGGGAGAGAGAGCGTGCGAGAGAGGTGTCAAGAAAGGCAGCCTCCCGTGTCAATCTCACATTTTGTTTGTTTTTTCCCGTTTTTGGATCGTTTGGTTACGTCTTTGCTTTGCTTGTTGATGTTATTGATATTGTTGGTGTTGTTATTATTATTGTTATTATTATCATTATCATTATTATTATTAATCATTATTATTATTATTATTATATTATTATTATCATATTATCATTAATTATTATTATTATTATTACTATTATTATTATTATTATTTTCATCATTATTATTTTTACTACTATTGTTATTATTATTATTACTATTGTAATTATTATTATTATTATTAATATTATTATTATTATTACTATTGTTATTATCATTATTTCTATTATCACTATTATTAGTTATCTATTTATTCATTTATTATTTTTCTGCACCTAGCCTCGCCGTGGACCGACAAACCTATTGTCGATTTTTTTATATTAATGATTAATTGATTGATTAATTGATTTAATTATTTATTTATTTATTTATTTATTTATTGCCTGTCTGGGTGTTTGTACCCTTTGTAATATTTTTGTTTTTCTTCTTTTGACGACCTTGCTATTGTAACTCTCGATATGTTTTTCACACAATATTTGTCGCCAAACGGTTTAATGACCTCGTAAACGATAAGAACAGAAATGTTAATTGGGTTTAAGATTTAACCCTTTTCGCTGGTCAAGGCATTCTTCCTCTCTCCTCCGAGCTGAATAAAATCGCCTGGCGGCAGTTTCTGTGGCTCCAGTGGCAACCTTGAATGATTTGATTAAGTCTAGTAGGGTAATCTAAAGGATGAAGTTTAATATCAGTTTAACGTGACAAACTCACTCCTATCGGGAGGTTAGGACGGTGCCCCTCACAGAGGACTTTGTAGCGCGGAATTTTAATGAACCATAATGCCCTTGGTTCGACTTCGCCGGTGGCAGGGCTCGAACAGCCATCCCCCACACGACCTTCGCCGAAAGTAAAGGCGTCCTAACCTAACCCAATTGGCATAATGACACTTAAAGAATATTTATGATGTCGGCATGTGATTTTATTAAACTAGAAGGAGATTATTCATTTCGCGCTTTCGTGCTTCTTGTGTTTGAAAGCGGATAATTTCCTGGCATTGAAATCTCCCAGAAGAAAAATAAAAATTGCTGACTTCAATCAATTTAATTCTGCTGAGGAGTTGATACAAGGCTCTTTATATGTTTTATTCTGGCTAACGCTAGGCGGTCTTGTCCGTACTTTGAAAATCTTCCGTCCGTCCTGGCCACCTAGTCAGAGTTAAATCTAACCTAACTGGATTTATCTATTAAATCGACTTGTAATTTTCGTAAACATAGTATTCTATATAGTTTACCTCTATCGCCGCTAGGTTGATGTTTTTTTGTATATTTATCTTATTCTGACTGATGAATTGATGAATTTATTTTTTATTTGTTTTTATTTTATTTTATTTATTTGTTTATTTTTTACTTTGGGAATTTGAGCGTTTTGACGTAGCCACCCACTTTTGGTATGTGTACATATGTGTACATATATGTGTACATGTGTGTGTACATATGTTTGCACATGTGTACACAAGTACTGTTACTACGTCTGTGTCACGTGATCGGAGTGTTCTTATTGTGGCTTGAATCCTTTTTTTATTTACATATGCATTAACGTAGTTCATCATTGAGGTATTGGCCAATCTATTTATCTATCTATATATTTATATATATATATATATATATATATATATATATATAGATAAATATATATATATATATATATATATATATATATATACTATTGTATTTACTTATTTATTCTATTTATCAATATTTTTCATTTATTTGACGTTTTTATTTATTAATCTGTTCAGTTATTTTTTGTATTTTGTGTTTTTATTGACTTACAATATTAGTTCTTGGTCCATTTATTTATTTAGTAAATTATTTATTTATTTATTTATATATATTTTGCCTATTTATTACTTAGAAAAAACCCTCAATGTGGGGGAGGGAGGGTGGACGAAATGACCCAGGAGGCGCTGAACTCCGACCCAGGCCATCACCTTAACCTCACATGTTTGGGCACCCTGGCTTCCTCCTCCCTCCCTTTTGCCCAAGGGAAACAAGAACGGTCCTTCCGATACACGAAAAGGCTATTAGGGGGTTTAGTTCACCAGCGCTTCTTACACGAGAGAGGGGGGAGGGGGGAATGGGGGGAGGTGGAGGGGGAATGGGGGAGGTGGAGGGGAATGGGGGGAAGGGGGGGAGCGAATTCATCGAAGGAATCAGTCTAGTGACCTTTACCATGCTGGGCAAGGTGCCTAACTGCCGGGCCACACAAACCCCCCTTCCCCCCTCCCCACTCTCCCCCTCCCCCTCCCCCTCTCCCCCCGGCAACAACGGCGGTGTACGACCAACCTGGGTGCCGGAGGGGAAGGGGGGAGGGGGAAGGGGGTGGGGAGGAAGGGCAGGAGGGAGGCGGTGGGGAGAAGGCGCAGGGGGAGAGGGGGAAGGGGGAGAAGGGGTAGGGGGGAGAGTCGGGAAGAGGGCATAGGGTAGGGGTGAGGGGTGACAGGGGAGAAAGCAGAGAGGGAGACGGGGGAAGGGGGGAGAAAGGGTAGGGGGAGTTGGGAAGGGGGGGAAAGGCTGTGAAGAGGGAGGAAGGTAGCAGGGGTTAGAGGAAAGGGGGGCATAGGGAGAAGGGGGAGGAGGCAGACATAGAGGGGGATGGGGGAAGACGCAGGGGGGAGAGGGGAAGGTTAGAGGAGGAATTGGCAGAGGAAGA
>NC_134778.1:55007710-55025210 GCF_046742065.1 Oratosquilla oratoria | reverse complement strand
CTTCATCATCTCCTTTTTCTTCTTCTTCTTTTTCTTTTTTTCTAGAAGACTCCCAGACCGCCAAACCAATCTTGTACCACGAAATTTGATAAAGGATTTTTTTTTCCACCGCCGCCGCCGCCAAAAAAAAAAAAAAAATCTTCTGGGCTGTCATGGTTTATGTATATAATGTCAATTGAAAAAAAAACTATTGAAACACTGAGGTGGGATTCAAGGTTATTATTATTTTTTTTTGTAACTTAAGAAAAATTATCGCAAAATTATAGACAACTAGTAATGAATTTTCTAGCACCTCTAAATAAATTTTTTCTCACTTTTTTAATTCCGTGACTATATAGAAATGCTCCCTAGATTAAGCTCAGACGATTTTTTTTTCAACAGAAACGTGGGAGTCACGTTCTCAAGTCTTCAAAAAATTTTGGGCGATTCCATTTTTCTAAAAAGGGGGGTTGGGGGTTGGGGTGTGGCCATCGTAACACAAGGGGCTAAGGTGCGAGGGGAGGGGGAGGTTGTCTTCGACGCTGCTTCGAAAGGCGGCTCTTATTTATGAGGGTCATACGTTAGCTCCGGAGTTAGTTACTACCGCTGTCTTCTCTCTCTTCTCTCTGTCTCTCTCTCTCTCTCTCTCTCTCTCTCTCTCTCTCTCTCTCTCTCTCTCTCTCTCTCTCTCTCTCTCTCTCTCTCTCTCTCTCTCTTTCTCTCTCTCTCTCTTATTCTCTCACTCTCTCTCTCTCTTACTCTCTCATTCTCTTTCTCTCTCTCACTCTCTCTCCTACTCTCTTTCCTCTCTATCTCTCTCTCTCTCCCTCCCTCTCTCTCTCTCTCTCTCCCTCCCTCTCTCTTTCCCTTCTCTCTCTCTCCCTCTCTCTCGTTCTCTCCCTCCCTCCTTCCCTCCCTCCCTCCCCTCTCTCTCTCTCTCTCTCTCCCCTTCTCTCTCTTGGTTTTGCGGTTATTATTGTGGTCCCTCGTCTAGTAGAACCTGACATGAAAAGAATGTCTGACAAAAACAATATTTCTTCTTTTTTCTCCTACATTTCCTTCTCACCTTCCTTCTCCTCCTCCTCCTCCTTTTCTTTCTCCTCCGTCTCCTTCTACTTCTTCTTCTCTTCTTCTTCGTCTTCTTCTTTTTCTTCTTTTTCTTCTTCCTCTTCTTCTTTTTCTCCCCTTCTTCCTCTTCCTTCTTCTTCCTCTTCCTTCTTCTTCTTTCTTCTTTTTTCTTCTTCTTCTTCCTCTACTTCTTTTTCTCCCTTTCTTCCTCTCCCTTCTTCTTCTTCTTCTTTCTTCTTTTTCTTTTTCTTCCTCTTCTTTTTCTTCCCCCTCTTCCTTCTTGTTGTTGTTGTTGTTGTTCTTCTTCTTCTTCTTCTGCAAAAAGTGCCTCATGTAAATCTTATCTAATGATGTCCTTTCTTGCTCTTTCCTGCTGCCAGGAGGCTCTGGAATTCCCCTCCCTCCTCGCATCCCCGGCCGTCCGTTGTCTGAATAAGTCTCTTCATTTGACTCTTTTGCGGAGCGTTGATAAGCGGGCCCTGTATCATTATAGCATCAAAGAGTTGATATATATATATATATATATATATATATATATATATATATATATATATATATATATATCTGTGTGTGTGTTTTTGTTTATATATATCTATATATATATATATATATATATATATATATATATATGTAGTGGTAGAGGTCTGCAGAACGTATGAACCTTGTAAACAATGTCCTACAGACCCAATGCAACGCGTAGATCATACTATCTACAACAAGACACAAAGTCAAGAAAAGACAAGAAAAAACGTCCACGTTTTACTTTGCAATAGAGCTCCCGCGGTCTAGACAGTCCAATTAGGAGGTGACCATATAATTTACAAGCATATGTGCAAGGGTAAGACTTGTGGCCCTCACCCTTATAAAGGAATGAGATGGGTAAGTCTTTCGAGCCGTCAAAGATGTCACCTTAAGAATAGAGTCATCAAGAAGTTTTACATCATGGTTAGACTACACAGAGCTCGTCTGACACGAAACGGGGCTGGACAAAAAAAAAAGGAGAGAGAGGACAAGAATTTATAAGAACCTCACTGTCTCCTGTTTAGGACAAAAAGAAAAGGAACGTAGAACAAGTCCTTAGAGGATCCTAACTGCCCCCTGTTTCTGTAAACAGTCTTGATAAGCCCAGCACAACAACACACATCAAACCTCCAAGTTGAAGACTTCAAGTTCTTTGAAGACTTCAAGTTCTTTGAAGACTTCAGGTTCTTTGAAGACTTTAGGTTCTTTGAAGTCTTCAAGGTCTTTGAAGACTTCAGGTTCTTTGAAGATTTTAGGTTCTTTGAAGTCTTCAAGATCTTTGAAGACTTCAGGTTCTTTGAAGACTTTAAATTCTTTGAGGACTTCAAGTTCTTTGAAGATAAGCCCAGCACAACCCACATTAAACTTCCAAGTTGAAGACTTCAAGTTCTTTGAAGACTTCGGGTTCTTTGAAGACTTCAAGTTCTTTGAAGACTTCAAGTTCTTTGAAGACTTTAAGTTCTTTGAAGACTTCAAGTTCACCCCCCTTGGAAAAGCCACTTCAGTCCATCTCACGGAACACCACACCACAGTCCAGGACAGTCCCACCCATCCCACGGAGTCATCTGAGCTGCACGTATCCTGACCCAATCTGGTGCACACGAGTCATATAAAATGCCCAACTTTGTCCTTTCCAATAGACCACGCATGATGACAAGTTGAAAATTTACATCAAAGAATTAACAAAAGAAGAAGTGTCTTGGCTTTCAACCTCGTTTGCTACCTAGAAAACATGATACCCGAGTATAT
Organism: Oratosquilla oratoria; assembly: GCF_046742065.1. Lineage (NCBI taxonomy): Eukaryota > Metazoa > Arthropoda > Malacostraca > Stomatopoda > Squillidae > Oratosquilla > Oratosquilla oratoria. Next base: position 55,022,393 of record NC_134778.1, on the reverse strand, counting down.
ATATATATATATATATATATATATATATATATGTGTGTGTGTGTGTGTGTGTGTGTATATATGTATATATATATATATGTATACATATATATATATAAACATATATATATATGTACATATATATATATATTATATATATATATATATATATATATATATATGTAACATGTCTATACACTATATATAGTCTGTTGAATGTACCAGAAAATTGTCTATTTTCTTTTTTGTTTTTTGAAAACAATCCTTTTTTTTTTTTTTAACAGAAATTAGAGAAGTTATGTCGACGTTTCGGCCACCAAATGGTACATCATCAGGAAGGATTATAGTCAATATTGTAGAATGATGAGTCAGATTAAGTCGGAAACTCGGAGAGAAGTGAACATTAAGATCAGTTTGAGGCATATTGGACTCCCAGCAACCGGCCAGACCTCCACATAGTAAACCCGAAACTTCAGATGGGATCTGCATATTTATTCTGCACTAAACGCAGTAAATCTCCTGTGATAATAGATTAATGGAGGTCCAAAACGTTGTCATAAATTTTTGTGGGTTTGTTAGTACCCTCACCCGGACTAAGAAAAAAAAACAAAAAAAACACCATATATATATATATATATATATATATATATATATATATATATATATATATATATATATATATATACATATATATACAAATATATACAAATATATATAAATATACATATATATACATATATATATATTATATATATATTATATATATATTATATATATATATATATATATATATATATATATGTATATGTATCACAACTAACACCACAGTCGGACGAAAGAAAAAGTTGCATAAGCGGAACTATATATTTCGATTGCTACCTGCAATCCTCTTCAGTAGTACAAAGTGGCAGGGAGGAGGCTATCTTAAGTAGCAACCTCTTACAAAAGAAAGGGAACATGAGAAAATAAAGAACATCACTGCCCCAACCCTAGTTGACCTGAGGTTGACACGAGGTCGGGTCAGGGGGAGGGGGAGGAAGCTTGTTGGCAATATTTTTGGTGATGAATAGTCCTGAAATGATGTCTGGGGTCCATTGACTCTTGGAAATATTCATCGTGGGCAGATAATCAATTAATGTTGATTCCACCATTTTCCTTCTGAACCCACACCCTGATTTATAAATGAGATCAGATTTCTCCCAGTCCATCCGGTGATTAAATTTATTAACGTGTTGAAACACTGCTGAATTTATTTGGCCATATCTAATCGACCTTTTGTGTTCATTTAATCTTGTCCGTAGGTCTCTCCCCGTCTGGCCAATGTATGAAAGGTTACAATCTTTACATGGAAGGGAGTAAACACCTGGGATATGTTCTTCCTTCAACCTCTGGTGAACATTAACAACTTTTTTATTAATAGTACCCTACCCTAATACTATTAATAAAAGATTTAGATTTCACGGGGAAAAAGTTAGTAAGCTATGATGTCAAGGCGTTATATACAAATATTTCCACTAACGGTGCGTTAGAAGCAGTAAAGAGAGTAATAAAAGATATGAACGATACTGACCTACCCATAAGAAAACAAGATTATATAGAATTGATAGATTTATGCGTAAATTTCGGTGCGTTTACTTTTAATGGTGACGAATATGAACAACATAGAGGTCTCGCTATGGGTAGTCCTTTAAGTGCAGTGATGGCCTGTCTATATATGGAGTTATTAGAAAAAGAAAACTTCATCAGAATCAATGGTAGGGGATCACACTGGTTTAGATATGTAGACGACGTCCTCGCAATCATCCCCGAAAACACCAATGTAAATAATAAAGTGAGAATGCTTAACGCGGTCAACAGCGATATTCAGTTCACCGTAGAAGAGGAACAAAACGGACAATTGCCCTTCCTAGATACGTTAATACGACGAGTGGGAAAAACTGTAACTTTCTCAGTATACAGAAAGGAAACAAAGAGGATTTAGTACATTACTTCTCCGCACATGATGATAGGACAAAGAGTGGTATAGTAATAGGATTTTTTCTCAGGGCACTACGAATCTGTAGTAATGAATACCTAGAAGGCGAATTTGATTACATTATGAAAACCTTTGACAAACTTGGATATCCAGAGGGAATGTTGAAAAGAACAAAAAGAAAAGCAATAAATATTTACAATCGCGGAAAGAAAGAGAGAAATGATAAAAATAATACAAATTTTATATCAGTACCTGGCTCAGAAACGTCACCAATAATAGACAAATATTTAACAAAATCGGGTATAAACATAGCTAAAATAACTAACAAGAGGATAGGTGATTTAATAAAGACTTCTGAAAAGAGAACCAATTCCGAAAACAGCGTCGTATACAAAATCCCGTGCAATAGTTGCTCAATGGCTTATTTTGGCGAATCGTCAAGAGGATTAGAAAAAAGAATTTATGAACATAAAAACGACATAAAAGCACATAGGACATCTAATTCTTTAGTAGTTCGTGCGGAAAAATTCGATCATTTACCAAACTGGAAAGAAGCTGAAGTGCTACATAAAGGTTTTGATAAATTCACTAGAAGAATTGTTGAATCAGCATATATTTCTACTAATAATTCATCGAATCATCGAGGAGGGTTTATCAATTTAGCTAAAGAAACTAGTATTTTAATTCTAAAACACGCCAGAAAAACGACCTTTCCCAAGTGTCCGAAAAGATAATTAGATTTAGTACATAAACTTCAATTGCAGTTCTACATACACTCTCTGAAGAAGTTCTACGCGAACGAAACGTTAGAGTGTTTAGGGTTCCGAGCCTTCCCCTGTGTTTATGTTCTCCATCATCCAAATATATATATATAAACTAACAAAGTAAGAAAAAATAAGCAGTCAACATTTTTCTGGTCAACATGATATACATTCTAGAAAAAATTGCTTCCCATTTTCACATTATATGTACGTGTATTTACTTATATATATATATATATATATATATATATATATATAAATATATATATATATATATATATATCCATTTATATAAATCAGTTGTAGATATGGATATATCTATGTCTATATGTCTGTATATTGTACGTATGTACTATTAAAGACCATAATATATTGACTGCATAAAATATACATACATACATACCCTACGGACCAGAGCTATGCATCCCTTTTTTGTGATTGGAGCCAAATCTCCAATCAGACAGAAACGCTGATGAATTTCAACATCTGATATCCTTCCTTTCTACTGTCCTCCTTAAATCTCTCTCCTTGACAGCCTCAATGGGTCCACGACCTCTTCAGTGTAATAAATTCCCCAAGGATAGAACCGCTGGGTATTGGCGACGAAATCCAAGAGTGCATATATGTAATGTATGTATGTATGTGTGCATGTATGTATATATGTATCTTTGCATAGATGTGTATATACATATCTATCTATATGTATATATATATATATATATGTATATATATACATATATATATATATGTATATATATATATATGCGTGTGTGTGTGTATTTATGTATATGCATGTATGTATTTATGTGTGTATGTATATATGCATGTATGTATGTATTTATGTGTGTATGTATGTATATATGTATGTATGTATGTATATATGCATATATGTATGCATATATGTATGCAATGTATGTATGTGTTCATGTATGTATATACAGGGTGCGAGGAGTATTTGAGGGCAAGTGTAGTAATATACTAAAACAACTATAACTTTGTAGTAAACAAACAAATTTCAATGAAATTTTATGGACAGTCTCAATACCCTTATTCAAACATTAATTGTATAAATCCACCTTCAGTTTCTATAACTGCTCCAATACGAGACCTAAATATTTGACATGCCTGTACTAATTGGTTTTTGTTCATCGTCATCACCTCAACAATGGCAGTCTTCAGTGAAGCTATGTTATTATGAGGATGTCGAATAGTTTCTCTTTCAACAACGCTCCAGACGTAATAATCCATAGGATTTAAATCTGGTGAGTTTGGAGGCCACATGTTTGGCGTTACATGATCATAAAGATTATCCAGCGTCCATTCTTGTCTCGACTGGGCTCTGTGAGTTGGTGCTGTGTCTTGCTCAAAGATGTACGGCCTTCCGTTGCGTACTTTATCTATCCAAGGCTTGACTGCTGTTTCCAGCGCTTTAGTGCATCCAGCAGCATCCCTGAGATCATGTTGAAGGAAATGAGGGGGGATAACAAGACTTTCGTTGCTAACAACTCCTAAGACCATCACAGTTGCTGGAAATTTAGTGTGCATTACGCTGGGAACCTCTGAAGGATTTGCACATAAGCATCTATCATTCCTTTTGGTAAACTTGAGGTCTTGGTCGAATTTCTTTTCTTCGGGAAAAAAAGAAAGAAAAAACAAAACCAAAGCTTGCCATCCTCGTTAGGGTCTTTTATCTTGCTAAGCAACCGCTTTGCAAGGATCCATCGGTTTTCTTGTGTCTTTTGGAAACATGAAATGACCCTTCCTTAGCTCGTATAACTCGTACAGAATGTGCTCGTGAACCATAGTTTCTGATAAACCCCTCTGACACCTGAAATTCTCTGGCAATGCCCCTCATTGCTTTTACCAGGATCATCGTCGATAATGTTTTGAATTTGTTAGATGAACTGCGGTTTTCTTACAGTGTCCGAATGTCTGCAGTGGCTTTTCCTCTAAGATACAGTTGCAATGTTGTCACCAACGGCTTTCATTCCTACACGAACTTAATGAACGAAGGATCTTGCGACGTTCACACGGTGTTGATTCTCACGTTCAGAAACTTGGCAATTTCTAAATCACTGTGTTCCGCACATATAGCAAAGATAATTTCGTGTCTTTTCATTTTTTTTTTTTTTTTGTGTTACCATACTGTCCGCCATGGGTGTTTGTCAAGACAAAAATATATATTAACCCGATTAAAGATAGTAATATAATGAAAATATCGTGTCCTCAAAAACCCTCGCACCCTGTATGTATGTGTAATGTATGTATGTATGTGTGTATGTATGTATGTATGTGCGTACGTATATATGTATGTATGCATTTAAGTACACACACACAAACATATACATACAGAGGAAACGAGAGAAACGAAGAGTAATTGGCTAACTGTCTCTTCTTAGACCGTGAAGGAGATGCAGAGGGACAGGAGGAGGAGGAGGAGGAGGAGGAGGGGGAGAAGGAGGAGGAGTGGAGAGCGAGAAGGGCGTGGCCGTTGAACGACCTTGAAGGGTTAATCCCTTAGACCGGAGCGGCGCCTCGGGAGGGATCGGGTGAGCGGGTGGAGGAGGGGGTTTGGAAGTAAAGAAAAGAGAAAAAGAAAACATATACAAAAAACACGAAGAAATATAATATTTTGGGAGGGTTTGGAACTAAAGAAAATAGAATAGAAAAGAAAGAAAGAAAAAATACGACGAAATATAATACCTTTGGGGGGGGGATTGGAATTAAAGAAAAGAGAAAAAGAAAAGATAGAAAGAAAAAAACGACTAAATATAGATTTTTTGGGGGGGCTGGAAGTAAAGAAAAGAGTAAAAGAAAGACAAAAAACGACGAAATATAATATTTTTTTTTGCGGGGGTTGGAATTAAAGAAAAGAGAAAAAGAAAGAAAAAACAACGAAATAGATTTTTTGGGGGGATGGGAAAGGGTAGCGAGGGGGAGGTAGGGGGAAATAGAATTTGGGGGAAATGTTACGAGTGTAAGAGGGGGGAAAAAGAGAGGGAGATAGGTGGAGGGGGAGAAAGAAAACGGTAAAAAGAAAACGTATGTTGGATAAATTAGACTGGGGAAGGAATATGAAGAAAATAATTAGGAAAGAAATACGAATAAATGAAAGAGGAATGAAGAAAAGAGAAAGAATGAAAAGATTTACGAAGAGAAAAGAAAACGGAGAGCGGGATTAATTAACAAAATTGAGAAACAATTATTTTCATTATTTTGTTTATTCTTTATATATATATATTTTTTTTTTAGAAATAATTCATATCAGTTATTTATTTTGGTATTTTTTAAGAAGCTTTCTTTAGGCATATTTTCATTTATGTATAATAAGAAGTAACGGAGATGGAGAGGGAGTGAGTGAGAGAGAAAGAGAGAGAGAGAGAGAGGAGGAGAGAGAGGGGGGAGGAGATTTCGTGTAACGGCGCGACAGTTTTATTTTTCATTTTTTTTATTCAATTTTATTTTTGTTTTTGGAAACTGCAGATTCTAATCTGAAGGATTTTGAATTCTTTGTCGAGTCTCGCGTTACCTCTGTTCCTCTCTTCCTCTCTTCCTCTCTTCCTCACTCCCTCACTCCTTCTCTTCCTCTCTTCCTCTCTTCCTCACTCCCTCTCTTCCTCACTCCCTCTCTTCCTCTCTTTCTCACTCCCTCACTCCCTCACTCCCTCTCTTCCTCTCTTCCTCTCTTCCTCACTCCTTCGCTCCCTCTCTTCCTCTCTTCCTCACTCCCTCTCTTCTTCTCTTCCTCACTCCCTCACTCCCTCTCTTCCTCACTCCCTCTCTTCCTCACTCCCTCTTTTCTTACTCCTCATCTCACTCACTCACTTGACTCCTCTCACTCCCTCACTCACTCATTCGATTAATTTCGCTTTTACTCACAATCACTCTCTCTCAGTTTCTCATTTCCAGTGTGTCAACCTTCCTACTCTATTTACCTATCATTCTACCTACCTATCTATCTATCTTATCTACTTACATATCTATCTCAACCCATCTCTTCCTCCCCATCTCCCTTCAATCTCTTCCTCTCTATAGATCTATCTACAGTATCTTTCTATATCTATCTATCTACAGTAACTATCTATATATAGATATATATATATATATATATATATATATATATATAAATATCAACCTGCCTATTCCGCTTTTTTCTCTTTCTGTTTATCTACCTAACTACCTACCTCTCTATCTATCTATCTACTTATCTATCTATCCATCTATGCATCTGTCCATCTATCCACCTACCCATGTATCTATCTATCTATCTGTCTGTCTTTCCATCTATCTATCTATCAGTCTATCTATTTGTATATCTATCTATACTTATTATCTATCTATTTATCTATCTATCTACTTATCTATCTATCCATCTATCTGTCTGTCTTTCCATCTATGTATCTATCTACTTATCTATCTGTCTATCAGTCTATCTATTTGTATATCTATCTATACTTATTATCTATCTACTTATCTATTTATCTACACATCTGTCTATCTATCTACCCATCTATTTATCTATCTATTTACTCATCTGTCTGTCCATCTAAGTCTATCTCCCCTTCGCTCATCACAAAAGGATTAGATCCCTTGGGGAGGGGGGGTGTCATCCCATCGGCTGAATAAAATCGATTTGCGTCAACTAACAGATCCAGTAGGCGAAACTGGAGCAAGGTTATTCGAGATTAGACCTTCCCCCCCCCCCCGCCTTCCTCCGTCGTTTTAGGGTTAACCCATTAAACTCCGATGACAAGATGTCTTGTCATTTGGTCAAATAAAACAAAAAATCATAATAAAACAACAAAATGTTTGATGATCAAACAGCACCAGAAAAATATGACGTCATCAGTCCTCCTCCTCGAGGAGGAGGACTGATGACGTCATATTTTTCTGGTGCTGTTTGATCATCAAACATTTTGTTGTTTTATTATGATTTTTTGTTTTATTTGACCAAATGACAAGACATCTTGTCATCGGAGTTGAATGGGTTAACGCAGGTCACTGCCCAAGCTATACAGTGAGGCACTGCAAGGACGTTTAATCCCCCCCACCCACCCTTGAGGTCGACCGCCTTGGAGCGCTAATCTTAGAAGATAAATGAATAAACACATAGATGAATTAATAAGTTGATTAATAAATAGATACAAATATAAATAAATAAATAAATGAATAAATAGATAAACTACTTAAGACAATTCCGCCCCCAGTGGACCCAAGGACGATGTACTTTGCTGATCACCAAATACATAAATAAATAAATAGATACATAAATAAATAGATAAATAAATAGATGAATAAATAGATAAATACATAATTGAATGAATATATAAAAGGTTGTAAAATGATGAGAGATAAGAGAAAGTAGAAGAAGAAAATGAAAAAGAGGAATACGATTAGAGAGAAGGCAAAGAAGAGGAAGAGGTTGAAGAAGAAAACAAGAGTGGAGGGAAAGAGTAATAGGAAATGGAATAGACGAGGACAAAGAAGAGGAAGTGGAAGAAAAAAAAAGACAAAGACGAGAAAAGAATAAGATACGAAAAGGATGATGATGATGAAAGAAATGAAGAAGAAAAAATTAAAGAAAAAACAAAGATGACAAAGAAAATGAAACAAAAAAGAAGATGAAGACAAAGAGGAATAAAATGAAGAAAAAGAAGAAGAGGAAGAGGAAGAAGAAGAAAAAGAAACTGAGGAAGACGGAGAAGGTGAAGGTGAAGTTGAAAGGTTTTCCATTCTTGGGCCCGTACACACACACACACACACACACACACACACACACACGCACACGCACACACACACACACGAGTGTATATATGCATACAAAGGGGAAAGATCGAACGATTCTGTAGCACAGACCACGGAATCTCCTGGTCTGCCAACTTCGTCTTCTCGAAATTTTGAGTCTTCGGCATCAACCAAAAAAAAAATCTCGAAAAAAAAATGACAAGCTTCAACCTTTGCCTTAACACGAGCCTCAATCTCGACCTTGGCCTCAACCTCGGCCTCGAACTCGGCCTCAAAGAACCTCAACTTCGACAGGAAAGGAGCGCGCATTCCAAGAACGCAATCGATCTCCTCTTCGCGTCTCGACAACCGTGCCTCGCGGTATCGCCTTTGATGTGGTCTGCGTTAGACGATTTTATCGCGTGACTGACGAGGTAGAGGGTGGTGGGAGGAACGTGTTCCCAGCCTAGAGGGAATCTGCACGATCCGTTCATCCATTTAATAAAATCACTTGATGACTAATAGGATGATAGCCCACAAGATATGGAAGAGCCCACAAGATATGGAAAGTTACTCGATCTTTTGATCACTAGCCGCGAAAGCATGGTAACTGATGTAGAAGTCGGCGAATCTGTTGCAAATAGCGATCAAACCTAGTTAGATTCAAACTCCTAAACAATTTTAGAATAGATACTTGTGTTTCTAAAATACCCGATTTCAGTAAAGCTCAGTTCATAGAACTACGTCAGGAGCTTCAGCTTACTGATTGGGAGGCAAAATTAAACGAAAGACCTGTAGATCAGATGTGGGAAATATTTCAAAATACGCTCACTAAGATGATTCAAACTTACATTCCTTTTAAGGACAGACGTCCCCCAAATCAGGCTCGCCCAAAGTGGCTCGACAAAGAAACTGAAAAAAGTATTGCTAAAAAGAGACAGGCTTATAAGAAATATAAGTGCTCGGGTGTATCTAATGACTATGAAAGTTATGTATCAATACAGAGAGATTTTAAAAAAGGCAATAAGAAAAAGAAAACGACAATACGAAATGAACATCGCTGAGAAATCCAAAGAGAATCCCAAAGAATTCTATAGTTACATTAGAGATAAAAAGGTTGTTAGGAATCACATTGGTCCACTATTATCTGCTGACGGTCAACTTGAATATTCAAATGAAGGAATGTGTAATATCTTAAACAATTATTTTAGCTCGGTATTCGTAAACGAAACACCTCAAGGTGAATTCCAAACTGAAACCTGTGAAAAGTCTAGAGTAAACTTACTCACTACGGTAAATATAACAAAAGAAAAAATTAAAAGGTGTATAGACAAACTCAAAGTTAATAAAACACCAGGGCCTGACGGTTGGCATCCAAGAATCTTAAAGGAAATGAAAAATGAGATTGTTGTTCCATTAGAAATTATTTTCAAGAAATCCATCATATCCGGAGATGTCCCAAGAGAATGGAAGCTAGCTAACGTTACTCCCATATTCAAAAAAGGTGACAAAAAGAAACCAAATAACTATAGGCCTATAAGTTTGACTTCAATCGTAGGAAAAATAATGGAAACTATCATCAGAGATGCTATCGAACATCATTTAGAAAGTAACCGTTTGATAAATGATAGCCAGCATGGTTTCAGACGGAAATGTTCTTGCGTGACTAACTTACTCGAATTCTACAACACAGTTATCTCGAATTATGACAAAAGAAACAATATAGATTTAGTATATCTAGACTTTGCAAAAGCTTTTGATACCGTCCCACACGAAACACTACTTACTAAATTAGCTTTGCATGGAATAAGTGGTAGCCTATTAGGTTGGACTAGTAATTGGTTGAATGATCGAAAACAGAGAGTTGTTTTAAATGGAAAAACTTCTGAATGGAAAAGTGTTGCAAGTGGAGTTCCTCAGGGTTCCGTTCTTGGGCCACTTCTATTCATAGTATATATAAATGATATAGACCATGGACTAAAATCTACTGTTTCCAAATTTGCTGATGATACAAAACTGTGCGGAAGTGGCAAATGATCACTCAAACCAATTAGATATTCAAGAAGATTTAGATCAATTACAGCAATGGTCTGAAAAGTGGCTAATGAAATTTAACACAAGTAAATGCAAGGTAATGCACATAGGTAAAAATAACAGGAAGTACGATTACAAGTTATTTGGAAATTCGTTAACAAAAGTGGATAGTGAAAAAGATCTCGGCGTAATTATCAGTAACGACCTCAAATCATCCAAGCAGTGTATTTCAGCCTCTGAGAAAGCGAATAAGATTCTAGGACTGATTGCGCGATCTTTTGATTTCAAAAGTCCATCACTCATTAACAAGCTATATAAATCGTTAGTTCGTCCACATTTGGAATATGCTGTTTCCGTATGGTCACCGAATCTCATTAAAGACATTGACAGATTGGAAAGAGTACAACGGCGAGCCACAAAACTGATTCCAAATATCAAAAATAAATCATACGAAAATCGACTAAAACATATGAATCTGTTTTCCCTAAAAAAGCGTAGACTCAGAGGTGACTTGATACAGGTCTTTAAAATTCTAAAGGGAATTGACAACATCAAAAGTGACCAAATTTTTACATTGAATGAGAATCAGACAAGAAACAATGGTCTCAAACTGTCCGGAAATAGATTCAATTTGGAAGTAGGTAGAAACAACTTTGCCAACCGTGTAGTTAATGAATGGAATAAACTTCCTGCACAGGTAGTGCAATGTAGTTCAGTTCAAAGCTTTAAGAATCATTTAGATAAATACCTAAGTAAGATGCTGTAATGATTATAATTTATCTTATATTATTTGTTTTTGTTTTGTTATCATTTGTCTGTCTGATTTTTATTTATTATTAGTTATATGTCAATTTATTATTATTTACTATTTACCTGTTTGTTTATTATTTAACTATACCTATGCATTTATTTATGTATTTTATTTGTTATTTACATTATCATAGTTTTTATTTATTATTTTATTATTAATATGATTTTTTTTCGCATCCGACCTAGATATGGATCAAAAGGTCTCCTGTCGGCATGCTCCGCCTTTGTAATCCTTTGTAATAGCCATACACACGGTCACACGGAATTGATTGGGTAATGGGAACTTCTCTCCCTCTCTCTCTCTCCCTCTTTCTCTCTCTCTCTCCCTCTCTCCTATTCGCCTATGTTTCTTTCCTTCTCCTCGCCCTCCTCCTCCTCCTCTTCCTCCTCCTTCTCCTCTTCCTCCTCCTTTTACTCCTCCTTCTCCTGTACTTCGTCCTCCACGTCTTCCTCCAGTTCCATCTCCCTCTCCTCCTCCTCCTCCTCCTCCTCCACTCCCTCTTCCTCCTCTTCTTCCTCCTGTTTCTGCTCCTTCTTCTCTTCTTCTACTACCACCTCCTTCTGCCCCTCTCCTTCTTCCCTCTCTTCCTCCTCTCTCTCCGCCTCTTCTTCCTCTTCCACCTTCACCATTTTCTGCTCCTCTTCCTCTTCCTCCTCTACGTCCTCATCTTCCTCCACCTCCTCCTCCCTCTTCCTCTACACCTCTTCAATCTCTTCCATCTACTCCTCCTCCTCCTCCTCCTCCTCCCCCTCCTCTTCTTCCTTCTCCATTGCCTCCTCTTCCTTCTCCTTCTCTCTTTTATTTCTCTCTCTTCCTCCTCCATTTCTTTTTCTTCTCTTCCTCTTCCTTTTCCTGTGTAGTGCCATCAACTGCATATTTTTATGCAATTAATATTTTAGGACCTTTGGTCACACCCATACGGATCAGAGTCACTTTGATTGAAGAATCATCTATACTCAAAAAAGAATTCTGATAATTTTCTAATTGCTCCTGTCTCTCTTTAGGATGATTGTGTTCCAAACGATAAAAACGCTGGAAATTGCTTACAAAATTATCAATATCTTTCCTTTCTCTTCTTTATTCTTTATTTTCTATAATTCTTATTCCATTTGCCTTCTTATGATTTATCTTATTGTATTTCATATTTCTTATTTTATCTATTTACCTATTTATTTATCTATTGATTTTTGAGAAATGGGATTGTACCAGTAATTTTTTTTTTTATAAAATTTGATTGACAAATTACATGAACAATTATAAATCACCATAAACAAAAAATTATGAACAAATGAATGAATGAATAATTTTGAAATAAATAGCAGATGTAGCATGACTATGCTTGAGACGTATATAGCAAGCAAAATATGTATCTCAGCATGCTCAAGAAATAAATACTAATATATTCTACTTTATTGATTTGTTACCGCGCAGATAAGTACCATGAAGTCAATAATTTTTTGTGAGGTCTTTCCATAGCGGGAAATTTAATTGCCAATGTAATTATGATGTAAACACAACGTTACCCGCAATGGATCGCCAATACGTCTTGCTCATCCACGACAAAAAACAAATATCGATTGAATAATGATTCTCAGACAAGTCATATATTTTGACCAAGCACTTACACGGAAAAAGTGTTGTAAAATATGTACATCAAATCGTCTTCTGGAGACGATGCACGAAGGAGAAATCATTTTGATCTTCTCAGGAAAAATTGCAACCGACATTACGTCATAGCTCGCCAGCGCCACATCGACGGTAACCTAGGAACTAGATCGTCCGTCTCCATGGCAACTGTAGATGCTGTCACTGACATTTTTCATAAAGAGATCAAATCTAAAAAGGTCGTGAATGATAACCGGCTAATATGACGAGCGTGAATTATTTTATTTGAATCCCAAGACGGTTGGGAAGACCTGCTCAGGTAGAACCCGGGTTAAGAAGGTAAGCATATTAAACGTGGCGGGGGAAGGGGTGAGCGAATTTTATTTTTTAATCTTTTTTACTTGCTCGACCAGAATGCATATGGGAAGCAAAAACCTGATAGTTCTCTGTACTCAGTGGTGGGAGCTGCCTTATCTGAGAGTTGCTTAAAAAACGACAAAAAAGTCGTCAGGATATTGCGAATTTACACTCGGAGAATGCATGGCAACAACTGGTCGATGATCGATGAAACGGAGTTAACATTGGGAAAGGGAAGCTGTGAAGCGTAAGTAATATACTTCGGATTATTTAACGGGATTAAAACATTAATGTTACCTGAATACACCACAAAAACAAGCCTGATAGCATTTGAATCAGGATTAACGGTTCTTGTATATGAATCTAATTTGCTAAGGAACGCACCTGGCGAAGTGAGTCGTCACTTCAACCCTATACAATATAACTTCTAATTTGTTTAAAAGTATTCAAGGACGTTGATAGGAAAACAGATTTAAAACAGTTATCTAATATATAATGAACATAATAGAGTGGATTATGGCCAGTGTAGAGGCATTAGTGTAACGATAAATATGGTTTAATAAATAATAAAAAATGAGGCTAACAAAGCGACATGACGTCATGTCGTCGCTTCATGCAAAAGGGGCAGCTACTACCGATGCAACTATTAAAAAGATAATACCAAACCTTACATTGAAGGCAGCTGCTTAAGGAGTTTTTGCCCTACTTAATACCAGAGGTTTTTTATTACCTTTTAGGGTTTTAGAAAGGGTTGGGGGGTTGCAGATAAGTAGAATGCAGATTAATTAGAAGTTAGTGAGCGACATTTGTATGAAAATATAGCTGGGCCATTCATAAAAGAGTTTGTGAAATAAAACATTCACAATAGAATCATTTCATAGTTGTGTGTGTGTGTGTGTGTGTGTGTGTTTTGTATCTTAATTGGATTTTTAAAAAACAACCAAACCTGTATATACGGGAGGAGAATTACCCACGCGCGTAGGTGCACACACACACACACATACACGCACACACACACACACACACACACACACACACACACACACACACACACACACACACACACACACACACACACACACACACACACACACACACACACACACTACTTTGATCATCTAAGTGAGGATCCTAATTCTGAACGTTGATTTGGGTTGTACATGTACACGTAATGTATACATTAACATGTACACATATGTACATGTAAATGTGCAGTTCGCTTTAAGTCTAGATGCATTGGTTCTTGTCTGTCGTCCTATGGACTCATTGGGCCCCTTAGACCAATTGGACCCATTGGTTCCTTTGGATTCCTTAGATTCTTTGGAGTCATTGAGCCCCTTGGATCCTTTGGACCTCCAGGACACTTTGGACCCCTTGGACCCTTGGGACCTCTTGAATACTTTGGACCCTTAGGACTATTTGGATCCTTTAGACCCC
>NC_134778.1:54990210-54997710 GCF_046742065.1 Oratosquilla oratoria | reverse complement strand
ATTATCAATTATCACGGTGCTATCACGCTGTCACGTGGAGGTCTGAGTCTTCGTATCACGAGCGTAACACAAACTCACAAGGATATTACCGTATCACACGTGTGTTATCACGTGAAAGTATCACGATAACACGTAACACACCGGCACAAGCTAACATGACGTATCACGCAAATGGTCCGTCATCACGGAGTCCGAGGCTAAGAATCGAACCAAATATGATTAGACCCTGAACCTCTGGTTTTAAGATATGAAATATACGTCTGGTGATAACACATGATATAAAATTGGTGTTATGTTTGGCGTCGTGCTATAACAGTGATAAACATACACCGGGAGACACTGAGATGCAGCCGACGCAGTCACCTTTACCCTGCATGCTCGGATAGCCTTTGGGAATCGAACTCGGCTCTTCATGGTTACGAAAAGAGGTCTGAAACGACGCGTCATGGTCTCGTGGCTCACTGTATATCTGTGTTGTACCAGTCGCTAGACGATTTTATTCAGCTGGGGGTCGGTTTCCAAGTAAATAAAATCGGTAGGCGCTATCTAGGTGAAAGAGATATACAGTGCGGCACGGTAGGGTGAAGTGTGATGGAACGCCGAAAATAATTAATTAATAAGACATATAATAATAATGATTATAATAATAATGATAATAATAATAATAATAATAGTAATAATAATAATAATAATAATAATGATAAAATCACTTAGTGTTAACTAGAATGAAATATTTGAAGAAGTTCGTCGTTGCACAGTGTATGAAAACGACCTCAGCAGACATTCCAATCACACAAGTTCTGCCCTTAGCCAAGCGAAGATTTAGGGAGACTAAACTACATTTCAATAGATTTAAGAGTCGTTCATCGAGAACAGATTTGAATAGATTTAAAAGTCGTTCATCGAGACCAAATCTGAAGGAATTTAAAAGTCGTTCATCGAGACCAAATTTGAAGAGATTCAAAAGTCGTTCATCGAGACCAAAATTGAAGGAATTCAAAAGTCGTTCATCGAGACCAAAATTGAAGGAATTCAAAAGTCGTTCATCGAGACCAAATCTGAAGAGATTCAAAAGTCGTACATCGAGACCAAATTTGAACAGATTTAAAAGATCATTTATCGAGACCAGATCTGAATAGAGACCCAAACAAACTTCGAGACCATTTTAACTCATTTGAATAGAAATTTAAACAGAATTGATTTTGACAATTCCAGCGCAGTTGACCAGAGATTTAATCGACGTTGATTGAGATAACCTTAACTCTGCTGAACAATTACTAAAGTGAAATTTTGTTCTTACAAAATCATCTAAGTTATATATTTGACCTTAGTTATATAATTAGATTTGGGATAACTAGAACATGCGAGGTCAGTTTCTTTTCTTGATCCTCTAGATTCTGCAGGCGGCTTATCGACCGCTGTGTAAGAGAGAGAGACAGAGAGAGAGAGAGAGACAGACACAGAGAGAAAGAGAGATATGAGAGAATCTACGGATGATATACACCTTATTTATTCTTCTTGTTCTCTTGCAAACGTTGAATTCATAAACAAACGATAAAAAACGTTATCTACAACATTTCAATTACCCTAGTTTCATTATACGTGTCCATAGTAAATCAATAATTATCTGTTCTTTAAATTTTATTATATTTGATCGAACAGATTTCCAGAATGCTAAGTGTACACACGAAGGACTAGAAAGGTCACAGTGTGAGTAACAGAGGTCAATACAGGTCAATCTATCGAGGTCAGAGGACATCATAGGTCACGGTGTTGGGGTCGGATGGTCACGGCGTGGGAGTGGATGCGGGGTCACGTGGGGGGTTGTCCACTTTCTCTCCTAGATCACTCTCGCTTTCCAGACGCACATTCCAGGCGCTTCGGCCAGTGCACAACCTCAGGCGACCACGTGAGCGCACGTGTATACACACGCACATGCATACATACACACACGGGCGCACACAAACACACATCCTTTGGGAAGAAATGTATATAGGCATGTTACAACACTTTATTTTTATTTCTCGCCCCTCTCTCTTTCTCGCTCTCTCTCTCTTTCTCTCTCTCTGTCTTTCTCTCTCTCTGTCTTTCTCTTTCTGTATCTCTCTCTCTCTCTCTGAGTTTGTCTCTTTTTGTCTCCCTCTTTCTCTCTCCCTCTCTCTCTTTCTCTCTCTCTCTCTGTCTTTCTCTTTCTCTGTCTCTCTCTTTCTATTTTCGCTCTCTTTCTCTCTCCGCCTTTGTCTCTGTCTCTCTCTCTTTCTATCTATCTGTCTCTGTCTCCCCCCTCTCTCTCTTCCCTCTCTCCCCCCTTCCGCATTCTTATCCATTCTCCTATATATGTCACAACCAACCTTCCCCTAACCTCCACGCTGGGGTATCGTCGTTGGAGAACTGCGCAGCTGCGGGCAGTAAAATAGTTCCGGCGTTCCCCCCGTCCCTACCCAAGGCTCTGTTGTCTGTTGTGGAGAGTTCTGTCCAAAGAGCCCGGACGCTAATCCACAAGAATGGTACTTCCTCATTGTCTATGACCGTTTTCTATTCTCCAGTTCCTCGCCTCCATTCCTTCCTTCCTTTCTCCATTCGCCCGATTTCCTAAGATTATTGTTATTCTTTCGTCCTCTCTCATCAGCTTCAATTCTTTCGCTTCCAGGAAAAAAAGCCTCCTCTTTGTTTTCTTCTTTGCAGACCACTTTGTCCTCTTTTTTGTTTTTCGTGTCAGATTCTTATTTTTGCTTTTTCCTCTTGTTTCTCCATCACACTTCTTCTGCAATTTTCAAGATCGTGTTCTATTTTTTTCTCCGTCATATCAATTTCTCTCCGTTTTCTCTCATATTTTGGTCTTATCTTTTTCTCTATTCTCTGTCTCCTTATCAGTCTTATCTTAACCGTTATCTTCTTGTTTCTGCTCCAATTCTCTTATCTTCATCGTCCTCTCAATTCTTCTGCTCCTTTATCGTTTAAATAAACACCTAAGCAAGATGCTGTAATGCCTGTCATTTATTTTATATTATTTGCTTGTTTGTTATTATTTGTCTATTTATTATTATTTGTTTGATTTTCATTCATCATTATTAATCTGTCCATTTATCATTATTTACTATTTCCCTGTTTATTTATTTTTTAACTATACCTATGCATTTATTTATTTATTATTATTTATATTAGTATAATTTTTTATCTATCATTATTATAATTTGTTCCACATCGGACCTAGTTATGGACCAAAAGGTCTCCTGTCGGCATGCTCCGCCTTTGTAAGTCTTTGTAACCAAATTCTGTCACTCATTTTTGTCTCCATTACTAAATTATCCGACATTTTTGTTGAGTTCTTCCAAACAGCTCCTCGTTCGACCTTCAGTGTTACAACGAGTTAGGGCGATAAAGCATTGGACTAACAAGAGACCTTTCCGTCCATGGCAAGGTCGGATAAAAAAAAAAAAAAAATCACCAGGACATGCCGAAGACGTGGCCTTAAGACTCTCAAAAATTTCTTGCCCACGCGGAGGCTGCAAGAGACCATAAGGCCTTCACCATGTAGTTATATGTCCCTTAAACCCTTTCTTCACAATCCACAAGTTATCTAACCTTCCCTAAGAACCAATTGTTTCTAAGTCTGTTTCAAAGGATTACAAAGGCGGATCATGCCGACAGGAGACCTTTTGGTCCATATCTAGGTCGAATGCGAAAAAAAATTATAATGATAAATAAATAAATAAATATATAAATAAACAAATGAATAAATAAAAACTATAATAATGTAAAAAACCGCTGTTGGTAAACTATTTATTGCCTATTTCCTTATCAAACCTGAAGTTGTCCAATACTTATTTTCCAGGAAAATAAATACTCATAGAAAACGGTCGATCTGAAGTGGATTTTTGCCTTTTGTTTGAAGAACGTATTTCTTACAATCACTTGCTTCTCCATAAACGTCTACAAATCTGACTCTTTTCTACTCTTTCTGCCACTCTTTCTCTTAATCTCTTTGTTCACATCCAACTCAGACTCTTTATCCTTCGTGTGGTTGTCATCCTTTGTACAGTCCATCAGCATCACTCAGTAAAATCACTTCTCCGTTAATATTAATTTTCTTTTGTCAATTCATTTATCTGTTTATTTATTTATTTGCACATTAATTCATTTATTTGTTTATTTATTTATTCTTATCATTTACAGCTCTGTAACCGATAATGGCAAACAATATTATCTCAGGGAATAGTCGCTATTCTCTTATTTGTTTTCTCCATATTTTCTCTAACAAATAACACAGCCGCTGACCACCATCTTTCTTCCACATCCTTGTCGTGTTTTTCTTTTTACCTTTTTCTTATCTTATTTTCATACCTACTTCCTACTTCTTGGTATAATGTGCCCATTTTATGTACACTGGTAAATTTATACACCAAATCCCAACTGTGGATACGAAAGATTTCTTGCACCAAATACTTTTTTTGATAAGCAAAGATAAAGCTGAGTGCAGTATTGGATTTGTCCATTTATGAATTGTACACATGATTTTTAAACAAAGTCTTTCAAAATATTTATTGAAAAATATATAAAATAGTTGTTCTGTTGGCAACCCCATCGCCTTTGGTTCCCTACCGCTAGAGAGAGAAAGAAAAGAAAGAGAAAGAAAGAGAGAGAGAGAGAGAAGCACATGTGTATTATCAATGCATCTGTACATCTAGATACTGTACATTACTTGTATGGATGTACATCTATATTCTTATAATAATTATTAATAGTCACTCTCTCTCTTTCTGTCTCTCTTTCTCTCTATCTCTCTCTCTCTCTCTCTTTCTCTCTCTCTCCCTCTTTCTCTCTCTCTCCCTCTCTCTCTCTCTCTCCCTCTCTCTCTCTCTCTCTTTCTCTCTCTCTCCCTCTCTCTATCTCTCTCTCCATCCCTCTCTCTCTCTCTCTCTCTCTCTCTCTCTCTCTCTCTCTCTCTCTCTCTCTCTCTCTCTCTCTCTCTCTCTCTCTCTCTCTCTCTCTCTCTCTCTCTCTCTCTCTCTCTCTCTCTCTCTCTCTCTATCTCTCTCTTGTTGTTTCTTCCTTGGCCGTTTGCAAAGACCTCGTGCCTTACTGTGATGCCTTTGCACCGTTTGCGCGTCGCTCTCGCCTCAAACGGAGTAACAAGATCCGTTTGCCTTTTGTGGCTACAATCACACATACTCCCCGTTCCTCTTCCAGACACTAATGTTCTTTATACATATATATATATATATATATGTATATATATATATGGGTGTGTGTGTGTATATATATATATATATATATATATATATATATGTATATATATATATGTATATATATATTTTTTTTTTTTTTTTTTTTTTTTTAGAACCTTGGGAATAAGTTTTCTTGAAAAAAATTCTCAATAAATAAGAATTTTTCTGCAGATAAAAGGTTCATCTACTGTTCAAATTTGTTCAAAGAACAAATTAATCCTGAAATCAAACAAACCATGCTGATGTATATGTATATATGTAATGTATGTACATATGTAAGTATATATGTATGTATGTATATATATGTGCAAAACAAATCACTAAGCATACGTGACAACAATACTTGCAAAAACCACTTGGAATTTTTTTTTTTTTGCAAAAGTGGGTTCTGCAAATGTATATATGTATGTAAGTATATACTGTATGCATGTATGTGTGTGTATGTATGTATATAATAGGCTGTAGTTCAATATTGTAGAAAACGATTTTCTAATCTAGTAACATTTAGTTGACATATTTCTCAGAAACTCAAAGATCTAGATAACCATAATTTCTAAGATCCAAAACCAAACCATTTCTAAAGCATCATACTATTATTAATTTATTTGGATGATCTATTTGTTTTATTTTAGATATCTGGAGCAAATTGGTTATTATGCTATGAACGACACGAGTCTATGAGAAGATCTTCCATATTTGTCTTTTTGGAAAATACGATTTTTTTTGCGAACTATAATAAATACTTTATGCCCATAAGTAATTGCATAAAATTTACGCGATAAATATAGTGAAACCCCTATGGACCAGAGCAACTCAGAATTATTTTGTGATTTGAGATATATTTCCAGTCCGTTAACCCATTAAACTCCGATGACAAGATGTCTTGTCATTTGGTCAAATAAAACAAAAAATCATAAAACACCAAAATGTTTGATCAAACACCAGAAAAATATGACGTTGAAGCGAGGATTGACGTCATATTTTTCTGGTGTTTGATCAAACATTTTGGTGTTTTATGATTTTTTGTTTTATTTGACCAAATGACAAGACATCTTGTCATCGGAGTTGAATGGGTAGAATGCTGGTCATGTCTGATTTCTACTCTACCTTCTCCCTGCCGTTACACTTTTTAAAATTTTCTCCGTTACAATCTCTGTGACTTCATCTCTTCGGATCAATATTGTCTCTTAGGACAGAAACGCTGGTTATGCCAACAATGAAATATATTTTGTTTAGTTCAGATATTTTTTCAACTTTTCCGTTAAGTTTTTTTTTTCAGTTTGTATCATTCTTTAACAGATTCTGTCGTTTAATTCTTAATATTGTACATATCTTCTTTTTCAAATATTATCATTCAATAATATTTAATTTTTCTTTTATTCTTACGTACCTAAAAAAAATATGTATAGATCTTTTCTATTTTCATTTTCCAATTATCGGATGTTTTTCTTAATTCATTGTCTGATTTTTTTTTTTTGTCTTACGTGTTGGGTAACTTTGTATGTTGCATATCTTGTCGATAATTTTTTTTCCATCTTATTCACTTTCCTTTCATTATTGTTCGGCCAGTTTTTCCTCATATTTGTGGCTTTATTCATTCGCGATACGTAGATATTAATCATATCTTTATATGTTTGCTTAGAGTAATGATAATATTGCATCTTATTAGTGCAATTGATTTGAATTTCCCTGGTCTATTTTTCATTAAAAAAATATTTAAGCTAGACTAGATTCTCTACATTTTTCCTTTCCTGTCATTCCCATTCTTATTACGACTACGTGTGTGTGTTTATGTGTGCGTGTGTGTGTCTTATGTGTGTATGCAGTATGTGTGTATGTGTGCATGTATGTGTGCAAGGAGTTGGTTGTCGGTGGCAAGGAAGCTGCTTACCTTCGCGGGAGCAACTGCCAGATGTTTCCAGTCGGGTTAATCTCTCCCATTTTGCTCAGAACAGCGAGCAATGGGTGCCAAGTGGTGCATATAGTCGCGTAAATATTATACAATTTCACTCACACACTCACACACTCCCTCGTAACTTATTCTCTTTCGAGAAGAAAAAAAAGAAGAAACTTAAATTCTTTCACCGCGTCGTCAGCAGATGCGACGAATGTCGACATATCCTTTTGGCGGGAAAGTCCTGCCGCGTACGGAAACAGTATCAAGGTCTCAGTTGTCAAGTACTGGTGGGGAGATAACTGTACCCCGTCATTGTCGTGTAAGGAAATGCAATATGGCGAGGGCGTTAGAGTTAAAATATATGTCTCCCTTTTT
>NC_134778.1:54912699-54989710 GCF_046742065.1 Oratosquilla oratoria | reverse complement strand
AGAACTCATTGCCGGGTGGGTGGTGGGGTGGGGTGGGGGAAGGTGAGTGTGTGTGTCCGCGTGTTCCCCTAATCCTCCTCTCCACCCCCAAAACGACCTGAAGCACCAGTCACCCGTGATCTCAGAAGCCTCATGAGTTCCTTTTGGTAACTGTGTTTGTGCTCGTGCGCGAGTGTATGGACCCTTTCACACTAGGCAACAAATGACCGTCACTTGTGCACGGTCACATTGTTGCCTACCATTATTTTAAAATTGAGCTATTTCACAACAACGTCACTGCGGTTGCCCGATTGCGCAACAGGCTATGGGCTGTTGCCCGCTCCGGTAACAAATGACCGTCACTGGCAGTTGCTGTCACCGACCGTCTCTTTTTCCTTGACCAGCAAAAGCCCAAACAGAAGCACCTCCTCCATTGATGGCCAATTCTTTCGACTAATGAGGTGATGAGAAAAGGGATTTCCCACAACTCGTCGGCGAGTCACTGGTTGCTTGTGGTTGCCCGAGACTTTCACACTAAGCAACTTGTGACCGCAACTAGTGACGGTCAACTAATTACCTAGTGTGGACAAGGGGGCCTAAGGGATCACGAGTGTACCTCATCCGCGGCCTTTAAAACTGACCAGCACAACGGGTCACTATCCGTGCCCCTGCTCCGTGGCGTGCCTTCTAATCCTGTGGTTCTCATACTTGTTTTGGCCACGACCATTTTATCACCTTTTAAACCCTGATGACCCCAATGTTGTGATATACAATTCTTATCATTTGAAAAATAAACTCCCCTTTAGCTGCAAAAGCATAAAACATTGGTTTAAAACCACTTCAAAGGAACAAGGCTTTGATGAAAAATAAAAAACAAAAACAAAATTGAATAAAATAGAAATAAAAAAAAAATTGACCCGGACGTCCTCAGCTGCTCTCAATTGCCCCCCTTAAAAATCACATTGCCCCACCTGAAAAACCGAATTGCCCCTTTTGTGGGGCGTACGCCCCACGTCTAAGACGCACGGTTCTAATCCATCTTTAAACGTCATGCGCGGGTTGTTTAAGATGCCGTCATGAGGACGAAGGCTGTTTCCCTCATGAAGGCAATTACGTCTGAGGCCGCCGTCTCGAGGGAGCGACACTGAGGATTGGTTCCCTCCCTGGCCTGTGAGGAGGTCCACCCCTTCCACAGAGGCAACTGTGGCCCAGGCTCCTCTCCCGACCAGGGGCCACAACGTGGATTCGCAGTATATGTCCACCCAACACCCCTCCCGCATGGGAGCCGTGCGATCGTCATCGAAAGTTACCAGAGCTCTGTATCTCTGGGGATCCATTACCCCTAACCTGCCTCCTGTGACCTTCAATCTCACCCCACCCCACACCGGATCCTGTGACCCTTTCTGCCGCTGCACTCTAAGTGAGCCGACCCACCTTCGTCTTCAACAACGCCTACGAAGTGTGTTATTGGGCTAATCGTAGCTGGACAACAGGGGAAGGCCAGATTCGCCTGTTCCAGCCCAAACCTGCAAAGAGTTTCGTGTTGTTCTCTCTCAAGAAGGAGACATACAATTACTCTGAAGGAGCATCCATGTTCTCAATGGTGAGTGACATCTCCCTCTGTCAGGTTTTAAATCCAGAGGCACAAAAGCCGGTCAGGACCAGGTTGATAGGCTATTCAGTGGAGTTCCCAATAACCGGAATAGAACAACACCCAAAGGTTACCGCCGCCAGGAGGAGCCTCGGGCAGAAAAAGTAGAAGCTCAGCTTCGTCATCGTGGAAATGCTGGGCAGGCTTCCTGCAAAGTTACACCTGGGGATCAGGACCAATTTCAAGTTAATCCCCCTTCCCAGGAGCCACTTCGCTGCTATTGGTGACAATTTGGGCACCACCTGTCGCGTTGTCGACGCCAGAACAAGTGTGTCGTCTGCAGCGATCTTCATGTGTCGGAAGAACACTTCCAGAGGCACAGGGAATGGGTAGAAGTTACTTCTAAGTGACCCAACTGCTAAGAGGATCACAAGGCCGGGAGCGGCACCTGCAGTATGCGGAGGCAAAGCCTGGAAAAGGCTATCCCATCCCACACCTCAAACACGTAACTAGTGCCAAGAGCTTCAGCATGGGATGTCCAGCCCCTGGCCACCTCTGCTTCTTCACCACCTCCTGATGGCGGTAGAGGCATTACCCCCGTCGCCATCCATTTCGCCAGCTGCCAAAGACCACCTTTGCAAGCAGGGAGATCACTTGCTCCTGTTCCCTTCAGGACCCATCCGCCCCTAACCCGTTCCAGATACCCCCCACTCCAACCTGGCTACCCCTCCTTTCATGACGAAGGAGAGCGTGTGGGAGTTTGTCACCTCTATGGCAACTGCCGTGGTGAAGTGTATCGGGATGATTGAGGCAACAGTGACTAGGGTGCTGATGAAGGTTGTAGACACGGTCTTCGACCAAGTCACACTTCCCTATGCCTACCTTCTCCCCCCCCCCCCAGCATTCGCTGTCCCATCTGGGGGTGAAAGTAAGATGATGAAATGTCCCTTGCATTTCCACTATGACGTGATCGAGCTCCTTTTTATGTCCGTGGCTCCTCCTGGTGGGTGTAATCTTTGGTTGTTGTTCTACTCCGGTTATCGGGAACTCCACTAAATAGCCCATCAGCCTGATCTTGACAGTGGCCGCGCCAGGGGGGGGGGGGGGGGGGGGGGCTTTAGCCCCCCCAACTGAAATGAGCAATTTGAAAATTTAAAACACTCATTGAAATAATTTTATTAAGTGGAATTTTTAATTGCCAGGGCTAAAGATTTGTCAGCCATCAGTGCTAGCCCAACCATTAACCCCCTCCCCTTCTGAATTAAGGATAATATATGTGTATTATTATATTACTATTAGCCCCCCAAAAAATTTGCTCAGCCACCCCTTAGCCTCCCCAACTAAAAATTCCTGGCGCCGCTGCTGGATCCTGCCCAGCTTCTCCTCTGGTATTTAGCCTGACGAGGGTGACATCCCTCCCATTGAGAACCAGGATGTTCTTCAGGTAATCGTGTGTCTCCCACTTGAGGAGGTCAACACAAGCTCTCTTTGCAGGTTGGGCCGGACGGTGAATCTAGCCTTACTTGTCCAGCTCGATGGCTATGACAACCACGTAGCGTTGATGAAACAGGTCTTGGTTCATCACAGAGGGTGCAGCGGCAGAAGGGGTCATAGGAGTTGGTGGGGGGTTGGTCACAGGAGCTGGTTGGGGGTTAGAGGTCCCAAGAGATGCAGTGTTCTGGGTACTTTAGGTAACAGTCCACGAGGGAGGTTTGTGAGCAACCTCCATGGGTACAACTGAAGTGGAAGGGTGTGGGGTGGACATATACGGCGGAGACTCTTTATTGCCCCTGGTCGGGAGAAAATCCTGGGCCACAGTGGCCTCTGTGGAAGGAGTGGACCTCCTCACCTTCCGAAAAGGGTCCTCCTCCGAGCCGCTCCCCCGAGAGGTGACCTCAGGAGCTCGACTCCAGAAATAACAGGCTTCGTACTCATGAGACTGTGCGTGGAGCTTAGCAGCCCCCTCAGACGTCAAAAGTGGATTAGAGGCACGCCAGTGAGCAGGGAACAAAGACGGTGGCGATTAGACGAAGGAGAGGGTGACCCGTTGTGCTGGTCAATTTGAAGGCCGAGAATGAGGTACACTCGTGATCACTCACACTCGCGTACGGGCATAAATACAGTAGACGCAGTAGCAATTAATACGGTGGATTCCTATGATGTCGTTGCCCAAAAAGAATACATTCTTCGGAGGTCACGAGTGACTGGTGGTGTTTTTTGGGGTAGGGAATACCTTGGTATAGTGTTTTAATGTATTCATCTACTTGTTCTGTGGTTTCAGATGGGGAATCGAGTCTTTTCTTACATCAGCAAGAGGAGGACTGGGAGTGGTGGGTGCGTGTGCAGGTAGGGGTGGCATGGGCTTGAAGG
Organism: Oratosquilla oratoria; assembly: GCF_046742065.1. Lineage (NCBI taxonomy): Eukaryota > Metazoa > Arthropoda > Malacostraca > Stomatopoda > Squillidae > Oratosquilla > Oratosquilla oratoria. The sequence goes on along the minus strand of NC_134778.1, from coordinate 54,985,770 downwards.
AAAGTCATGTTAAGATGGAGAGGGTCTGATGTAGCTACTGGTCTAACTGTTATAAAGGAATTGTTGGAGCGGGGCATGATGGATTCCAATGCTTCCAAATATGCGATTCCAGGGTCAATCAACTCATCCATTGTGCCTAGTTTTTCTTGCAGACCTGCTTTTGGGCCTTAGATTTTATTCAAAAGTTCCATGCACTCTTCTATTTGTGGAGCATTGGCCACTCCCACACTATTACTGAATGAACCATGTGTTTTGAACTAGGGCTTCAACTATAATTGAGAGGGATAATTTTCATGTTAGTTTCTCAACTGTAATTCTTTTGTTTGAGATTCATTTCTTTGTGCCAAAATTCGGTGGGGTCTTCCTCACTTAATATTGAAGTCTGGCTACTTTAAAGGGTGATCTGCTGCAAGTGATGGTTTACTAGTGTTGTTTAGGACTATGAATCTTGGGTAATCTAAGTCAGGGTCAATTTCATTTCAATACAGGTCCAAGTTTAGAAAAAATATTTCCTTTTGCAGGGCTGGAGCAATGGTCAAAAGCCCTCTCTATAAGAGGAGGTCAAATGCAATTGTTCTGTCATTGTAGATTACTTCCGTCCTCAGGGGAAGGATTTTGCTCTATTCGTGGGGGGTTGTCACAAGGTGGGGTGGAAATGCAGTTCAGGGAACTTGATTACGGAAGACCTCCTGCTCCCTCTTCTTTTTCCCAACATTCTTTGTTCATGCCACTGTGTAGGTGATCTTGCTGGAGATCTACCAAGACCCAAACCAGGTTAGGTTTAGGGAGTCTATGTTTAAGGCACCTTTACTAGTCCCCTCCACACATGGGGTGATTAGAGTGGATCCTGAATAAGGATGCTCAGTTGTGTAGCTGTATTTTTTAATATAATCTTGACACAAGGCATTGGGCCTACACCACCTGTCATGTAGGTTATGACTCAGGGGTTCCAAAGAGCTTCATCTTCTGCTGTCATACACCATAGCTGAAGGACTTTCGATTGTTAGTTGGAAGAATAATGCTATTGTTATGTGGGAGGATGCTCGATAGTAACTGATTATATTGTCAGTCTCAGTCACTGCTTCACTCATGGCAACTCCTAGGTGGGAGTAGGTCTTAGGAAGCACTGCTTGACTGTGGTGGGGAACTAGTTGGTCTTCCTCCTCCAGATATCCAGTCCTTGAGTCCAACCTAACGATCTTGCTACCCTCTCCTTGGGAGAAACAAGGTTGAAGAAACTTGCAAGACCTTGAAACAAGATTCATGTCACCTGGGGAAGTTAACCTTTCCTCACCCTACCAGACTCAACTGTAACTATAATAACATTGTTCTCACTACCATCTGCACAATGTTTCAGAAAAATATCCAAACTTTGCCTGAACTGCAGGATTATAATAAAACATTTAAAGCTTTGCTTCACTTGTATTTCTTAAACCCATATATAGAATTGTACAAAAAATGAGCAATAAAACAGTAGTAACACAAAATACAAGACTACAACTGCTTAAATATCATACAAAAAATTGGCATTTCTTCATGGGAACCTGGAGGAAGGACATAAGAAATGGTTGAGTTTACAATACTGAAGGGATCTATGTATATAAATTGGTTGGAAATAACAACAGGTAATAAAATGAACTACATGTGAATTTATTACTTACAGCTGTTACTATACAACACAAAATGAAGTTTAAGGGAAAAGAATGTAGAATGCACAGAATGTGAAGGAACACATGAACTTTAGAGATAAAAACTGATAAGTGGGATTGATAAACATAATGGAAGATATAAATGCCAACAGGGATAGTGGTATAGGTCAGTGGAAAAAGTTTACAAGATAAATATTTACAATAATGAAAAGTAACAGAATGTTTTACATCATAACATCTTCAAAACTACAAATAAGGATGCATACAAAATGCATTCAACAAACACACTATATACACCAAATGAAACAAGTCTGGGAAAATATCACATCCATTCAATAATACTTTGAAACTTATCATCATCTAACTCTGACATGACAATTACAAATGCATGACTAGTGGTTGCATAAACATACATTAGAGGATGTTCCGAGCCACAAGTGAACCTGAAGAACTAAATAATCCATTACCATCCAATTTTCTAGCACCTTATGAGGATAAACTTTCCCATATACTAAATGAGCCAATGTCAAATATGAAGACTAGATGTAAGTATACTGTTCATCTAAATATATATTTCATTTAAGCACCTTGCCCCATTAAGGACTTCACCAAATCACACACTTAGTGAAAGTTATCTAGCCTTAAATAAAAAAGTAAGGTTCAGACAAATACCTTCATTTCTTGTACTATGTAAACCTTCACATATCTCGTATCCTTTTCTTTCAGACTATCCTCCAGGAATCCCCATGCCCTTATCCTTTCCCTTCTACCTTCTCCTCCCATCTTTTCCTCTATTCCACCCCTTTTTTTCTTAAGCAGTTTGGTCCCTCCAGTATTAGCATAAATAAATAATACTTTCTGATCAAATATTATATACCTTTCCATGTCTTATTAAAAGCAACAATTCTTTTCTCTTTTCTTCATCCATTTTCCTTCTCTAAAATTCACGGGTTTGCTCATCTATTTTTTGCCACACTCCTCTCTCCATCTTTCTCTTTCATCTTATCCAACTTCACTCATTTACTTACTTAAAATATTACTTCCCTCAAAAAAATTCCCTTCTTAAGTAAGGACATAGTTCAATTCCATGTGTGGTATAAAGTTTAATGGTCTCTACTTATGCTAAAGCCAAGTTTTTCACTTAATATATCATTTTCTACCTTTGAGAATACCATTGAAGAATGCTTCCTTTATCAGTAGGTGGGGTATTGCCTCTTTACCACATCCTTCAAAAGCTAAAAAAAAAAAAACTATATTGTCTTCACAAGAGTATGGCATGGCAACCCCAAATATTTGGGAGAACTGTCTTTGGAATGGGTGGATGGGAGTGGAATGGGTGGGGATGAAATGGGAGGGAGTGGAATTATGCCTTTTGATTTTGGCTACCTCCCTAGTAAGAGTGAAAGAGCCTTTGGTATATGTATGTGTCTTTTGAATATCCCGTACTGGGGTACTAACTGCATGGTAACATGCAGACAATACTTTAGGTATTGTTTTATGCACCCCTATGAACCAGAGTCACATCAATCATCTATGTTAGTTTAAATATCTCTACTTGTAAAGGAATGATGATACTTTTGTACTATAGTCGTCCTTCCTCTATGCTGCTCCCTTGAACCTGTCCTTTCCCTGTTTCTGTGACTCAACTTCTGTATCCCCCTGTGATAGGGGGATAATGATTCTATCACCATTTTCCCATACAAGTTATACAAGATAACTAACAAGGACAGAGTGATGGGACTAGGGATCCTGCACCATATGTGTTCTACAAAAAATTAAGGCGTAATAGCGTCTGGGAGGAGGACTCCAATCAGAGCCCTAGTAATTGGGTTATTAAATGTGCATGGTTGTGGTACATATAAAAGGGAAGATATTAGACATTTTTCTGTATGAAGGAAGATGAGTATGTTAGCATTAAGTGAAATCAAACTAAAGGAGAGAAGTGAGTTTGGGTTTGGAATTGTAGTGGGAAGGGTGTCAGAAAAGATGAGTGGTTGAGGAAGTGAAGGAGTGGCTCTGTTCGTAAGTGATGAGATAGGAAAATGAGTGAAGTATCTTTTAGGATAATATGAGCAATAGTGAAATTAGGATGGGTAATTATGGGTTTTTATGAGTGCATACAATCCTGGTATTGAGAAAAGTGAATAGAAAAAGGAGGCTTTTTTAATCATTAAAACGAGTGTATTGACAGTTTTGGGAGGACTGTGAATGTACTAAAGTATGGGAATCTCAATGCTAGAGTAGACAGATGAAGTTGTAGGTTGGTTTGGGATGTCAATTAACCATAGTGGAAACATGATATTGGAGATATGTTTAGAAAGGGAGATGATGACCACAAATGGTGTTAAGAAGAGACAAGCACAAGTATACATGGGAAAAGGTGATGGCAAGGGTTGTTGAGAAGGCATTAATGGATTATTCAATCAATTGTTGTCTCAAGTTTTACAAAATGGAAAAAAGTGTTGCGAGAAATAGGTATCTGGGGAGAAGGCTGTATGAAGAGATGATTATGCCTATGACACTGTATGGAGCTGATATTTGGAATACATAGGGGGTAGATAGGATGAATTTAAATGTGTCTAAGATCAAGTGCTTAAGATGATGGTGGGGATACAAGGATGGATAGAGTGAGAAATGGGGAGGTGAGGTAGAGAGCAGGGATTGAGAAAGAGTTGGAATGTGGGGTTACTCAAAGAATATTGGGATGATTTAGGCACATGGAAAAAATTGGTTAATAAAGGTTAACAAAAATAGTATGGAAGGAAGAAGTGGAGTGAACTTGAAGGGGAAGATTACAATTTGGAAAGATGGATGGAGTGAAGAGAGTCTTAGGTACAAGGGAAATGTCTCTTTAAAAGACCCACAGCTCCCAAGTAACCAGCAACAACTACTGGGTGGGCCCATAGATCACTTAAGAAAGGAATAGTGTGTTGTTGTCATGGAACTGTTAGTGTGGGCCACTAACAGGTGTGGGGTGTTACAGTAATCTATGTGATGGTTGCATGTAGGGTTTTGCAACTGTTGGTGCTGATTTACTGGTAGATGGTGTCCTCAACACATGTGTGACAGTGTGACTCCTATCTCTCTTAAGAAGGACCTTTCCATGAGACTGAGGGTGTCAATGTGCCCTTGTGTGGATGTATAGTGTGGTATGGATGCTGGGATGTAGTACATGTTTCAGTAGCTTCTGCATATCACTATAATTACTGTGAATGTGCTGTGCCTTGCTGCATTGCTTATGACCCAGGCGGTGGGCAGGAGACAGGGATGACCCTTCATCTGCAAGGACTTAAGATAAGAAGGAAGAATGGATAGTGGATGGGAGTGGAATGGGTGGGAATGGGTGCTTACCTTTGATTTGGTTATCTCCCGTATGAAAAGATGATGATGATGATGATGATGATCAAAATGATGATCAAAATGATGATCAAAATGATGATCAAAATGATGATCAAAATGATGATCAAAATGATGATCAAAATGATGATCAAAATGATGATGATCAAAATGATGATGATCAAAATGATGATGATCAAAATGATGATGATCAAAATGATGATGATCAAAATGATGATGATCAAAATGATGATGATCAAAATGATGATGATCAAAATGATGATGATCAAAATGATGATGATCAAAATGATGATCAAAATGATGATCAAAATGATCAAAATGATGATCAAAATGATCAAAATGATGATCAAAATGATCAAAATGATGATTAAAATGATGATCAAAATGATGATGATCAAAATGATGACCATGAGGATGATCACGATCATTATGACTGACATTCTTTAGACAAATTATTACTGTCATTATTATCATCACATACTATTATTACTATTATTGTTATCATGAGGGGGATGGAGAGGGGGTTGCCAATTTAGTGAAGTGGCCTTGCTGTGGATGTAGTGTCTCTTACTACATTGCTTCTGACCCAGGACAATGGGTGAGATACAGGGATGAGCTGTCATCCATGAGCAGCTAAGATGAGAATGGGGTGGGGGGTGGATGGAAGTGAAATGCGTGAGAGTGTAGGCATGTGCCTCTGACTTGGCTACCTCCCTTATAAGGGGGAGAAATCCCTTGGTATATAGATAGATTATCATCATTATAATTATCATTATTATTCATGGTCATCTGGAGTGAGTAATGCCATTGATGATTTTTGAAGTGAGGCTCCAGTCTACTATCTCTGAGCCATTGCTCTAGTTTGTACAAGTCAGCTTGGGTGTCTCCAGATGCTATTTTGTTGCGTCTTTGCTGGGTTACAACTGTCAGGTCATTTGTCCAAGTGAGTGCATTGATGTAACTTCTGGACCAGGGGTTAGGAATGTCTGTCAAGCAGGGAAAGTAAAGAGCAAGAGATAGGTGGGCGTGGTTGTGTCTGGATAATAAAATTATGTGGCCGGAAGGGATTTATTCTTGTCTGCTCAGTATTCTTGAGTGGATGAAGGAAGAGGTTTACCATGTTATGAGGTGGTGAGATAAACCAGCTTTGGCAGTCAAGCCATGCTGTAGAGGTGCTGAGCTTTGCTGCATTGTTCCTGATCTGAGTAGTGGACATGAGACAAGGACTCTTCATCTACAAGGAGTTAAGATGAAATGACAATAAATGAATGTCATGTGTTGGATGACTGAAGGATGGGTGAAGGATGGGTGCATGCCTTGGATGGCCATCTCCCTTATAAATGGGAAAGCACCTTTTGGTATAAGTATGTCTTTTAAAATACTCTTATCAATTTCTGTCTTTTAAAATACTCTTATCAATTTCTTAAATTCTTCAGTCAACAGAACAAAAGCTTCATCAATAACATCTTACTGCATTTATAAATATGAAAACTTATTCATAAGACTTGGAAAAAAGAATGAAATATTCATAACCATCTGCCTTGTGGTAAGGCTGACTCTGATTTTTTAAAACTATAAAATATGAACAGAAAACAAGCCACAAGTTTTTCAAACAACAAATAATAACCAGTATCTCATAAATAACAAAAAACATCCATTTGGTCCCTTATAGCAAACTTATAAATAGTAAATTCCCAACTATCTGTACATGCATTACCTGAATTGTCACTAAATAAATACTGTAGTAATAACTGTTACTTAAAGTTTCACCGACAGGAAATCTGCAGTCCCATAGTGGCTGGTAATAGTTACTGGGTCCCCCTATAGACATTTTTGGGTTGAAATGCTAGACTGACTGCTGTATTAGTGTGGGATGTTTCTACATCACTAGAGCATAGTAATAGGACAAAGGAAATAATCATAGGTTGTCATCCCTCCATATGTAAAGGTGGAGGAAATAAAATATTAGTTGTTAAGAGATCAAAGGCCCAATACAAAAATTGAGTTTCTGCTCCTTGGGGATTGCACTTCCAGATAAAGAAAAGAATGTCGGCAGGTTTGGAAGACCAGATGGCAAGATGATTTTCTCGGACATCTGTTTTGCAGGGAACTAGCAAGTACCTGCTATTGGTCCCTCACTAAATGCATGACATATTAACAGACCTAAATTGAACAGCAATTCGGAGAATTTACAATCAGACCACATAATATGCATTGCTTTCACAGGCCAGGGATCTATGCTACTACATTTGGAAATCTTCCTTTAGTGAAAATCCTTTTGATTACATTTTAGTAGATAATCAGGAATTTGACCAAACTCTACTTACAGAGTCTGGTAAGGCTGACATAAAAAAAAATTAATCCACTATATTTTCCGACAATGTTAAGTACATATGAAATCAAATAAAGTTAAAATTCTAAAAAGACCACAGACTACAATACTCCTTTTCTCAAGGGATGAAGGTCTTACATAATCTAAATACACCACATGAAATAATGTCATGTACTTCACCTAATAATGATCACATCCAACTTAGTCCTAACAAGACTACACAACAATTTCCTGTTTTATATTTCTGTACAGTTTGAACTAGTTCAGGAATTAAATGAGAACAATTCATTACATACCATCCATTTGAAATACCCATGTTTCCTCTACTTTATCATTACCCATACATTTTCAACATGCACCTGCATATAAGAGATCAATTTGTGTTAACAATGAAGTGTGTCTAATAAGTTTACATTAGGAAAATGAATGTTCAAAATAAAAACTTACCTACATTAAAAAAAAAGGCACAAACTTGACAATGAATAAATGTCTCAAATAAGGACTTCTAAAAACATATTTCACAAATTCTACAAAAGTGAGGACTTTCCATACAGTACATTTTCCTTGTTGGATTATTATTACTTTTTTTTTCCCAAGAAAAATAAATAAAGCATATGAGTATTCAAGACAAATATTTCCCTTGGTTTTCACTAATCACATCCATAGTGTGAGAGAAACATGGTGACACTGTAAAACCCTGAAAACCAGCTGGTGATGGTAAGATGCTTTAGAAACTGAGACAATTCTAGTATCAAAGAATGAGAGAGGGAAGGGAGGAGTGGAAGGTACAAGACAGAGTAAAGGAGGATGATATGAGAGATGCCTGGTAGAAGATGGGAAAGGACAGAAGGGAGGAAGGAGGTATACAGTGCCAGTACGGGAAGCTTGAGACAAGATGAGGTAATCAAGGAATAAAATAAAAAAGTGCAGAAACAAAGTGAAAGAAATGACAATTATACAGGAATTGGGAGGGATTAAAGGATGTGAAAGGAGAAAATCATTATATGGAGTTAGTAAATCATCAAATAGGGTGAAACAATTAATCTTCTCTGTAGCAGGAAGTACTTATCATCTGATCTTTTCCTATTCTATTCATTTCCACAATACTCCTTAAGTAAGAAAGGGGCTACACCTATTTCAATTTATCCCTTCCGTACCTTGAAGTCTATCCATCTATGTACCAAGGAGTTCTTCCCCCTTATAAACGAGATAACCAAGTCAAAGACATGCACCTACTCCCATCCACCACCCTTCTTTCCCTCTTATCTTAGCCCCCTTAACACCTTTCCCCAAATCTGCAATACCTCCCACAATGTCCTCCTGTCTACCCTGTCATAAGCCTTCTCCAAGTCCATAAAGTCACCAAAAACATCCTTTACATTTTGCCAAAACCAAGAAGTGCTTACTTTTTAATTCTTGCTGGCTTTAGGTTATCTTATCAAAATCTATTGGCCCATTTAGTAAAAAAAGGATTAATAAAAGGCAGGAGAGATTAGCAACTGAAAGTGGAAAATGGTGAGGAAAAAAATGAGTATGGCAGTAAAGAGATGGGATAACACAGAAAACAATGAGGTTTTGGAGAATGTGGAGATGGGGAACATGATTAAATATGTAAAATGAAAAAATGAAATATGAAAAATTGGAAAGTTGGAAGGGGGTGTTGATAAAGTCTTAAAACAAAAGGCATATGTTGGTCCCCTGTAGAATGTTATGATCTGCACTTTTAGCTTTTGAGTATATCATGAAAAGAAAATTAAACCTGTAATCAATTGGAGTCATTCCAGTAATACTACACAAATCAAATGCTTAGATAATGCATACAATTGGTCTATGGCCAAAATTGCTGTATTTTATACAAGTGGAACAAATTAACACACACTAGGTGTTAAGAAAATGTCAATGTCCCCTCTATGTTTACTACCTGGAGTAAGACAGTGGGCAAGGGGTATGACAGAACAAGAATGAGTTACACTATAGAAAGTCAACCTCCCACTTAGAGAGAGTGAGAAAGAGAGAGAAAATGTCTCCAATGCTCACCATGTTTTACCTATGCATCCAAACACAATGCTTTATCTATAAACATGAGTTCTTTAACTGGTTTCCACTAAATGCATTACCCTTTATCTTGGTCACATACTGCACAAGCCCTAACCAAGTCCCTACCATGTGTTGGAATTTAACTCCTCACTCCATAAGGTACTAACATCCTTGTAATTATCTCCCGACATTTACAAGAAGTTTAATACATTCATAAACTCTCACATTTTTTTTAAATACTGCAGCCTAAAGCACTGATGGAGTAGTCTTTTAATTCAAAACAAATTATATGATAAGTACTTTATGGAATTATCAAATCCTTTTACCAAGAATATCTTGAGCGGCACGGATGAGGGGATTCAAAGTTCTTGTACAAGCAGCTCTGGTTAAGAATTTATGGGAAAGAAGTTCTTTTGTGTCAGCTCTCAAGTCAACATCAACTTCTAAGCATCTGTTTAAAAAATCCTGAAATTTAAAGTACAAAATCATTTTTTTTTCTCTCAATGGAAATTCTTTAACATACATACATATACCAAAGGCTTTTTCCCCCTTACAAGGGGGGTAGCCAAAAAACAAAGGCACAAAAACCACTCCCACCCATTCCATCCCAATCACACTCCACTCCCCTCCACCCTCTTCCCTCCCTCTTATCTTGACACCTCCTGGATGACAGGTCATCCCTGCATCTTGTCCACTGCCCTGGGTCAGAAGCAGTGTCACAAGACACAGCACATCCACAGCAAGGCTGCTTCATTGAATCAGTGCCCCCCTCCCCCCTTTTCAGCCCCTCAAGCAGATATAGATAAAAAAAAATTATCCAGGTTTCTAATAAGAACTGTTTAGGACCCATCTTGTTTCAATTTAGTAAAATATTGCTAGCAGGATCAGAGGAGGGATTGAGGAAGTTGGTGACAGAGTTTAGGAAGGTGTGTGAAAGAAGGAAGTTGAAGATAAATGTGGGTAAAAGAAAGGAGATGAGGTGTAAAGAGGAGAAAGTGGCAGCAGATTGGAAGTGAGTATTAAGGGTGAGAGACTGGAGGAAGTGGATAGTTTTAGATACTTGGGCACGAATGTGGTAGGAAAGGGAGGAGTAGGGGTGGAGGTAGAATATAGATGGAAAGAAGCACGTAAATGCCTTGGAGGATTAAAAAGTGTAATGAGAATTAGACATTTGGGAATGGATGCTAACAGGAGATTGTATGAAGATTGTACCATGTGGCAGAAACATGGAACATAAGAGAGGAAGAGAGGAGGAGTTTGAATGTGTCTGAGAAGTATGATAGGGGTTACTAGGCTGGAGAGAGTGAGAAATGAGTAGGTGCATGGGAGAATGGGGTGGAAAGGGAGTTGGGAGATAAGGTTGATGAAAGAGTATTGGAATGGTTTGAACACATGGAAAGAATGAGTGAAGAAAGATTAGTAAAAGAGGTGTGGAAGACAGAGGTGGAAGAAGTGAACATGAGGGGGCGACCAAGGATGAGATGGATGGATGGGGTAAAATGGGTACTAGGAAAGAGGGGAATGTCTGTTGTGGAAGGATGGGAGAAGACAGAAGATAGGGGTGAATGGAGAATGGTTGTGTATGGATGATGCTGTGATGCATGAGGGGGAGTGGGTGGGGGTGAGGAAGCATTTGTGAAAAATAAATTGATGCAGCCTGTCTTCTCCATTTCTGCATGAGGGGACGGAGAGGGGAGGACACCAATTTAATGAAGTGGCCTTGCTGTGGATGTGCTGTATCTTGCAACACTGCTTCTGACCCAGAGCAGTGGGTGAGATACAGGGATGATCCATCATCCAGGAGGAGCCAAGATAAGAAGGAAGGAGGAGGGTGGATGGGAGTAGAGTATGTAGGGATGGAATGGGTGGGAGTGGATTTTATGCCTTTATTTTTTAGCTATCTCCCTTGCTATATGTATCTATGTACTGCTATAAAAAATAGTACTGTATTTGTAGTATAACTACTTTCTAAATTCATGTGGTGATCCTACAAATGGATGTAGAGAACACCTTATCCAATACCTGCCTTCAAAGCTCAACAACAACCTCATTTCCATTTGGAGGTACACCTTTAACATGCTGGCACTCAGTCTCCATCTATATACACATCAAGGACCTCTTTCCCCTTATAAGGGAAAAACATTGTAACCCTATTGTTTCCCTCTCATTTTAGCTCTTCATGGACGAAGAGCTATTACTGTCTCCTGCCCACTGCCCGTGTCAGAAATTAAGCAGTACAACACAGCAAGGCCACTTCATTTACTTGGCAAACTTCCCTACTCATCCACTCGTGCAAAAAATTGAAAAGACTGAGAGAAAACCCTTCAGGCTGCGTCAAAATATCATCCATATGCAACCATCCTCTACTCACACATATTCCCTGCTCAACAGACCCTCTTGCTTAAAGCCCCTTTCACCCCATCTATCCATCATATCATCACCCTTGTAAAGAAACTGCCTAAGTCATTTTTCATCAATTTCTGGATTTTTTTTTTTTTTTTTTTCTAAATCAATTTTTCATTGCTTCTTGTGGTACAATTCCCAATGTTTTATTTAGTGTCTGAGTAGGTAGAAACTACGTTAGGAGGAACATTACGTACATTTATAAAATAGAAAAACTATTTTTATTTTTTCAATTTCCTGAAAAGTTGGACAAATGACTTAGGCACTTTCTTTATGAGGCTGGCGATATTTTGGTCTTCTCCTCAAATTCACTCCATCTACCTCTAACCTGCTCAGCCAGTGAGCATAATTAAAATAATAATAATACATACATATACCAACAGCTTTTTCCTCCTTACAAGGGAGGTAGCCAAAGTCAAAGGCATAAATCCATTTCCACCCATTTCATCCTCACATACTCCATTCCCATTCACCCCTCCCTCCCTCCCTCTTTCCTTGGCTCCTCCTGGATGACTCGTCATCCCTGCATCTCGCCCACTGCCCTGGGTCAGAAGCAATGTAGCAAGACACAGCACATAATAATAAAGAAAAAATGAAATATAGTTTTTTGTATAGATGCATTAAATTGATGAATACATTAGGAGTCAATCCAGACAGACAAGATAAATGAATTTAAAGCTGTTTGATACAGACAAAGGACTCAATGAGCATAGGTCTTATCCAAAGGATTACAAAGGATTACAAAGGCAGAGCATGGCAACAGGAGACCTTTTGGTCCATAACTAGGTCTGTTGTGAAAAAATATATATATAAATGATAAAAAAAAAAAATAGATCAAATAAAATAAAAATTATAATAATATAAATAATAATAAATAAAATAACTAATACATAGGTATAGTTAAATGATAAACAAATAATAATGATAAATAATAATAAATAAAATAACTAATACATAGGTATAGTTAAATGATAAACAAACAGGTAAATCCAACAATCTCAAACTGAGAAAAAATTTAACTTAATACATACTTGAAAATCAGGTGAGAGTGTATTCCATGTGCTAACGTTAGGTTTTCCAGTAGATGCAATAAGGTAGAGTGCTCGCAGGGGTGTTTCGTTCAAGTAAGGAGGAGATCCTTCTATCATTTCAATGGCCATGATACCCAAAGACCAGATATCTACCTTCTTGCCATACTGCTTTCTATTCACCACCTGGAAAAAAAAAAAGAATAATTCCATACTGGGATTCCCAACTTTGCTCTTTATTACCTAGTTATTTCATTCATGTCCAGTCACCGAGTAGTGAAGGGTACATACATACATACATATACCAAAGGCTCTTTCCCCACTTATACAGAAAGTAGCCAAAAGACAAAGGCATAGAAACCACTCCCACCCATTCCATCCCCTACATACTCCACTCCCCTCTACCCCCTTCCCTCCCTCTTATCTTGGCACCTCCTGAAATATAATTTGCTGTGAGACTCAGTCTAGGCCTGTGACCAGCATAATTTGTGAAAGTCAAATCCAGCTACCTGAGAATGTGGCATATTTCCTTGATGCTTGATCCTATTCACAGGGTTGTCTCCAATAGGACACAATCCTCAACAGAGGATACAAAGGGAATACCCACAGAAATCATGGATGGAACAAGTTAATCGATCCTCTCATGAGTTGTTTGGAGTGGGAGCTTGCTAGGAGAGACCATAGGGACAGGTGATGGCATATATTTACCTAGCTGTATTTACCTAGTTTTATTATATGGGAAGGGAGCTATGCTCATGATGACCCGTCTTTGTATCTCTCAGCATCAAGTTTTTTCTTAAAATCTTGAATAGTGTTTGCACACAGTTTCTTTGTCCAATTTGAGTGAAGCAACATGCTTCCAAATGTATGCTCCCAAACAGGGGCAAACTGGGATGTTAAAGCGGCCCAGGCACTTTTCATTCAGAGCAGCCCCATGAGAGGGGTGAGTGGCGAACGAAGCAAGTTAAGCACTTTTAGGGGTATTTTGAGGCCTATGTAGGGACCTAATTGACTATTTTAGATAATATCCATAATAATTAAGCTATTGAAGAATAGATAAATAAAGCTTTTTACCAAGCAGAGCTGGCCAATGTACCAGCCCACTTGGGCACAAAGGAACCAGCCCACCAGGCATTGCCCAAATGCCCTACTGGCCAGTCCACCCCTGTTCCCAAATGATGTGGGATGAATGGTGGATGTATGCTTTGATTTGGCCACCCTGCTTAAGAAGAAAGTGCCTTTTGGTTTACATATGTACATGCATTATTTATTTATTTATATTTTATTTTCTAGTTTTTTATTTTATTTTTTTATCTATTTATTTATTGATTTATTGATTTATTCATTATCATTTTTTTTATTGATGATTCAGTTTAACATTGCAAAACTCCCCCTATCAGGAGGCTAGAATGGTACCCCTTACAAAGGACTCTGTTGCATGGACTTTGACTAACCATACCCCTTGGTCCAACTTGCTGGCATTAGAATTCAAACTACCATTACCTCAGACACAAGTAGCAATGCTCTAACCCGCTCAGCCAGTTAGCATCCAGTATAATTTTTATCATTATTAACACCATTTTCATTATCATAATCTTACAGTAGTTAGTAGTAGTATTATTATCATATCATGTCTTAAACTATCTAAAACATCAAAATTTATATAAAATCCCTATCCTACATGCTTCTCTGAAAAGCTCATAAATCTATATACTTCACATTATCTAAAGAAAGGTAACTTACCTCTGGGGCCATCCAGTATGGAGTGCCTACCATTGTCTGCCGCTTTTCATCGCCAACTATATTTGCACAGAAGCCAAAGTCAGTCACTTTCACTGAGCCATCCAAACTAAGCAACACATTGTCAGACTTTATATCTCGATGAATCACATCCTGTAGAGCAAATATTGTGTGTCAATATACCACTTTAATAGTCTGTAATTTAGCTAATTAGGCATAAACAAAACATCAAGAAACCCATTGTTGTTATCATGAACTGTAGTTATGGGGCTGTAGTGTTGGACATGTCCATTATCACTGCAGAGGTTACTTATGAAGTGGTTGAATAACACTGGTTAGAATATTGGTCCTTGGGGTACACCATTGTAGTCTTTTTGTCCCCAAAATTTGATTGTTTTGGATTATTCTGCACTGCCTCCATGCAAAGAAGTTTTAGTTAGCTATTTCTTATCATTATTGTAAATATCAGTCTCTATTATCTTTTATTGGTAGTACGTGTCTCGTGACCTTGTCAAATGCCTTGTTTATGACAAGTTTTCATGACTGCTCTTTTTGCAGGAGCTTTCATTTTAAACTTTCCAGCACTTGTTGGAGATATTTGTGAGCAGAGTGTTAATCGAGTGGCCTCTCTGGATCCATGTTGGTTATGGGAGTTGGGTAGTTTGGTTGCAATTCTTTATGTAACTAGTCTTTTCATCGGCTTGGATATGGTGGATAGTACAGATGCAATGTCTGAGCAATGTAGGGTTATCAAAGTGTTTGTAATTATCCTGTATTGTTGTTTTGATGATTGTATTTTTCTTTGGGTTGCTACAACTGCTTCATGGGTGAGGGGTGGGTTCAACATTAAGGCTTCAATGGTCTTTTATAGTTCTTCAAATCTGTTTGTTGTTTTCACATGAATTATAGCCATTTGTTTTCCCAGTTTTCTTTTTGTTGTTTATCAGTTTTGTGATGTCTTTAATAGTTGTAGTGATTCTTTTGTTTGTTCAGTTGGATTTTGTTTTCTTTGTTTTCTCTCTTTCATTTTCTTCTTTTACTTTAATGTGTGAAGTAGAGGCATGCTGAAAATAAATTAATTTAGTAAGAAGGAAAAAGAGACAGAATACCATAAGCTGAAAGAAGTGTGGTAGGTAGTGAGGGGTAAGGAAGGTCTAAGGCAGTTAGTGACAGAGTTTGGGAAGGTATGTGAAAGGAAAAATTTAAAAGTAATGAGATGTAGAAAGGGTGAGGGTGGCAATGAGATGGAGGTTAGTCTTAAAGGAGAGTGACTAGATTAGGAGGAGAGCTTTAAGTATCTAGGGTCATGTGTGGTACGGAATAGTGGAGTGGGGGTGAAAGTAAACGGTACACTGAGGGAAGCAAATAAATCTCTTGCAGGAATGAAAAGTCTTGAAAAATCACTATCTGGGGATAGAGGCAAAGAGAAGACTATATGAAGTGGTGATTGTGCATATGATACTGTATGGACCAGAAACATAGAATGTAATGGAGAGAGAAATGTAATAGACGTAGAAATACCCCCATGGGGGTATAGAGGATCTACTTTAAGAACACTTGTTCTACTGTTTCCCCTTTGGTCTGCTATACAGTCCTCCCAAAACAGTATACAAAATTGTTTGGGTCCATAGGACCACCATAAAACAATTTTAGTTTACAAGTTTTGACATATTAGAGAAACAACTGCTAAAAGACACAATTCATATCTTGAGCACATAACATTAATAACTATGAACAAAACAAAGGAACTGGATGCCACAAGGATATCCTTAATCACATAATCCACACCCAGTAAATATATTCTAAACTTATAACCACTCAGTACATGCAATATCTTAAAGATTTAGTTAGTCTTCAAGAGCATACAAGACAATTACTTACATTGTCATGAAGGTAGTCAATCCCATGAAGCGTTTCCTTACAGACAGCTGCAATCTGCTCTTCTTTCATGACAGTTTCTGTTACTACATTGGTGAGCGCTCCTCCATCTAGGAGTTCCATAACAACCTGAGGTGCACAAAGACAAACTACAGATCTCTTAAAAAGGAGCATGGCAATAGGGCAACACAACAGTATTTTAGGCCACCAACAACCAAAAAAGAAAAATTTACTGAAATTCTTCTTTTCCCAAAAATGTCCTGGTAATAATACCTAACCTCATTTCTATTGAAAAAAATACCAATAGTATCATTTGTCCAAATAAATGTTTCTTCATGGTTGCTGAGAATATCACATAATGGCAAGGTTTTCTATATATATATATATATATATATATGTATATATATATATATACATATATATGTATGAATATATATATATATATAAATATATATATATATATATTTATATATATATATATATATATATATATATGTATGTATGTTTTGTTTTGTTTTTCTCATTGTGATATGTGGAAATTTTTTCCTAAATATTTCATTCCAAAATCTGTGCACATCCAACATGTGGGTGCATCCAATAGGTCAGCAACTACAGTAAATAAAAATAAATGACACCATATTTGAGTGGGTGGGGGATGGGGGGTGAGGGAGTATGTGTGAGAAAAATTTGACACAGCCTGAAAGGATTTCCCCCAGTCTTCTCCTTTTCAGCATGAGGGGATGGAGAGGGGGGTCGCCAATTTAATGAAGCGGCCTTGCTGTGAATGTCCTGTGTCTTGCAACACTGTTTCTGACCCAGAGCAGTGGACAAGATGCAGGGATGACCTGTCATCCAGGAGGTGCCAAGATAAGAGGGAGGGAAGAAGGTGGAGGGGAGTGGAGTGTGATAGGGATGGAATGGGTGGGAGTGGTTTTTATGCCTTTGTTTATTGGCTACCTCCCTTATAAGGGGGAAAAAAGCTTTTAGTACATGTATGTATATTCAACACAGTTTAAGCCTTTTTTGTTTTTTTAATCAATTCATCAGAATGATGTTCAGACTTGGTGCAAAGGGATTTCCCCCTACTTCTCATTTTCTTCATGAGGGGATGGAGAGGGGGAGGGTCACCGATTAAATGAAGCGGCCTTGCTGTGGATGTGTTGTGTCTTGCTACATTGCTTCTGACCCAGGGCAGTGGGTGAGATGCAGGGATGACCTGTCATCCAGGAGTAGCTGAGATAGGAGAGAGGGTGGGGGGGTGAATGGGAGTGGAGTATGTGGGGACAAAATGGGTGGGAGTAGATTTATGCCTTTGGCTACCTCCCTTGTAAGTGGGAAAAACCCCTTGGTGTATATATGTGTGTGTGTATGTATATATATGTGTGTGTCTGTGTATGTATATGTATATATATATATATATATATATATATATATATATATATGAGTGGAAAGGGTGATGAGGTAAACGCCAAAAAACCATTGGAGTTTATTACTAACGTTTCGTCCTTAAAGGACTTCCTCAGAGTATACACTAAGAAAATATTTACAGCTTATATACTTCATTTCTTACCCCGTTCCTCCCCTATCTCCGTCCTTCCTTCGATCCGCTTCACCTCGAACAAAGTCGCTGGTCAACTTAGATAATTTAATAAATCCCTCCCTATTGTTCATATAGACAAATTTGGCCACCTTCCTGACTGAGAAAATACAGAGGTACTTCACAAAGGGCTAAGAAAGCAAGAAAGAAAAATAATAGAAGCAGCGTACATCGCTTCAAAACCATGTAATAACCATAGGGAGGGATTTATTAAATTATCTAAGTTGACCAGCGATTTTGTTCGAGGTAAAGCGGAACAAAGGAAGGACAGAGATAGGGGAGGAATGGGGAAAGAAATGAAGTATATAAGCTGTAAATATTTTCTTGGTGTATACTCTGAGGAAGTCCTTTAAGGACGAAACGTTAGTAATAAACTCCAACGGTTTTTTGGCGTTTACCTCATCACCCTTTCCCCTCATTCCGTCATACATATTTCATATATATATATATATATATATATGTATGTATGTATATTTGTATCTATGTATTTCTTTATTTATAGGGCTGCATGGTAGCCCAGTGGATACCATCTTGAACTCATGAGCAGGTGATTATGAGTTCAATTCCCAGGGCCCACCAAAGGCTTGCTGCATTGGTTCCCAGCAGTCTTGGACAGGCAAGGAGGCAATCCAACATTGCGCTAAAAAACCAAGCAGCTTGCTGCAACAGGGTTTTCTCACTGGAAACTGCATGGTAATGTGGTCAATTATTTATTAATCTATTCTATCTTATATATGTATCTTTAACATACATATATCAAGGCTTTTTCCCCCTTACAAGGGAGGTAGCCAAAAAGAAAAAGGCATAAAACCATTCACACCCATTCCATCCCTAAATACACTCCACCCTCCTCCACCCTCCCTCTTATTTTAGCACCTCCTGGATGACAGGTCATCCCTGCACCTTGTCCACTGCCCTGGGTCAGAGGCAGTGTCGCAAGACACAGCACATCCACAGCAAGGCCACTTTCATTAATTGGCGACCCACCCTCTCCGTCCCCCCATGCAGAAAAGAAGACAGGGAGAAATCCCTTTGGGCTGTGTCAAATTTTTCCCACACATACTCCCTAACCCCCCATTCCACCTCATGCATCATAGCATCATCCATATACAACCATTCTCCATTCTCCCCTGTCTTCTGTCCTCTCCCATCCTTCCTAAACAGACATCCCCCTCTTCCCAAAAGCCCCTTTCACTCCATCCATCCATCTCATCCTAGGTCACCCCCTCATGCTCACTCCTCCACATCTGCCTTCCATACCTCTTTTACTAGTCTTTCTTCACTCATTCTTTCCATGTGTCCAAACCATCCCAATACTCTTTCATCCACCCTATCTCCCAACTCCCTTACCACCCCTGTTCTCCTCCTTACCTCCTCATTTCTCACTCTATCCAGACTAGTAACCTCCATCATACTTCTCAGACACCTCATCTCAAACACATTCAAACTCCTTCTCTCTTCCTTTCTTATGTTCCATGTTTCTACCCCATACAGTGCTGTTGGCACAATCACTCCTTCATACAATCTCCTCTTAGCATCCATTCCCAGATGTCTATTCTTCATTACACTTTTTAATCCACCAAGGCATTTACTCGCTTCTCTCAATCTACATTCTACCTCCAACTCCACTCCACCCTTTCCTGCCACATTTGCACCCAAGTATCTAAAACTATCCACTTCCTCCAGTCACTCTCCCTTAATGCTCACTTCCAGTCTGCTGCCACTTTCACCCCTTGTACATCTCATCACCTTACTTTTACCAGGCAAATTATAATTTTGTAAACAAAACATGCATAATCAGTACCACCATCAGTATCAATCACTGCTAACATATGTAACTGTTGTTGTTAAAAAGGCAATATGCAAAATTATTTTTTCCTTTACAAAACCCTTTTCTTTATGATATTTCAATAAATCTATTAAACAACATACCTTCCTCAAAATACACTTTTATTCAATATCTTGTGAAATAAAGGTGCATCATATGCACCAGCAAATAAGGTAATTGTTGCCTTGAGTTTTACTGACTGGATACCCAGCTGTACTTGTACAGCAGTAGGTAATAGTCCCTAGGCCCTTCCATAGACTCCACTTGAAAGAACCACTGTCATTTATGCTGTATTAGTGTGACTGTTTTTATGTCATCAGTTTACTGTAGTAGTAGGACAGAAGAAGTTGCCAGTGGTTAGTTCTTCGCATGTTGACAAAGTGAGGGAAATATAGTTGAAGTTGACAATCTTGGGTCCAGACTATTGACCAAGTGTTAGCCTTGCACTTCCAGATGGAGGCATGGGTTTTGAAGACTGGCAATAGGGTGATGATTTTCTCTATGGTCAATTTTGCAGGACTATAACATACAGGTACTGTTTTTTAGTCCTTAATGAAAGCAAATCCATGACATAGAAATTAATTTCCAAATGTATATAAATTACACTGTGTACCTCTTTCTTCCAGTTGATAAAAAAAAAATACAAAAGTTCTACTCACAAAAAAAAATACAAAATATATTCAAGCATACCCATAAATGATTGTTGACGAGAAAGGCATCGAGGAAGTTTACAAGGTTGGGGTGCTGCAGCTCCTTCATCACTTTTAATTCATTCAGTATCAATTCTTTCTTGGGTTGTTTTGCAAGATCCATGTCTTTTATTGCCACTTTGCGTCGAGTAGCTTTTTCATAGGCAATAAATACTGTCCCTGAGGCTCTAAAAAGTTTGTAAAATATAAACAATCAAGCCATTAAAATGAATTGCCTATTTAATCTGTTTTCATTCAAGGATCTAATCATCAATAATAATGAATTCAAAAACCTCATTATGTAAAACCAATGAGCTAAGTTAAAGTGCCAGTAGTTTAGCTGAACATCTAATAACAGCCTAAAGTAAATATATCACAATTCTCACAATATTTATAAAAACATCACATATTGTAGTTCTAATAAATTCTTAAAACCCTTTCAAGCTAAGGAAGTCCTGAACAGATGTTTCAGTTCTGACAAGATAATCTGATTTACCCTATGGGTAATCTAACAAAGGAAATATATCAGATATTCATCTATTAATCAATAATGTCTTGAATTAATAGTATTCAAGATAAAAGGTCATCACAATATGCATACACTGGAACATTTAATGCTTACCCTGCTCCTAGTTCCTTTTCCCGATCATATAAGGTGAGAGGATTCTCTACTGAACAGATTGCTTGAAGATTATGAAATACTTCTTCATCACTCATGTGCTTCTCTTTTCTCCGGACCTAAAAAATAAATAAATAAATAAATAAATAAAAATAATAAAAATAATAATAACAATAATAATAACAATCATTTCATTTTTTAAGAAATAAAATTGGCATGCACACCAGGTTTGTAAACCATTATACAATTATGTAGAAATGAAACATCTGCCTGACTATACATATAGTCAATTATCAATTGTAAACATAAAATAAACAAAAATATAAAAGCAATGACAAATGCATAATATATTTATTGTATTCCAAATATATTCATTTCCATTATGGGTATGATGTGTATTTACCTAGTTGTATTTACCAAGTTGTTTCTTACAAGAAGGGGAGCTATGCAAGAGGTGTCCCATCTCTGTATCTTTCCATATCTAATTTGCTCTTAAATTCTTGTTTTTGCACACACTATTGTTTCATCTAGTTTGTTCCATGTATCCACCAGTCTGTGGGAAAGCCTTTTTTGTCTCTTCTATAACTGTCCTTTTTGAGTTTCTTTCCGTGTCCTCTCGTGTTTCTCTTATCCCAATTTAGTAAGTTGTCTCTATCAAGGCCTTATACACCTCCCATAATTCTGTAGATGGTCAACAAGTTACGTCTTTCTCTTCTTTGTTCCAGAGTCAGTATATTTAGTTTTGACAATCTCTCTTCATATGACATTTTTTATAGTGTTGGGGCCACCTTCGTAGTTGCTCTCTAGATTCTCTCAATTTTCTTTATATTCTTTTTAGTATTGGGTGACCATTTGTCACTGCATACTCCAATTTAGGCCTCATCAGTTTGACTAATATTTTCTTTACCATTTCTTCATCCAAGTAAGAAAAAGTCACTTTTATTGATCTTAGCAAGTTATAGGTTTTGCTGACAATTTTGTTTATATGTTTGTCAGGGGACATATCTTTTGTGATGATCACTCCCAGGTCTTTTTCAAATCCCATTTTCGTTATTTCTTTTTCACCAATTTTATATCGTCCTGATATCCTCGTTTTACTTTTTCAATTCAATTATGCTACATTTCTTTATGTTGAAGTCCACTTACCACTTCTGACTTCATTCCCAGACCTTGTTCAGATCTCTCTGTAGTGAGTCACAGCCTGTTTCAGAACTCACTTTCTTTAACAATTTTGCATCATCTGCAAAGAAGTTCATGTAACATTCCACACCTTCATTCATGTCATTCACATAGATAACAAACATTATTGGAGCCAATACTGATCCTTGTGGTACTCTACTAATTACCTCCTCTCAAGTAGAACTCTTACCTCTGAGCAGAGCCCTTACATGCCTAAGTGCCGCCCCCACCAGCACGCCCCCCCGGCAAAGTGCCGCCCCCTGGCAAAGTGCCGCCTCCCGGCAAAGTGCCGCCCCCTGGCAAAGTGCCACCCCGGGGCAAAGTTCTCAGTGATGCCCCCCTCCCCCATGACCACTTCCCATCTCCACCATCCCTTACAGCCTGTTTTAGATATTGGCTTGCAAAATAATTAAACGGACTTTAAAATTTGTATTTAATGTCCCTATTGCAGAAAAGATAAGGAAAAAATATCTCATATTCTGTTGATTTTAACTTAAAATTCATATATTACAGTAAAATATTCAGGGCTCCTTTGACCTCTTTTTTACTATAATTATTTTGTTAGCCTTGTGGGCAGCATGTCCAAACTAGAATTGCCGCCCCCTTAAATGTGCCGCCCCAGGGCATATGCCCCCCACCCCCACCCCAATGTGAGGGCCCTGCCTCTGAGCACTATTCTCATTTTTCTTCTATGCAAAATGTCCTCCATTTCAGTAGTTTTCCTTGTATCCCTCCTATAGTTTCCAGTTTCCTTAATAGTTTTTTGTGAGGGACTTTATCAAAAGTTTTTTAGTAGACCTAGGAACACACAATCAGCCCATCCATCCCTTTCTTGTATTATGTTTAGCAGTCTTCAGTAAAAACAGATCAAATTTGTCGTACAAGATCTTCCCTGTCTAAATCCAAATTGTCTTGGATTTAAGATCTTGTTCTCCTACAGATGTTTTATACATCTACTTTTTATAACTTTTTCACAATTTTAGCTACTGTGCTTGAGAGGGAAACCAGTCTGTAATTTGTTGGGTCTCCCTTATTTCCTCCTTTATAAATTGGTATGTATCAGCATTTTTCCAGTCTTCTTGTATTTTTCTTTCTTTTAATATCCAATTTGCTATTACATCCAGGCCATGCAAGTTCCTGACATCTAGGTTCATTATTTGATCCATTCTTTCCGTGTTAATCTTATTTCCCTCATGGGGGGGGGGGATTTCACTTCTCTCCCTTCATCCCAATGTTACATTTTTTTCTCGAATGAAAACCAACTTGAATTGTTTGGTCATGACTTCCACCTTTTCTGTATCTTCTGAGTATTCCATATTCCCTTGGCATAGTTTTAATATTTCCTATTTATTTTTTAGTTTACAATTTACATATCCATAGAATAGTGTTGGCTGGTCCTTACATTTTTCTATTATCTCTTTTTCATTGTTTCTTTTCTCTTCCCTGCATATTTTTACATATTCGTTCCTTTAACATATTAGTCACTTTCTAGGTTTTTTGTCTTTTCTCCATCTTTTCCAAGCTTTATCTCTTCTGTCTTTTGCTTTGCTGCACCTTTTATTAAACCAGCACTTAATATACACCTTTTCCTGTTTTTGCTTTGGGACATATTTATCCACTCCTTTGTAGATTTTCATAAGAATCATCCATTTTTCTTCCACTTGTGTTTCTTCCTTGTACAATTTTCCCCCACTTCCCTTTAAGGAAAAATTTCATAATTTTCTCAAAGTCCGTTTTACTATACATCAGTCTTCCCTTTCTGTGTTTCTCATTTCTTTTTAAATATATTTCCTCCTTTAGTTCTAACTTGAGTAGTATGTGGTCACTCTTTGCAATTCGTGTCTTTATTCAATTTTGTCTACTATTTCAGGTTCTGACATAAATAATAAAACTAGTCTCAACAGTTCTTCATCATTTCTAAATCTAGTGTTTTCTTTTATCCATTATGTATGTTCTAAAGTCATGTCGAGTAATACATTTCCCCAATGATCATCTCCACTTTTCACTGTCATCTCTTCCCAACACATCTCTTTGCAATTAAAGTCTCCCATGAGTACTGCTTTATTTCCATCCTTCAGTATCTCATTTAATGAAGTTCTCATATCCTCTAACATTTTGAAATAATCTCTTTCCATGACCTTGTTTTTGGGGGCACACAAATCACTGCAAAGTTTCTGCTTTTCATGTCACTATCTTCAATTCTTATTGAGATCATCTCTACCCTGTTCTCTCCATATGTAACTTTCATCACATTTAAGTTTTTCTTAATCAGGAACATGACTCCACCTTTTTTCTCCTCCCTATTTCTAAGCCAGTGATTATATAATCCATGACCAATACTATTTGGTACTAGTGGATCCCTTAATTTTGTCTCCACAATTCCCATTACATCTGGTTTTGCTTCTGAGAGGTAACTGTTTAGTTCATTCAATCCTGAGATTAATCTATGTTGGTATAAGCCAATTTTAATTTGTTATTCCCTCCTTCTTGTTATCTGATTTTTTTTTCTTGAATATACAATTTTTTTCAGTCTCATATCTAACACTCTCTCAGTCTCTGTTCTTGTCTCATTCTTTTTTTTAGCTTTGTTTTATTAATGTCTTATTTTTTTCTTTCCTCATCATTCATGTCTCTTTTTATCCATTTATTTTTAGTGTTTACTTGCTAATTTTCTTTTCTTGCTAAGATTCCTTCCACTGCCATTTGTGTCCTTAATTTAATCTTTTGTGGTTGACTTTTTCCCTTTCCTTCTACATATTTACCAATTCTTTCAATCTTTGTCAACAAAGGTTTACATGGGGTCCATAGAGAGAATGGAATGGAGATTTCCCTTTCTTTATATTTCTCCCATGATGAATCAAGACATGATTTGACTCTTCCACTACCCTTACAAAGTGGAAAATGCCACACAATCTTCAAAAGAAAAATATATTCTTCTAATGAAAGCTGATCTATATTTTCACAGCTCCCACTTGTAACCAAAATACCAACCTGCACTGGACTGTCTTTCACTTTATCCACAATATGAACAGCTGCATTATCTACAGTGTCCTTTAATTTTTGCTTTTTGCTGTCATCCTTTTCTTGGGTTTTTAGATTAGAAATCTGTAAAATAAATAGTATGAATATTATTTTATATCTAATATAATCATCCATTTAGTTAATAACCATTTGTAATCTCACAAAGTTTAAGCAACTCAACCTCTATTAATTCCTCTGATTTTTTCCCTGAAACATAAAAAGAAAAACATCAGTCTACACTGTAAATAAAATTTCATGTTTATTAAATACATACATACATATATATATATATATATATATATATATTCATTGCTGGAACATATGGGCAGGACATTTTCTCTCATGCATACCACATTAAAAGTGATGGCTGGTTGTGCACTTATCATTTTCTCACAAGTATTTTCCGTATGTCTTACTATGGACTTGTCCTTTGAAAGGAGGTTTATGACTTGACTGTAGGTAGTCATCATTACTAGATCAAGATTTCAGGTATAAAACCCTTCTTCAGTTGTTTGGGATATTCTTTCTCTATGGTTAGGGTAAGAATGTTCCAATGAATGATGTGATGATATTTCATATGTTTGTGTTCATACTTGTTCCTCACTGGAGGAGGTTACTGGATAACTGGTAGAGGTTACTTAGTAACTGGGAGAGGTTACTTGGTAGCTCAGGTAATGACAGGTTGTCATATTCTTGGGAGAGCCTCCAGTTTCAGGTTGTGACAAAATGTCACATGCTTGGTTTTATGGCATTTTGTCCCATATTTGGGTTTGTGGTGTTTTGTCCCATACTTGGGTTTGTGGCAGTTTGGGGGGGCCAGATGTTAGGACTGGTGAAGTTGTAGAAATCCTCAGACAGCCACTTCTAGGTTTTCCCGAAGGTGTGACACGGAGCTGAGTCCTGTTGCCACACGTATGGTCTTACTGCAGCCACCCTCTCCACCCAGCACTTGACAACAGTGGACAGCAACTCAATATAGCCATCTGAAGAAATTCTGTGTCCCTCTTCAAAGATGTGGAGTGCAGCAAATGCAAAGGTGGACCAAGAAATTTCAAGGATAAGGAGGTGATGCCATTCCTACCCCCAAGCCTTGCTCTGGTCGGCAAAGGATGATATCAAATCATATTTACAGGATTATTAGGAGGCAGTTGGACAAAGATACAACACTCATAGCTTAAAAACAGAAGGAAAACCCTACACTGCTGCAGGATGTGTCTGTAAGATGTAATTCTGATCATTTAACCTCTGCCTCAAAATTTCTTGGCCCACTTTTGCACTTGCTGCACTCCAATTCCCACACGAATGGCTAATCTTTACACTTATAACCCTCCTTATAGAGGGTTATAATTAGGGGTGTGCTGATTCCATTTTTGCCGATGCTGATGCCAATGCCAATTCCTATTTAAGGTACCATTAATTGCCGATGCTGATACCAATGATGAGTCTCATTCACTCTTAGTTGCTGATGCCAATACCAATGCCAATTCCACTTCATATAATTACTGTATATCAGTTTTTAATATAAAGTAATTAAACTATAATTTTTACTTGCTTATATTATAATCTATGTAGATTTATACACACCAGTTGTTGAGCTGTTGGATGCTAATGATTGAATCAACTTAATGAAGTGCTTATTGATTGACCACTTTATGATTATCAATACATGATTGTATTATTTTCTAATGGGTTGAAAAAGGTCAAAATTACCTTTTTCGTAGATTTTGATGTACAGTAACTACTAACTTCAAGTAACTTGAATCATTTAATGCATGGTTTTAATAAAACACATGTGCAGTGTAAAATTTATTAATCAATTTCTTAATCCTAACTTAATAGTAAAACCTAAACCTAACTCTGTCTCTACTATCTAATATTTTACCCCAGGAATGTGGGAAATGGCATCGGCATCAGCAAAATACTGCCGATGCCGATGTCAAATCCCATTCTAAAAAATTGCCAATTCTTGTCAATGCCGATGCTGATTCACCAAAAGAGTGCCAATTCTTGCCGATGTCAATTGATTGGGACACCCCTAGTTATAATAGCAACAATTGCGTCTCTTCCCAGTTCTTTATCACTTCCTATTACGAAGATATTGAGGAACGAAAACAGAGACCACCACAAAAACATTGACTAGTTCACATCAGAGATGTTCACAAACTGACACCACGTGGTCCAGGGAGCGACTAAACAGATTTGGTGCATGTTGTCTTATCTAAATAATGGTGCAGATGGTTACATTCAAAAATAGGGAAAAGTTTGATTGGAAATGGGTATTTTTCATGTGTTTTGAGTTTAGCAAAAAGTTTGGGTACCTGTAATTTTGTGCCCAAACTTTTCATTACCACTGTACATGTACAAAGAGATGATTAAAAAAAAATAAAAATAAAAAATAACATATACATATACATACATATATATATATACTGTATATGTATATGGTTACAAAAATAGGATGACAGAGTCATATGAGAGGTACAAAGAAAAGAAAAGGGAAGTAAAGCAAAAGATAAAGAAGACAAAGAGGACAGCAGATGTGATATGGGGTAAGAGTATGACAGAAAAATTTTAAAGTAATCAAAATATATTTTGGAAAGAAATTAAGAGAGGAAGAGGAGGCAAATCAACTCAAGAAGATAAGGTAAAAGGTGTAGATGAAGAGATGAGAATGGAAGAGAAGACAGAAGAAGATTGGCAAAGTATTTTAGGGAGTTGCTAAATGTGAAGGAGGATAGGGAGGGAAAAGTAGTTGCAGTGGGAAGTGCTAAGAAAATGACTGTGATGAGTGAGGAAAATGGAGGAGAAATAAGGAAGGATGAAGTGAAGGCAGTTGTTAAGATGATGAGAGCAGGTAAGGCACCTGGGTTGGATGGATGTCATGCAGAATGTCTGAAAAAAGGAGGTACAGTGATGGTGGACTGGCTGGTGAGGTTATTTAATGTTTGTTTAAGAGAGGGTAGAGTGCCAGAGGACTGGAGGGGTGCCTGTATAGTTCCACTTTACAAGGGAAAAGGGGACAAGTGTGAGTGTAGTAGTTTCAGAGGGATTGGATTGTTGATTGTAGTTGGGAAAGCTTATGGGAGGATCTTGATTGAGAGGATTAGGAGAGGAACAGAGGGAGTAATTGGTGAGGAACAGTGTGGGTTTAGGACAGGTAGAGGTTGCGTAGATCAGATTTTTGTGGTAAGACAGATATGTGAGAAAGCTATAGGAAAATGTAAGGATGTTTTTGGGCTTTTATGGATTTGGAAAAGGCTTATGATAGGGTAGACAGGAAGGCACTGTGGGAAGTATTGCAGATATACAGGATAGGAGGAAAGCTCTTAGGAGCTGTCAAGAATTTTTACAAGAGTAGTAGAGCGTGTGTCAGGATTAGAAATGGAGAGAGTGAATGGTTTGAAGTAAAGGTGGGACTTCATCAGGGATGTGTTATATCGCCCTTGCTGTTCAATTTATACATGGATGGGGTGGTGGGAGAGGTAAATGCAAGGGTAGTGGGTCAGGGATTAGAGATGGTTAAAGAAAATGGAGAAAAGTGGGAGGTGAGCCAGCTGTTGTTTGTGGATGACACTGCACTTGTGACAGGATCAGAGGAGGGATTGAGGAACTTAGTGACAGAGTTTGGGAGAGTGTGTGAAAGAAGGAAGCTGAAGATAAATGTGGGTAAAAGTAAGGTGATGAGATGTACAAGGGGTGAAGGTGGCAGCAGACTGGAAGTGAATATTAAGGGTGAGAGATTGGACGAAGCAGATAGTTTTAGATACTTGGGTGTGAATGTGGCAGGAAAGGGAGGAGTGGAGGTGGAGGTAGAATGTAGATTGAGAGAAGTTAGTGGAGGATTAAAAAGTGTAATGAGAAATAGACATTTGGGAATGGATGCTAAGAGGAGATTGTATGCAGGAGTGATTGTGCCAACAGCACTGTATGGGCAGAAACATGGAATATAAGAGAGGAAGAGAGAAGTTTGAATGCATTTGAGATGAGGTGTCTGAGAAGTATGATAGGGGTTACTAGGCTGGAGAGAGTGAGAAATGAGGAAGCGAGGAGGAGACCTGGGGTGGAAAGGGAATTGGGAGATAGGAAGGATGAAAGAGTATTGGGATGGTTTGGACACATGGAAAGAATGAGTGAAGAAAGATTAGTAAAAGAGGTGTGGAAGGCAGATGTGGAAGGAGTGAACATGAGGAGGCGACCTAGGATGAGATGGATGGATGGGGTAAAAGGGGGCTTTGGGAATGAGGGGAATCTTGGTTGAGGAAGGACAAGAGAGGACAGAAGACAGGGGTGAATGGAGAATGATTATATATGGATGATGCTGTGATGCTTGAGGTGGAGTGGGTGGGGGGTGCAGGGACAAGATGCAGGGATGACCCATCATCCAGGAGGTGACAAGATAAGAGGGAGGGAAGAGGATGGAGGGGAGTGGAGTGTATTAGGGATGGAATGGGTGGGAGTGGTTTTTATGCCTTTGTTTTTTGGCTACCTCCCTTATAAGGGGGAAAAAAGCCTTTGGTATATATATGTCTGTATGTATGTATGTAAAGTATTTAAGATAAATGAGAGGAGAGCGACTGGAGGAAGTGGATAGTTTTAGATACTTGGGTGCAAATGTGGCAGGAAAGGGAGGAGTGGAGGTGGAGGTAGAATGTAGACTTAAAGAAGCGAGTAAATGCCTTGGTGGTTTAAAAAGTGTAATGAGGAATAGACATTTGGGAATGGATGCTAAGAGGAGATTGTATGAAGGAGTGATTGTGCCAATAGCACTGTATGGGGTAGAAACATGGAACATAAGAGAGGAAGAGAGAAGGAGTTTGAATGTGATTGAGATGAGGTGTCTGAGAACTATGATAGGGGTTACTAGGCTAAATAGAGTGATGTATTAGGAGGTGAGGAGGAGAACGGGTGGTAAGGGAGTTGGGAGATAGAATGGATGAAAAAGTATTGGGATGGTTTGGACATATGGAAAGAATGAGTGAAGAAAGACTAGTAAAAGAGGTATGGAAGACAGATGTGGAGGGAGTGAGCATAAGGGGGTGACCTATGATGAGATGGATGGATGGGGTGAAAGAGGCTTTGGGGAAGAGGGAAATGTCTGTTTAGGAAGGACAGGAGAGGACAGAAGACAGGGGTGAATGGAAAATGGTTGTATATGGATGATGTTGTGATGTATGAGGTGGAATGGGTGGGGGATGGGGGATGGAGGGTGAGGTAGGATGTGTGAGAAAAATTTGACGCAGCCCAAAGGGATTTCTTCCCGTCTTCTCCTTTTCTGCATGAGGGGACGGAGAGGGGGGGTTGCCGATTTAATGAAGCGGCCTTGCTGTGGATGTGCTGTGTCTTGTGACACTGCCTCTGACCCAGGGCAATGGACAAGATGCAGGGATGACCCGTCATCCAGGAGGTGCCAAGATAAGAGGGAGGGTGGACGGGAGTGGAGTGTATTAGAGATGGAGTGGGTGGGAATGATTTTTATGCCTTTTCCTTTTTTGCTACCTCCCTTGTAAGGGGGAAAAAGCCTTTGGTATATATATGTATGAGAGAGTATTAGATGAGGAAGGGTAAATGAAGATGGGTTGGGAATAAATTGATTGCTCTAACATTGCAATTACCTTGGTCTTCTTCAGAGAACTTGCTGCATTACATTCAGATCACAGGTTTTATACTCAAAGAGAGAGGGAACCTGTCAAGCACTGAATGGTTGGATGTATCAGGTTCTCCCTTTGACTAACTTAATTATTAAGACACTTGCTGCTTTTGAAAGGAATGTAAATTCTTCTCTGTGGTTGTTGCTTTCCCTTGTGATATGTGCAGCTTCCACCGTTTTTCTCTTCTTCTCCAGTCCCTCGCATAGAATTTCTACTCCACCTCAGTCAGGTAGGTGTCCACATTGGTCTAGGTGACAAACCAAGGAGTTAGATGTTCTATGTGCCCTATGGTCAATTTTGTGTTCACTCAGGCATTTCTCAATCCCTCAAACTGACTTGCCGAAGTATGATGAGGGACAGCCATATTCCCTGCAGTGGATATCCTTTTTCCTCATTCTCCATCTATCCTACATTCCCACATTACCTTCCACCAACAAATGACCTGACATTCTCCCACTCTCTCCCCTAAGAACATGGATATCCAGAACTCTTCCTATCCTTCCTTTGGATATCACCTTGTCCATCAATACCTTATCAACCTCCTTTCCATCCACTACCCTTAAGTGTATTTATGTTTGACTTTCTTCTTAAACACTGAGTTAGTTATCATCAACTCTTTCTAAACACATTTCCACCATCAACTCTCCACTAAGATTTTTACCTGGCACTACAAATTTCCCAACAACTCCATCTATTGGTTCATCCCCTATTCTAGCATGGAGATCTCCCAACACTATTACAATGACATTCCTTCCAAAACTCTTATTATTCACTCTGCTGGTAATCAATGAGATAGGTGTGTGATGATGTGATGAAAAGTGTCTTTATGGCCAATGTGGGCAAAGGTGATGCTGGGATAGGAGATACGGACTTTTACAAGTGCATACAGTCCTGGTAGTGAAGAAAGCAAAGAGTTGAGAGATAATTTTTGGACTGAGTTACGAGTATACAGTTTTGGAACAAATGTAAACATAATGGTATTGGGGGATCTAAATACTAGAGTAGGAGATATGCCAATAGATGGAGTAGTACGGAGCTTTGGGGAGTCAGGTAAGGACTATAGTGGAGAGATGTTTGACAAGAATTCAGAAAGTGATGGAAAAGTGAAGGAGGAAAAGTGAGGGAGGTAGTGAAAATCTGAAGGTAAATTAAATGAGAAGGATAAAGGGAAAGAATATTGGCTGGGTTAGAGGAAGATATAAGGCAGTTAGTGGCAGAGTTTAGGAGGATATGTGAGAGGAGAAAGCTGGAAGTAAATATGGGTAAAAATAAGGTGATGAGATGTACAAGGGGAGAGGGTGGGAGAGAATTGAAGGCAAGTCTTAAAGAAGAGAGGCTGAAGGAAGTGAAGATCCTTAAATTTAGGGTTAAATGTAGCAGGGAATGAAGGAGTGGAGGTTGAGGTAAATTACAGAGTAAGAGAAGCAAGTAGATGTCATAGGGGATGACAAATCTCATGTGAACTATATATCTGATGACAAGTCTCAGGAGAAATATATATCTGGGGATGAATGCAAAGAGAAGACTGTATGAAGGGGTGATTGTACTTGTGGCATCCTGCGGCAAATGCAGCATACGAAGTTACATACAAAAGGAAAATACCGCATGACGCAAATTCTGTAGAAATGGCATTTGTATACCTACGAAGTTTGTTCCATGAATTAATGTTATTAAAAACTCCTGTTTACTCACGTACAAGTGTTATTGTGTTAAACATTAAAAATGTGTGTACCCGTTGCTATGTTTGTTTGGGCCCGTGTCGTTGTGATCGGATGGAAATAATTATTTCTTTGCTTCTGTTTAATTTCATAACATTTCACACACTTGTAATTAATATTTTTAGAATTTATACTTATATTATTTTTCCCATGTCTGTTTGTCAATCTGTTATCTAATTGTTACACATTATACCTGACTCCTGATTGGTCCACATTGGCAAAGTTCCCACAAAGCTCTGCTATGTTACCTATAAATAGAGCTAATAAATGCAGGTGACAGACAGTCTCTGTGAAGAAGTCAGTACCGCTTAGTCATTTCTCCTTATCCCTGACTTCCACCACATACTCATGACACTATATGGTGCAGACTTAGAATTTAAGGAAGACAGAAAGGAGAAGTTTAAATGTTTGAGATAATGTTTAAAATGTATGGTGGGAATTACAATGATGGACAGAGTAAGAAATGAGGAGGTGCAGCTGAGAGCACAGGTGGAGACCTGGCAGATAGGATTGATCAAAGAATACTGAGATGGTTTGAGCATTTAAAAAGGATGAGTGAAGAGGAGGAGAAAAAAAAAAGGTGGAAGGCAGAGGTGCTTGAGATTAACTTGACGAGATGACCAAGAATGAGATGGTTGGATGGGGTGAAAGGAGCTTTGGGTACAAGGGGAATGTCTGAACAGGGAGGGGAGCAGTGAAGACAGAGACTTATTCAGCCCAAAAGAATTTATTCTTGTTTGTTCAGTAAATTCTTAAGTGATTTGGGGGGGCGGGGTCATCATGCAATGAAACAGTTGTTGGGGTACTGTTTTAATACTTTGCTTCTGACCCAGGCAGTGGACTGGGGTCAGGAATGGCCTGTCATCCTCAAGGAACTACAATAAAAGGGACAATAATTGTGTGTTGGATGGGTGTGGAATGGGTGCATCCCTTGGCTGACCACCCCATTAAAAGGGGGAAAGGGGGAAAGGGCCCCTAGGTATATGTAAGAATGGTATCAAAATAAATTTCTCTAAGGCTTTTTCACATATATACATACATACATACATATACCAAGGTTTTTTTCCCCCTTACAAGGGAAGTAGCCAAAAAGGAAAAGGCATAAAATCATTCCCACCCATTCCATCCCTGAAAACACTCCACACCCCTCCACCCTCCCTCTCATCTTAGCACCTCCTGGATGACGGGTCATCCCTGCACCTTGTCCAGTGCCCTGGGTCAGAGGCAGTGTCGCAAGACACAGCACATCCACATCAAGGCCGCTTCATTAAGTCGGCGACCCACCCTCTCCGTCCCCCCATGCATAAAGAAGAAGATGGGGAGAAATCCCTTCGGGCTGCGTCAAAATTTGTTCACACATACTACCTCACCCCCCCACCACATATATACACATCCTAAAAGACTTTTTACATTTATAATGAGGGTGGCCAACTCAAAGCATAAACCAACCCTAAACTTATCCCATACTCATCCAATACCCATTCATTGCCTCTCCCACTTTTGCACCTTACAGATGAAGGGCTCTTTTTTATGCAGCTTAAAAAAGCAAATCTATGATTTAAGATTAACCACTCACAAATGTAAACAACTCTTTTCTTTCAGGCATTTCTTTTGTCTGGAGAGAAGTTGGAAGGATTCATCACTCAATATTCCTACCCTTCTTAAAATACCTTGGAACCACCATATGCTCCAAGAATATCCCCTGAACCAAACAGCTTTTTTCCTGTACACCCATCAGGTAGTTATGTCCAACGAAGGTAGATAAACTGCTTAGTTTTGAAGCTCAACATCATCCATCTTTTCATCACTGTCTTCTGTGTGATTTTTGATGGATATGTTGTGGGACATGCTGTTGTTGATATTTGAGTAGTATGCTACTGGAACTGGCTTCTTGTCTTGAGGGCTGTGCCTGTGTGATATGATGCCATGAGTGTGGATAACCAAACTCT
This sequence comes from Oratosquilla oratoria, assembly GCF_046742065.1. NCBI lineage: Eukaryota > Metazoa > Arthropoda > Malacostraca > Stomatopoda > Squillidae > Oratosquilla > Oratosquilla oratoria. The sequence goes on along the minus strand of NC_134778.1, from coordinate 54,951,098 downwards.
TGTATATGTGCCAATCATTCTCATGTGCTGCTCTATGGGGAGGATTTTGGTTTCTGAATGTAGATGGCCTATGAAAGTTCTATTACCGCATCCTTTTATTATTCTTAAGGCATCATCTATCAAGGTTCTTTTACTGCATCCTGTTCTTATTCTTAAGGTTTTTTTTTTCAATGCTGAGTACAAGCTGTAGAAGCATAAGTGTGTTTCTTTATGAATTGTCTATGATAAATGTTTTCTTTCTGTTGTCAAAATCTTGACACAATGAACATCGTCAAAATATGGTATGATGGTATAACAGGGCAACCTTTTTAACCACTTCAACACAAGTCAAATATTCGCGTACACATTGGGTTGCCTGATGTGCAATGATGCATCATGACATGCACATTATAAAATATAGAATTACCGCTGTTATACTAATTCTCTTTCACCCTGAATAGATATAACCACAGAGAATGCGATCAAGCCAGTAAATATGCTGAGCAGCAGGCCTCACCATCTTTTGATGTAATATCTTTAATGCTCTATATAAACTGCCAAAGGAGAAAAATATTCCCAACAAAATAAAAGTTATCATCTACAAATCAATTCTAAGGCCAGTGTTAACCTATTGCTCAGAATCCTGGACACTGACAACAAAACTAAAGAGTAAACTCCAAGCAGCTGAAATGCAAGTTTTATGTCTAATTATGGGTGTACCTAGGAGAGACCAAAGAGGAAATATTGATATCCAGAAGGAACTCAATGTAGAACCAATAATAATATTTGTGGAGAAAAAACAACTGAGGTGGTATGGACACATGATGTGGATGGACACGGAAGGATATCCACCACAATACTACCTGTGGACACCAAGAAGGAGAAGATCAGTGGGAAGATCCAAGAAGAGATGGAATCAGTGAAGCAATAGAAAGAAGCGGAAAGACCACAAAGATAAAAGAAGATGAAGAGAGATACAGAGATTGTCCCCAATGGAGAAACTTCACGAGGCATCATAAATGACAGGGCAACTATCCTACTTGGAGTATGGTGAGAAGATAAAACTCTTTAATGAGGTCAATAAAAATGAGATAATCATCTTAGATAACTAAAGTCATATATGGTGTGACATTTGTATTTTATTTAGATTTAACTTTGAACCCTCATGTAGCTGAATGTGGATTTTGAAAGAGTCACACCACATTTTGCCACCTGGCAAATGCGGCAACAACTAAACACGACAAAGGTATTGGCTACATGTTATTGTGACTAAGTAGCATGCAGCTGATACTTTAGGATCTATATGGGTGTCCCTACAGACCAGAGCCACACATCATTTTGTCTGTGATAGAGGAAATCTCTGTTCATGGAGAAATGATGATACTTTATTATACTGTGACTGTCCCTCCATTATGCTGTCCCCCAATCCCTTGTTACTGTCCTGTACCATTTCTCTGAATATTCATTTCCTTTCTTCACCTAACCCTGTAGTGGGGGAAAAGAATACTGCCACCAAGTCTTCCCACTTGTGTCATATGAGGCAACAAAAAACAGGACGGGGATAGGACTAGGCCTCCTTCTCCCTGTAACCCCAAAGGAAACATTCCTAATATAAGTAAAGGCATAAGAGGGTCTAGGAGGAGTTTTCCAACCAGTACTCTAAGGTTTGGGTCTTTTAATGTGCGTGGATGTGGTACAGATGAGAGTAAAAGAGAAGAGATAGGCAGTATGTTTGTGAGAAGAAAGATGGATGTGTTGGCACTGAGTGAAACTAAGTTGGAAGGGAGGGGCAAGTGTGAGTTTGCAAGTGCTATGAAAATGACTGAGATGAGTGAGGAAAATGGAGGAGAAATAAGGAAAGATGAAGTAAAGGCAGCTGTTAAGATGATGAGAGCAGGTAAGGCACCTGGGTTGGATGGATATCATGCAGAATGTCTGAAAAAAGGAGGTACAGTGGTTGATTGGCTGGTGAGGTTATCTAATGTTTGTTTAACCCCTTCCATATGGTGCCGCCTACGTAGGTGGCATGGGGAGCAAGTGGATACGCGAGGCTGCCATATTGGCGTCTTGATTATATTTATTGTAGTTGTCCCTGCAAAACTGACATACTCTCTAAACTGGCTTCATCACATTTTCTATGGTTATCAAAATTCACGGGTGAAAGAGAGAACAATCGATATAAGCGGTGACTATTTTTTATGATGCGAGTATTATTTCGCAACATCGTACGTCTGGCAGCTAACGCTGCCTGCAAGATTTTGTCCCGGAGTGAAGTGGTTAAGAGGGAATAGTGCCAGAGGACTGGAGGAGTGCCTGTATAGTTCCACTTTACAAGGGAAAAGGGGACAAGTGTGAGTGTAGTAGTTTCAGAGGGATCAGCTTGTTAAGTGTAGTTGGGAAGGCTTATGGGAGGGTCTTGATTGAGAGGATCAGGAGAGGAACAGAGGGAGTAATTGGTGAGGAATAGTGTGGGTTTAGGACAGGTAGGGGTTGCGTAGATCAGATTTTTGTGGTAAGACAGATATGTGAGAAAGCTTTAGGAAAAGGTAAGGATGTTTTCTTTGGCTTTTATGGATTTGGAAAAGGCTTATGATAGGGTAGACAGGAAGGCAGTGTGGGAGGTATTGCAGATATCTGGGATAGAATGAAAGCTTTTAAGAGCAGTCAAGAGTTTTTACAAGAGTAGTAGAGCTTGCGTTAGGATTAGAAATTGAGAGAGTGGTTTGAGGTAGAGATGGGACTTCGTCAGGGATGTGTTAAGTCAGAGGTATTGGGTCAGGAATTGGAGATGGTTAAAGAAAATGGAGAAAAGTGGGAGATAAGCCAGTTGTTTTTTTACTGATGACTCTGCGCTTGTAGCAGGATCAGAGGAGGGATTGAGAAAATTAGTGACAGAGTTTGAGCTGGACGGGAGATGACAGATGATGGGGTGAATGGAGAATGGTTGTGTATGGATGATGTGATGCATGAGGGGGAGTGGGTGGGGGTGAGGGAGTATGCGTGAAAAATAAATTGACACAGCCCAAAGGGGTGCATGAGGGGACAGAGAGGAGGGGTTGCCAATTTAAGGTAGCTGCCTTGCTGTGGATATGCTGTGTCTTGCAACACTGCTTCTGACCCAGGACAGTGGGCGAGATGTAGGGATGACCTGTCATCCAGGAAGTGCCGAGATAGGGAGGGAATGGGGTGGATGGAAATGGAGTATGTTGGGAATGGAATGGGTGGGAGTGGTTTTTATGCCTTTGTTTTTTGGCTACCTCCCTTGTAAGGGGGAAAAAGCCTTTGGTATATGTACATATCTACAAGATGCTTAGGATATTTCAATTTTGAAGCTATGTCATATATTCTTAAGAATTCATCATCCAAAAACTCTGGACTACAAATTCTATATGCTCTAAGAAACATTGATGATAACATACATACATACATATACCAAGGCTTTTTCCCCCTTACAAGGGAGGTAGCCAAAAAGGGAAAGGCATAAAAACACTCCCACCCATTTCATCCCTAAATACACTCCACACCCCTCCCGCCCTTCCTCTCATCTGAGCACCTCCTGGATGATGGGTCATCCCTGCACCCTGCCCACCGCCCTGGGTCAGAAGCAGTGTCGCAAGACACAGCACATCCACATCACAGCTGTGGATGTGCTGTGATGATAACACTGACATTTTTGTCCTGCAATGATGAGACAAATCAAAATATACACATGAAAGGACATTGGTGGGTTTTCTATAGATATCAAATTTGAAAGACCTTTCATTTCTGTAAATCATTACATCAAGGAAAGGTAAACGATTACTTTCTTCCATTTCCATGGTGAATTTGATAGAAGGGACCAAAGCATTAAGTTTAGATAAGAACAAAATGGGATCATCATTGGCAGGCCAAATGCATATAATATCAATGTATCTATACCATGTAACATTGGGGGAGAATTTTAGGTAATAACTTAGTTTTAAAAAATTCCATGTAAAAACTGTTGAGAACTGGAAGAAAATGGGTTGCCCATAGCCATACCAAAATTTTTGCTAGAAATATTTCCTGTCAAAACACAAAATTTAAATCAATACATAATCTAATTAAATCAATGATAGTGGTGGTAGGTAGTGGCAACTCATGTTTCTTTAGTTCTTCTTCAAGGAACAATAAATAAAAAACAGGGTCACAATTAAATAACAGAGTAACATCATAGCTTATTAATTTACAGAAATGAAAGGTCTTTCAAATTTGATATCTACAGAAAACCCTCCAATGTCCTTTCATTTGCACATTTTTATTTATCTCATCATTGCAGGACAAAAATGTTAGTGTTTTCACCAATGTTCCTTAGAGCATATAGAATTTGTAGTCCAGTTTTTGGATGATGAGTTCTTTAGAATGTATGACAGCTTCAAAATTAAAATAACCTATGCACCTTGTAGATAATTCTTGTAAAATGGTAAAAAAAAAAAAAAAAAAAAAAAAATTATGAGGAAAATGCCAGTAAAACCTTTTTTGTAACCTACTTGTTCTTCCTTTTCACAAGAATTTCGTCAAACTACTTCATATTCTTAAGACTTTCAACATTCAAGTAGCATTCAAGAACTTCAATACAATTAGAAGCCTTTTAATTAAAAACTCTCCTGATAAGGAAGGATGTATTTATTCAATTCCATGTAAAAATTGTGACAAATGCTATGTAGATCAGACTGGAAAAGAATTAAAACTAAGGCTAAGATAACATCAGTATAGCATTAGGAGTGGTCAAATGTCTAAGAAATTGTTAGAAATAAGTCATATTTGAATAGAAATATAATAGAATCCAGTCTGATTAAAGATGCATTTGTCAACAGCTTAAAAATAAGTGGAGAAATGTATAAACTTGATCATTTCATGGTTAAAAAAGTGGTGGCCCAAACGTCTACTGCCTCAAACAGTATTGGTTAACCACAAGACACTCCATCACAACTTTTTCCTGTTCCCATCCATGGCTTCCCACTTTCTATATATACTCATGTTTGTATACCATTGTTTGTACCCTGAGGATGTCTAAATAGACAAAAGCACTCAGTCATCATTTTATTATTTTCCTTGGTGGCTTTTCTGCATATTTAGAATCACAAGTTCTCATGCACACACACACACACACACATATATATACAGGTATATACATATATACACACACACACATTTATATATATATATATATATATATATATATATATATATATATATATATATATATATATATATATATATACATATATATATAATACTAAGAAGTGTAGCATAATGGAGTTTGGAAAAAGCAAAAACAGAATATCAGGAAAATATACAATTGGAACCAAGGCGGTAAAGAGGGTAGGATCCGAAAAAGATTTGGGGGTAATTATCACAAACGACTTGTCCTATGATAAACAGATTAACAAAATTGTCGGGGAGGCTTACAACTTGCTAAGATCAATAAAAGTGGCATTTGCATACTTGGACGAAGACATGATAAAAAAAATATTGGTTACATTGATAAGGCCTAGACTAGAGTATGCGGCGACACTGCGGTCACTCAGTACCAAGAAGAATATAAAGAAAATAGAAAGAATCCATAGAGCAGCTACAAAAATGCCACCTGCACTTGCAAACCTATCATATGAGGAGAGATTGGCTAAACTGGAGTTACCGACGCTGGAGCAAAGAAGAGAGGTGACCTACTGACCATCTACAGAATCATGAAAGGCACAGAGATACTCGATAGAGAGGACTTACTAAACTGGGACAAGAGAAACACAAGAGGACATGGAAAGAAAATCAAAAAACATAGCTACAGAAGAGAACTGAAGAAAAGCAGTTTTCCACATAGAGTAGTGGACACTTGGAACAAACTGGATAATGAAATAGTATGTGCAAAAACCATTCATGAGTTTAAAAGCAAACTAGACACTGCAAGATACAAAGGCGGGACACCATGAGCATAGCTCCCCTTCCCACAAAATGCAACTAGGTAAATACAAGACAGAGTAAAAGTGACCTTCAGAGAACTCATGTTACATATAGGTATGTTTGTAAACTTGGGGATTGTGCAACCCAACCCTCAACCTATATTGGCATGACAACAATGAAGCTCTCATGCTGGTTGTCATACCACCTCTCATCAGGAGCTCCCAAAAACCATCATTCAGCTCACAAGAGAATTTTAAAAAGAGACACTCTAGTAGAAAACACAAAAGTACTGGCAACAAACCAAGACCATAGAAAACTGCCTATCCTTGAAGCTCTCTTCATAAAAGAATCATCCTCCAATCTAAATACACAAACCACAGATTTAGAGGCCCTTCCTAGTGTAAGGAGACCTACACTCCCTGGAAGATGGAGCGAGATTGATGACGTCACACAACAGCTGACCAATGAGTAAGTAGCACAGTCCAGTAGCCCTAGCCTGGTCCACTAGACATTCACAAACCTCAAAGAGAAGTATCAGCCCAACAATATCAGTATATAAACAACCAAAATTCAATCAGATATTCAGACTCTAGCCACTGATAATGCACTAACAAGTGTGAAACTGCATTCTGGCCAGTATTTTACTTAGGTAGCCATGCCCAAAGTAATGTACAAAACAATGTCATATGGAGACATTATATGACAACTTCATGTGAAAGGAAAAAGTGCTCTAAGAAAATGAGAAAAAGCAGATGAAAAACTCTGCAATAATAATCTTGCCATAAATTTTAATCAAACATACTTGAGAGAACATCTCCTGCCCATATATAAAGAATATACAAATATATGTATAAATATACACACACACATATACATACATATACACAGATATACATGTTTGAATAAAACATTTCTATCTAAGATCATGAAAGAGAACACTTCTGGTCACAATAACAATGACAATGAAATGTTCCACATCAATACAGCTGTTTTAACGTATCCAGAATCTATACTTACTTTCTTCCAGAGCATGATCAATGGCTTCAGTCTCTTCTGCAATGTCCTGTGATGTTGGTTTGAATTTGATATCTGCATCAGTATTCTTTCGCTTAATGGAATACTGATAAAATTTAAAAGCTTGCAATGCAGCCTTGGGATTTTCTTGGAGCTCATCTTTTCTGAAATACATGAAAAATAAATCAAATAAAATCAACAAATCTATTTATTACTGTGTCTAAGTTCTAAATTTATAGGATTTCATAAAAAGAAACTACTTTACATAGTAACCACAAGACTTTTTTTTCCTTCACAATTATGACTCACGTGTATAAAGTGTCCATAACTTTCATCCAGCTTTCTGGAAGGCCTTCAAGAGATTGTGTAGCTGGGTTGAGAGTAACATGCACCTCGTGTTTTACTTGTGTTGGAGTACCAATCTGCATATCTGAGTCACCTGTTATTGACTCCTTACTTGGTTCCTTCTTCTTTTTGCTTGGAAACAAACGTCTCATGATGGCTGCTTAAAACCTGTGAAGTAAATACCCATAGATTACAAAAAGTTTATATATAAATAAAAAAATATTCAATATATATTTATATCTATATACCAAAGACCTCTTCCCCCTTATAAGGGAGGTAGCCAGCCAAGGCAAACACCCACTCCCAACCATCACCCACTGTGCCCTTCTCATCTTAGCTCCTAGTGGATGAAGGGTTATTCCTGTTTCCCACTGCCTGGGTCAGAGGCAATGCAGTAAGACACAGCACATCCACAGCAGAGCCAACCACTTCATTATATATTAAAAATGGAAATGCAATCTGTGGTAACATGCTACACCAAATTATAGCAGTAGATATTGACATTATGCATTCTGCTCTCAGCCATTACTGCCACCAAGCAAATGCAGCTAAAGATGTTAGGAAAGAGAATGGTATTACTAATGCTTTGAAATTTACTCTCTAACAGTGTTAATGATATTATTCCTGTTGAACATCAGGAGGCATGTAGCTATGACCAAAGCCATCACCTTTGCCATATACCCATGGACTACCAAGGCAGGTAACAGTCACTGCTGGAAATAGGAGAAGAATGCAGGATTCGACTCCACTACTAAGCAAATGCAAGACCAGTACATTTCCAATTGCACTGAAAGAAGAGATCTCTTGATTATGGATCGGAGGGCTTTAAGAGGTCATGGGAACACATTGAGATGTGAACAATGAAAAGAGAAGAGTGTACAGTAATCCCTCCCATATCCGGATCAATTGAGCCACGGCCATGACGGATACGCGGAGTTCCCGGATACACGGAGTTTTTTTTTTGTTGAGCCATTATTATTAAAGAAGTTCGCTGGATGGAAGCTCGCTGGCTGAGTGGGTTAGGGCATCATTACTTGCGGCAAAGGTCAAAGGGATGGCAGTTCGAACCCTGCCACCAGCAAAGTTGAACCAAGGGCATGGTTCATTGAAGTCCACGCTACAAAGTCCTCTGTGAGGGGCACCATCCTAGCCTTCTGATAAGACACACATGTACATTAATGTGTATAAAAAAAACACACACACAGTACATACTGTACAGTACTACAATATTACATCATAGTGTGGGCAGTGGTGGCAGTGGTGGTGATGGAGTTGACCGAGGTGTTGCTGGAGGAGAGTGAGTTGGTGGTGGTGGTGAGTCATCACCGAGTCATTGGAGGTGGTGATGACGACTCATGAAGAGTCGATGGCCCTGAGTGTGGCGAGTCCTCACGAGTTGATTTTGGTGGTGGTGATGGTGGTGATGATGGTGGTGGTGGTGGTGGTGGTGGTGGTGGTGGCGGCAGCGAGTCATGACAAGTCGATGGCCCTGGGCGTGGTGCGTCCTCATGAGATGATGATGTTACCCTGAAGAAGGTGTCCAGCTTGGTCTGCCTCGTCGGCCACTTCCTGTGTTTTCTGATCAGCATTTCTCGAATCATCTATAATGATGAGGTGTAGCTGCGCATTTCTTCGTCAGCAGCAAGATGATCAATAAAATCCATGAGCACTTCAAGGCTTGCCCTGGCCTCAGAAAACTTAGGCCTTGCCTCAACAACAACCTCATCATTATCATCATCATCACTATCAGAGTGAGGCTCGTCCGGGTGCATCACCTCTTCAGTAATTTCTTCTTCGGTTTGGAAGTGCATCTCAGGGTTTCCCTCGTCACACTCTAGCCAGTCTTGCACGTCCTCTTCTGTGGCTGTTTCACCTGGGATGGGGCATGGGGGAGGAAGGGGGTGGGATGCACGGGCTGTAGTGACGTGTGGGTTGTTTGAATCACTCCAGATATGTTCACCAGATCCCAGTCACCATTCGGATACTGGAGGGAACTCCGGTAGTTACAGGGCATCCCGATAGTGGCAAGTTCCGAATAATGGCAAACCGGATACGGGAGGGATTACTGTATGAAGGGGTGATTGTGCCGACAGCTTTCTATGGAGCAGACTTGGAATTTAAGTGAGGCAGAGAGGAAAAGTTTAAATGTGGTTGCAATGAAATGTCTGAGAAGTATGGTATGGGTTATTAGGTTGGATAAAGTGAGTAACGAGGAGGTGAGGAGGAGAGTAGGGGGTAGAAAAGGAAATGACAGATAGAGCTGATGAAAGAGTATTGGGATGGTTGAACACATGGAAAGAATGAGAGAAAAAAAGATTAACAAAAGAGGTGTGGAAGGCAGAGGTGAAGGGAGTGAACTTGAGGGGATGACTGAGGATGAGATGGATGGAATGGGTGAAGGGGGCATTGAGCAAGGAAGGGAGAAGGCAGGAGAGAGGGATGACTGGAGAGTGGCTGTGTATAGATGATACTTTTATGCAAGGAAGTGAGGGGCAGGGGATGGGGAGGTAGGGGGTGCTTATGTGTGAATGATATTTTGACGCAGCCTGAAAGGATTTCTCCCCATCTTTTCTTTTGTATGAGGGGACACAGATTAAGTGAAGTGGCCTTGCTGTGGATGTAGTGTCTTACTACATTGCTTCTGACCCAGGGCAGTGGGTGGGATACAGGGATGCCCTGTGATCCATGAGGAGCTAAGATGAGAGGGAGAAAGGGGTGGAGAGGAGTGGAATGGATGGGAATAGGTTCATGCCTTTGACTTGGCTACCTCCCATGAAAGGGGGAAAAAGCTCTTGGTATATAGATAATGGATAATGAAGAAATACAGTTTCCCATATAGATGAATTACCACTTGGAATAGCGTAGAAGATGATATAGCCAAAACTTAAGCATTACATGAATTCAAATCTAAATATGATAACTGGAAATCAAGGTTATAGATTAAGTTGGAACTGACCATGGATTTGAGGCTAGGTATAATAAATTGGAGGATAGGAGACAGACTCCAACAAACATTGCTCTTTTCCTGTATACTACAATTAAGTAAACACATTTAGGTAAATAAAATACCCATGTGGGCAGGGTTTTATCAATAAAATACATAAAATTTCCTTTATGAAGTTGTTTGGTTATAGACAAACTTTTATATTCATATTCATCTGCTGGAGCAAAACCAAAAGTTAATGTACAAATTTGCAATTCAAATATCTGTAGTAATGGGTGATAAAAGACTCCCTGAACAGATCACCAATGAGTCATTACTTATCTTGCTAAGCAACAGCCTCCTTTCATTACTGTACATACAGATCAGTGATGAATCTCATCATTTATCAAGCAATCAAACATTGACTTCAGTTCCACTTAGTGGAAAACCAACAGTCCCACAATGGCTACTTGGAACCTCCCACAGCTCTCTCTGGGAAGAAACTATGGCCTGTTGTCTGTGTTATACCAGTGTGGGATTGTTTCTATGTCACTGGCTTAAATTTGTGGGGAGAGGAGAGTAGTTGCTGGTTGTCAGCTATCCTTGTGTGAAAAAATTTAAGAAACATAGCTGAAGTTAATAGACTGTTAGACTAAACATTGACAGACCCAGTGCTTTTAGTTTTTCCTAACATGATTTTTCTGCCAGGCTGGTGATCAGTTTGGTTGCTGCCCTTTGTATTATCTCAATCTTGTTTATATTCTTCACTATGCATGGGGACCACATTACTGAAGCATATTCCAGTCTTAGATGGATCAGGGTTTTGATGAGTTTTTTTTTATCATCTCTTCATCCATTTAGTGAAAAGCCACTTTTAATCTTTTGCAACAGTTCATGCGTCTCCCCCATAATCCTGTTGATATATCTGTCAGGTGACAGATTGTCTTTCATCAACACTCCCAATTCTTTCTCCTACATTATTTTTGTGATGGGTTCACTTCCCAAGGAATAATTTAAAGATGGTCTTTTGCAGCTATTATCCATTTCCAGTACTTTGCATTTTTTAGAATTAAAATTAATTTCCCAATCTTGGCTCTATGTAAAAATAGTGTCTAGATCTTTTTGCAATAACCTACAGTGAGACCTCTCATTAACGGACGTTAATTAGCTGTGTTTGCGGTGTTTTCACTGCTTTTTCAGTGTTTTTTGGTGCTGTTGTTTAGTGTGTGCAATCATTATGCCACCCAAAAACCACTCCAAAACACCGAAAACACCACAAACGCAGCTAATTAACGTCCGTTAATGAGAGGTCTCACTGTATAGTCCTCCTCATTTTTCACTCTTCTCATGTTATTTTGCATCATCTACAACATTTTCTGTTATTGATTTCCACCAAGAATAACATTACATTGATGTATTATAATTTACAAAATTATTATTTAATTTTCTATTGCTATATTGCACAGGTGCATACTTAAAAAAATTGACCTTCTTTTCTAAAGTCAATGCTGATGGTTTCTAATATGTTTGTTTTTATTATTGATTTTTGTTGTCATGTATTACATGTCGACTGAATATCATACAATCATCAAATGTTAAGACCCTGAATTTTTGGGTCTCTTTCAAATGGAAGGCTTAAGCCATTAGATGTTACTATAGGGTAGTTTTTCGATTCATGGTGGTCTGGAGTGATCAATGTTACTATTGACTTATGGAGTGAAGCTTCCATTGTTATTTCTGAGCCACTGTTCCACTTTGTAAGCTTGGGTGTTCTTTGCTATTACTTTGTATTTACTGTCTTTGTCAAGTGCTCTGCATATGAAAGAACACTGCTGTTTAGCTTTGATTTAATTTAGTAGATCAGTAGGAATGAAAGTATTGCACTTTGTGGGACCCCATTGTATAGCCTTTTTGTACCTCAAATTTGGTTATTATGGATTACTCTGCATTGTCCATTGTATTCCTGAAGATGTTGGCTAACCACTTATTCTCATTATTAATGTCTTATGATTTGTTTGGATGGTCTGGGGACCTTGCAGTGGCAGATCCAATTTTTTTTTTTTTTTTTTTTTTTTTTTTGGGGGGGGGGGGGCTAACCTGCATTTTGCAAGTGCAGATGACACTTTGGGGGAGGGGCTAATTTGAATTTTATAAATATAGATGATATTTTTAAAGAGATATAATATGTAGAACAAATACAATGATTTTGAATATAATGAAATATATGTTCTCACTTTAGTTTTTTTTCAGAACATTGGTCAAAAATCATACCCTTACTTTGTAAAGATCTACCCTCAATGAGATCTTGAATGTACTTCTTATAATACTGCTTTCTGCATGTATCAGTGTACATATGGCAGGTTTCTTGACCTCTACAATGAGGTAATGAAAGAATAAATTTGGGGGGACTTCAGCCCCCTCAGACCCCCCCCCCTGGATCCTCCACTCGGACCTTGTCAAAAGTAGTTTACACTAATTGTTTTAAATTGTTATTTGTGGTCTCAAATCAGTACAAACCAGAATAATGCATTTCCACTAAAAGAAAAATGAATAATAAATAATAAATAATAATAAATAATAATAATAGTAATAATAATAATAATAGTAATAATAATAATAATAATAATAATAATAATAATAATAATAATAATAATAATAATAATAATAATAATGAATAAATAAATTAGAAATATATAATATATATATATATACATATATATATATATATATATAATATATATATACTGTATATATATATATATATATATACATATATATATATATATATATATGTATACATATATATAGATAAAGAAAATGTGCAATTGCAAGGCATGAGAAATTAATTCCTACTACAAATGAATTATAAAATGTGTGGACTCATAATTTTACTCATTCCTCTGCCTTAGTACAATCAATGTGTCTAAATAATATGTACATCATTTACACTGCCTATATTAACATGACAACAATAAACAGATAATTCTGGCATATGGTAGCTAATTTTTTTGCATATGCTCTACCACGTACTTCTACTTATCAATAAAATCTTTCGTCCCTTGAATAGAGTTACATTTCAATAATTTGTTGGGTTCATTTGATAATCTATATTCTTTTTCACTTTCATAATACTGTGAACATACTCCTTTACATCTGCATACACAATAAATGTATATGAGAATTCTAAAATTAGTTCATTTGATGCCTATCTTATAAAGCGCACACCACGACTTTTTTGCGATGTAGATTTACATCAATTCACTGAAATTCACCAATACAACATCACATTTTCTTTTCACTGCTGCTAATTACCATGTTTCCAATACAGCAGCAAATATATGCACAACTCACAACTTCATCCAAGCTACTGACACAGGAAGTCACAATCACTCCTCAATTATTGATATTCCTAGTGTGGGTTACCCACAACTCAATTCCTCTCTTATTGCATTGTATATATATCTTTGTTACTATGAAAATATACGAGGTCATACCTTCTTTTGGTTGACAATTAACGTTGAAAGCCCCAATGTTCCCGACTGTCACGAATCCTTCAAACAAACGATAAGATAAGCTCAATGATTCAGAGTTGGTTCGTGGAAATGTTCGAAATCGCTAGATTGTCAATAGTGCGCGGTAAGTATGCCATGCATCGATTACTTGAACATTTACAACATATTTGTTTACGATTCATTTAATAAATAAAGCATCAATAACAACTGCTACGTCTATGCATGCTCCCATTAGACTTAAATCACAACATTGTATGCGCTCGATTCAAAACAAAATATTTTCGCTAGCTAGGCATAATTGAAGTAACTCAGCTGGGGGGGCGTTAAAATTATTCTGTACGAGCAGGCGAGGTTCATAAGTATGCTTGACACCCGCACAATGGCAGCAGTTTCTTTCCTTCTTTCTTTCTTTCTTTCTTTATTTGTTTATTTATTTATTTATTTATCTATTTGTTTAGTTATTAGCGGAGTTTCTACAATGATGTTGGTAAACAGTTTGTAATTCTCCAATATAGTCGAATTACAGTTCTTACCTTATTTCATATATTTTCGTGTTATCGAATTCATTCCACCAAGTTAAATTCCACTTTATAAATAGATCCCTTACATACGTAAATATCGCCCCGGGGCAAAATATTGGCTTGCGAAATATTACACAAAAAGGATAAGGGAAAAAATATTTCATATTCTGAGTGGTAGAATGATGAGTTTAAACGCCAAGAATCCGTTGAAGTTTTATTGCTGACGTTTCGTCCAACTAGGACTTCTTCAGAATGTTCACATATAAGACATTGACAACTTATCTATGCACCTAGTTCACCCCGTTCCTTCCCGGTCAATGTTGTTGGCATCTCTTTTCGCCTGGCTTCGTGGAGAATTAGGCTGCTTGCTACCCTTGCTAACTTGACAAAACCGTCCCGATGATTGCTACATGGGAGTGAAGAAATGCGCGCTGCCTCAATTGTCCTCCCTTCCTTCATGTCAAGTCCATTATGGAGCACCTCTGTTTTCTCCCAATCCGGCAGGTGGCCAAAGTTGTCGATATGTACCACTAATGAGTTGGAAGAGGTCCGATGTGTCTTGACGTCATTTTCATGTTCCATTGTCCGTTTGTGAATTCCCCTGCCAGTTTCACCATAGTAATTAATTAACGGGGCAGCTTTTACATGGTATTCTGTGAACTAAACAGTTATCTTCATAATTGATTTTGTTACTGACTTTATTTCATACAATATCGCCTATTTTTATTCCCGTGCTATACGCCAGTTTCAGGCCTGCCTTGGTGAGATTTTGTTCTAAGACATTTGAGCACTTGGAGTTGGGTACGGACAGATACCCAAGGTTCTCATCACTAGCCTCTTTATTCTTGCTACCCATATTTCTTATTTGCAACGCCTTTTCCTTGTTCCTATATAGAAAACCTACTGGGTAACGTAATTTATTGAAAATATAAAAAATGTAATTAATTTCCTCCTGGATAAATTCCTCACTACATATTCTGAATGCTCTCAGGAAGAAACCTATGACGATTCCACTTTTTATTTTGTTGTGGTACATATGTCATAGAACAAAATATCAACCTAAACTTCCAGAGGGTTCTTGGAAACCTAAACTTCCAGAAGATTCCTGGAAACCTAAACTTCCAGAGGGTTCCTAGAAAGCTAAACTTACAAAAGGTTCCTGGAAACCTAAACTTCCAGAGAGTTCCTGGAAGCCTAAATTTCCAGAGGGTTCCTGGAAACCTAAACTTCCAGAAGGTTCCTGGAAACTTAAACTTCCAGAAGATCCCTGGAAACCTAAACTTCCAGAAGGTTCCTGGAAACTTAAACTTCCAGAAGATCCCTGGAAACCTAAACTTCCAGAAGGTCCCTGGAAACCTAAACTTCCAGAGGGTTCCTGGAAACCTAAACTTCCAGAGGGTTCCTGGAAACCTAAACTTCCAGAAGGTTCCTGGAAATCTAAACTTCCAGAGGGTTCCTGGAAACCTAAACTTCCAGAGGGTTCCTGGAATCCTAATCTTCCAGAGGGTTTCACAACCTAAACTTCCAGAGGGTTCCTGGAAACCTAAACTTCCAGAGGGTTCCTGGAAACCTAAACTTCCAGAGGGTTCCTGGAAACCTAAACTTCCAGAGGGTTCCTGGAAACCTAAACTTCCAGAGGGTTCCTGGAAACCTAAACTTCCAGAAGGTCCTTGGAAACCTGAACTTCCAGAAGGTTCCTGGAAACCTAAACTTCCAGAGGGTTCCTGGAAACCTAAACTTCCAGAGGGTTCATAGAAACCTGAACTTCCAGAGGGTTCCTGGAAACCTAAACTTCCAGAGGGTTCATAGAAACCTGAACTTCCAGAGGGTTCCTGGAAACCTAAACTTCCAGAGGGTTCCTGGAAACCTAAACTTCCAGAAGGTTCCTGGAAACCTAAACTTCCAGAAGGTCCCTGGAAACCTAAACTTCCAGAGGGTTCCTGGAAACCTAAACTTCCAGAGGGTTCCTGGAAACCTAAACTTCCAGAGGGTTCCTGGAAACCTAAACTTCCAGAGGGTTCCTGGAAACCTAAACTTCCAGAGAGTCCCTGGAAACCTAGACTACCAGAGGATTCCTGGAAACCTAAACTTCCAGAGGTTTCTTCTCCTTGTGTAGTGATTCGAGGGCTGTACCCAGGACCTCTGACGACTCTGCATGAAGTTCAATATCATAGACAAAACCAAGGTCAGTGACCTTACTGCTACCATCATATGTTCCGCAATGACACTGATTTTGTCCAGTACCCAGTCCATGTAGGGAAGAAACTGGACACGTCTCTCTTTGCCTAAGAAAATACGAGTACACTGCCCCAAAACTCACAAGGGTTTCTACTGATATGATACGCTTAACATAAAAAAATGTGATGAATTTATCACACTGAAAAGATTTTGATCTGCCTAACGTCAGGCGATTTCATTCAGCTAAGACGAGTGCCAGAGGGCCCGCATTTTCCTGAGAAGAAATAAGTATCTACAAATGGGATTTTTGTCCTGGCGAATGCAAGGCGATGTTACTTAGCTTAGAGGAATATCAGGGTAGTAAGCAATACAAATAACTTCAATTTAGCTGACTTCATTAACCATAACAGGACACTCCCCCCCCCTCTCTCTCTCTCTCTCTCTCTCTCTCTCTCTCTGGCGAATTTGTCAAAGCCAAGGGATCCCGTTCCTATGCCAGCTAATCTCTTCTAGTTAAGAGACGGCCGGATATCGCGATTAAGAGTTCTAGAAAGAGTCGGGAGGGGAGGTCGTGTTTACTGAAGACTCCATAACCTTTCCGTGGTTTTATGCTTCATTTGACGATGAGGCCGATATTTCATGATTCAATGCCTATTTCCACTCAACTTCTGCAATGGACACTTTTTGGTGACTGTTCACAAGAATCCCCGTGTGTAGAATGCCCTGGGCTTGCTTATCCCCAACCCGGCCATGTTTAAAGGAACCTGTGACAAGCAATGGGAGCTTTCGTAATTGCTCACTGTGAGTTGGTTGAGGTTTTCGAGACTCAAAGTCCAGTCAGCGCCACAGACTTAATGCCAAATGTCGCCAAGCGTCCCGGATGCACCTGGGTCATCCGGTGAATCGTCGAATTTGATTTTCCTTTACCCAAACTGAGCGTGTTCACGTTTGATTGGTGTTGTACTCAAAGACAATTGTTCACTCAAAATACATACACACACGCGCGCGCACACACACACACACACACACACACACACACACACACACACACACACAACCTCGTGGCGCAGTGGTTAGAATTCTCGCCTGCCACTACGGCGGTCCGGGTTCGAATCCCACCCAGGGCTGAAATAATTTCAGTATCGCTACGCTGCGGGTTGTTACTCCAACTCTCGTGGGCGGGGAGATGGATGTGTGTGCGCATGTAAGGCCACAGTATTACCTATAGATCGGTCCTAAGAGCTCTGAGATCTCATACGGGAGGTTAATAATTGTCGATCACGAGTCGAACACGTGATCCAAGACCATGGTGAATCACACACACACATATATGTATGTGCATATACATACATATATATACATATATATATATATATATATACCTGTGTGTGTGTGTGTGTGTGTGTGTGTGTGTGTGTGTGTGTGTGTGTGTGTGTGTGTGTGTGTGTGTGTGTGTGTGTGTGTGTGCACGTATACACATACACACAAAGCCCTTAGGCTCCCTCATCGGAGGAAAGGCTGAGTCAAAATACACTTTTTTTTCCTTGACTTTACTCAGGAAAAAATTACGAAAAACAAAATGGGTCTTCACTCTTCTCGTTCCATCCCAATTAATCGCGTTTCACCACACGTAGGGAACACGGTGCTGATATTCTTGTCCCCCGCGACAGCGTTATTAGGAAGAATAAAATGGTGGTGTCATAGAATAGCAATAATACTTCTTTGTCGCGGCTAGTGCCGCTTAAATTGTTTTTATCGGCTTAAGAAACCTGCACAGCGAAGCTATAGCGGTAATCCCCTACCACACTCCTGGCCAAATGGCCACTTCCGGAAGGGAGTGTGTGGTTGGACATTCCGCATAAATCATCGGAAATTTAAAATTCCCGGCTCTGTGCAGGTGGCGCAAGCGTCTACAACCCCACCTCCCCCTCCCTATCCCCTCCCTTCTTACTCGGCTGCACGGATTGAGCCGTCACTTCAATGAGAAATGAAGGCTTCGCCTGTGGGAGGAGGGAGGGACCCTAAATCTGTGCAGGTTTCTTAAGCCGATAAAAACAATTTAAGCGGCACTAGCCGCGACAAAGAAGTATTATCGGCTGAGAAGAAACCTGCACAGCGAAGCTAAGCATGAGACGAGGATAGGTGGGAGGAGAAGGTGAAGCCCAAATTGTAGTCGAGGACAGGGCTCAAGCCGTTATTACGTGTGTCTCGTATGGGAGACTATTCATCTTATTCAGTAGAGGGGAGACAAAAAGCATCAAGTACTTATATCGATATCAATATCAATATATATATATTCATTTGTTTATTTTTTATAAAAATAATATTGTACAATTTACATAGTGCATAAATTCTATGTAGAATATTGTATCTTGCTCAGCGGTTCCTGGGCCTTCCCCTACCCCTCGGTCGCCCTTTGCCCCCCTTCTTTTGCGAAGAGAGGGGTGGAGCCGTTCCCATGGCGACACATGGGACAGGGGTGATCGAGTGGTAGAGATACCGTGTCTTGAAGGAAGTTGCTGATGCCCAGCCCCCGAGGTCCTGCACCCGTTCCACAGAGTGGGTGCGGAGAAATGCCAGCGATGCCGCGAGGCCTCTGATGTTGTGGGCGTGGGGGGCATGGCCCGGGTCGGCCTTCTCTATAATGCGGCAAAGTAGACGCGCCAGGGACCTCGGGGTTAGGGGGTTCCGAGATTTCGAATTGTAGAAGAGATGATCCTCGGACACCCCTTCCGTGCGTTCCACGTAGTCTTTAAACGCACGGACCGGGCACAGCGGGTGTGGGTTTCCTTCCTCCAGGAAGGATGGTATTCTGATAGGGCCAATCATGTCGTCCGCCTGCTCATTCTTGGCTAGGAATGTAGGTGATGGAGCGAGAGGTAGGGCAGAGCAGTCCTCCTCCAGGTTGGAGAAGGACTGGTGGCGGGTGATCGCCGCCAGCTGTGACGCCCTGTAACCCGTAGCCAGGGCGAGCAGAAAGACGGCACGTTGAAGGAAGTGTTCCCCCTCCATGATGGTCCCTTCGAACGTCAGGTACTGCAGAACACGATGCAAGGACCAGGCTAGGACCGGCTGACGTCTCGGCTCTCTCGAGGCGCGGATCCCCTTCATTAGAAGGTTTCGCTCCCTTTGTGGCACTCTGATGTTCATGCCGAAGCAGAGTGGATCAGCGAGGGCTGCGGAGTGAGCCGAGATCGTCGCCGGTGCCCTGTTGGTGGTGTCAGCTAGCCAAGACAGGAAGTCCAGAACTGTGATAGCGGAGATGGTCACTATCGCGTGTCTCCGAAGGTTGGGAGGGTTGTTGGATCTGGATGACGGTCGGGACCGTAGCGAAGACGCGGTCTGTCGCTTCCTGGTCGAACAGACCACGGGAAAGGGGAGCTGCTCTCACCACGCCCCGGCGAGCTATCTCCGGGGCCGACCGCGTTGCAGACTGACGAGCTGCCAAACGAGCCGCGGTGAAGGCCCTCGCTGCTGGGGGTAGGGCTGATGACGCCATGTTGGCTGTACCCTCTGTCACGGTAGAGAGTGCCGCCAGGGTGTCTCTGTATACAGAAAACACGCGAATCAAATTAGTAGGGCGAGAAGGATCCCGATCCCCGGAGGGTGTAATAAAGTCACATCGCTCAATTGTAGAACGTATAACATATGCGAGGCCGAGGTCGTTTCCGAACGACCTCGTCCTCGGGCGCTAGTCAAGAGGCTCCGTCCTGGGTGAAGACGCTACCTGAGCGTCTCTCGCCAGGACAGGTCTGGACCCTCTGTATAGATTGAAATATCCCACTCACCTCAATTCTTCCCGCGGGAAGTCCTCAAAGCTCGTGGCGAGCGTCGTCAGCCAGTTCCTCATCATCGCGATTGCCGTGACGGTCGAGATGGTAGAGGCAAGGTCTTGTCTGGTCGAGGCCTCCGTCGTCAGCAACTTAGCCTCCGGTTCACTAAGTTGATGGGGGAGGGCGGGGTCCCTGCCCGAGTGCCATAAGCAATCGCGCAGGCCCTCCGGCGCGAAGGGTGGTGGCAGGACGACGGGGAATGATGAAGGGATATGCCGTCGAGGAGGAACCGTCTTGGGTTGGTCTTGGGCCCGCTCGAAGAGAGCAGGGATGTCTAAGGCCTTCTCCCCTTTCTCCTGCGGGAACCAGGCGTTTGGGGAGAGTGCTACCGCCGGCGAGTCCCCCGACCTGTCGACAAACATATGCCCATCAGGGTTTAAACGAGGGTTCTCCAGGAGAGCACCTAATGCGTCCAGAGTGTTAGAGGTGGAAATCCTGGAGGGCGTGGAGGCCGGGGCGGAGAGGGGTCGAATCTTATATAGAACCTTAGCCCCCTCCTCGTCGTTGGCCCACTTTAGGATAACGTCATCTCTCCTCCTCCAGCCCTCCGGTAGCGAGTAGTCGGGAGACCAGGCCACTAGCTTGTGGCCTTCTCCAAACGAGTACTCCCAGGACCGGGGAAGGTCACACCATGAGAAGGGGCGGAACTCAAAAGAGTCCGTCATGGTAGGAGGATAAGGTAAAGAAGAACTGTAGTGGTCCTCCACCCCGTCCAACCCGACGGACGTCTGATTGGGGGGTTCCTCCTGAGAGGGGCCTTCTAGTCCTATACCTGTCGCCGGCACGGAGGGGCGGAGGGAAGGACCAGGAGGGAGAGTGGGAGGGGGGGGCTAGAGCCGTAGGTTCAATAGGAGGTTGCTCTGGAGAGGGGTGCGTTATGATTTGCGCGGCCTGAAAGGCCGGATAATGTGATAGGGCCGATTCAAGGACGGGGCCTATCAGGGACGGAAGGAGGGCAGCCACTTGGGCAGCCAGAGTTCCCTCTCCCCTCGTTTCGTCCTCCGGCTCCCTGCCCTTGTGGGATTTACGGCGAGGAAAAGGAGAGCGAGGAAGGGAGGGTGAGTTGGGGGGAGAGGCTGTGGAGGGTGGGGACAAGCTGAGCGTCCTGGACCTCGGTGAGGCAGACCTCTTTTTCGAGCGAGATTTCCTGCCGGGTTCACGCGAGTGAACTAGGGAGGAAGACGAGTTCGTGGGGGTGCTTGACAAAGCAAGCCGTAAGGGTTTTAAGGACCCTTGATGGTCGGATGTATGGGGCTGCCGAGAGGCCTGAGGACGCTCGGGGACACCATACTCCGCAACATCAGACTCGTCCCCTTGTACTCCGAGAGGCCCAGGTTGTGCACCAACGGAAGTCTCGGAGACATAGGGAGACGGATGGCGAGGGCGAACGAGGCCCAATTCCACGCCTAACGCCGGATCCGCCCACACTAGGGGGGGGTCGTCAGCGGATTTCAATTTCCGAGCTCTGCGCCATGCCTCCCGAAGGAGTTCGAGGGCAGCTAGCTTGGAACGGGTTTTGGGAGGAGCAGCACGAATCTCCTCAACCCGCGCTTTGCACACAACGCCAGCTTGTGAGAAACAAGGGGTATGGCGGGAGCAGAGGTCGTGGGGGTGCTTGACAAAGCAAGCCGTAAGGGTTTTAAGGACCCTTGATGGTCGGATGTATGGGGCTGCCGAGAGGCCTGAGGACGCTCGGGGACACCATACTCCGCAACATCAGACTCGTCCCCTTGTACTCCGAGAGGCCCAGGTTGTGCACCAACGGAAGTCTCGGAGACATAGGGAGACGGATGGCGAGGGCGAACGAGGCCCAATTCCACGCCTAACGCCGGATCCGCCCACACTAGGGGGGGGGGGGTCGTCAGCGGATTTCAATTTCCGAGCTCTGCGCCATGCCTCCCGAAGGAGTTCGAGGGCAGCTAGCTTGGAACGGGTTTTGGGAGGAGCAGCACGAATCTCCTCAACCCGCGCTTTGCACACAACGCCAGCTTGTGAGAAACAAGGGGTATGGCGGGAGCAGAGGTCGTGGTGGCCGTCTGACGAGATCCTGGCTGTGCAGCCGGATTCCACACACAAGCGTTTGGTCTGAAAATAGAATAATGGTAATCATAGACGGGGTGTCCCAAAGGTGTCTGGACACAACACCGAAGGGGAAAAACTGCAGGAGAACAGGTAGGGCTCCCTACGAGACACGAGCACGAGCAGGAACCAGACTTACCTGCATGAAAAGAAGGTGGGTTGTTGAGTGACCGACTCGTCTGGTTCCGCGATGCTAAGTGACGGCTCAATCCGTGCAGCCGAGTAAGAAGGGAGGGGATAGGGAGGGGGAGGTGGGGTTGTAGACGCTTGCGCCACCTGCACAGAGCCGGGAATTTTAAATTTCCGATGATTTATGCGGAATGTCCAACCACACACTCCCTTCCGGAAGTGGCCATTTGGCCAGGAGTGTGGTAGGGGATTACCGCTATAGCTTCGCTGTGCAGGTTTCTTCTCAGCCGATAATTATCATTTGTCTTCAGTCTTAAAAGAACGCTGCGTGATTCTGGCCCGTAGAGATGTCACAAAGTATAATAAAGATAAGGCAATCGGTATTGCATCTTGCCCCGATGGCTTGCAACTCATAGCGTGACGTCATGTCGCTAGTTTTCCTTCCGTTCTGAACTTTGTTGTTTGACCTTCTAGTCTATTTGTGTCACTTCCTTCGCTAAAAATGAAGTCCTACGAAGAGATTGAATAAAGTGGTGGCATTCGAAATAAAATAAATAATATCGTTCGGTACGGAAGGAGATAATTGAGATAAAAAAAAATAAGGTTGTTTTGGGCCGGGCAGAGCACAACGCTTGTCACAGTTAAAAAAAAAAATAAATAAACACACTGCGTAGTCAGTCCTGGGGTGTCACCGTTTTGACGTAGTTATGAATAGATTGACTGATGATATGGTGGCGTAATTTAGGGGCTCTGTTCCAACTAACATGACGATTCTATTCAGGTAAAGTGTGTCAAAAAAGAAAAACAAGTTACGACATTATTTTCACCACACTACATAATCACACAGTGAACCTATTTCCTCTTTAAATGGCTACGAAACAATCATCCTTAAGTAAGCTTCTTACCCACAGATTTGCAAGAAATACAAATTTTCTTATTATGTCCTTTTTCCGACTTATACATTGGATACATTTTTATTACATATGTTTTTCCCGCAACATTCTGTCGTCGTGTTTGTTCCATACATTCATTATATAATAATGATATTTTACAGTTTGTCCAAGATGGTTAAGTTAGGGTTAGTTCCGTTAAGTTACGTTGTATTAAGAAAATTTCAGACGATAATCACTCCCAACCCTTCATTAAAAAATATTCTTTATAATGAATTATAATAAATATACATCGTCTGAAACCAATAACAACAGCTTTATTGGGTATTACAATGATAAAATTTGTACACCATTCACTCCAGTACCACTTTTGTAGTACTTCAAATTTTCAGATCATAATTATCTATAACGATCTCAAATCATCTAAGCAGTGTATTTCAGCCTCTGAGAATGCAAATAAGATTCGAGACTGATTGCGCGATCTTTTGATTTCAAAAGCCCATCTCCCATTAACAAACTATACAAATTGTTATTTCGTCTACATTTGGAATGTGCTGTTTCCGTATGATCACCAAATCTCATTTAAGACATTGACAGACTGGAAAAAGTACAACGGCGAGCCACAAAACTGATTCCAAATATCAAAAATAAATCGTACGAAAATCGACTAAAATATATGAAATCTATTTTCCCTAAAAAAGCGTAGACTCAGAGGTGACTTGATACAGGTCTTTAAGATTCTAAAGAGAACTGACAACATCAAAAGTGACAAAATTTTCACGCTGAATGAGAATCAGGCAAGAAATAATAGTCTCAAACTGTCAGGAAATAAATCTAATTTGGAAGTGGATAGAAACAACTTCGCCAACCGTGTAGTTAATGAATGGAATAAACTTCCTGCAGAGGCTATGCAATGTAGTTCAATTCGAAGCTTTAAGATTCGTTTAGATAAACATATAAAGATGCTGTAATGCCTGCTATTTATTCTATATTATTTGTTTATCATTTGTCTCTTTGTTATTATTTATTTGATTATTGTTATCATATATCTGGTCGTTTATAATTATTTACTATTTACCTGTTTGTTTGTTATTCTACGTTATTTGTTTACTTATTTTATTTATTATTATCTACATTATTAGTAGTATTATTATCATTATTATTATTTTATCATTATTACAATTTTTCGCATCCGACCTAGTTATGGACCCAAAGGGCTCCTGTCAGCACGCTCCTCCTTTGTAATACTTTGTAGCTTTGTTTTTATTTATTATCAGTTTTTCATTATGATTCATCATTCTATCATGGTAAGATCAAAACGTTCTCGAATAGGCCTATACATTATTCCCCTTAATGTAAATTGTTTTCATTACCAAGTTTCGCTGAAAAGCGCCACTTTTCACTTTTTTATTTATTTATCTATTTATTTATTTATTTATTACACACTATTTTCGAGGTAGTACCTATGGTGGTTGTGCTTCTGTACCGTACGAAATAATCAGACGTTATTACAGAAAAATAATGCCGGCCTTATACTTCTTAGCATATTTTAGCAAAACACGGAGTTCTAACTCAGACAATTTGGGAGACAGGAAATTCACAACATAACAAACCTCTACCCGCTACGGTCTAAATCGGAAACTCCCGCCCCACGCGTTATTTACCCTCACAAAGAAAGCGAAAGGGAGGACGACATTTCTCCGCTGTAAAGTAGGTTAGGTTAGGTTAAGTTAGGTTAGGTTAGGTTAGGTTAAGTTAGATTAGGTTAGGTTAAGTTAGGTTAGATTAGATAAAGCGCAAAAATAAAAATCTCCCATTTTCTCAACAATTTCAAAACGTCAACATCGCCGCACTCTGTAGAATCACGTATCAAAATTATCATTTCTAAGATTCAATAACGTAATCATTAGTAGTTACTGATTATATATTTCAGGTAAATATTTCCCAGAAAACATCTCATGGAAGTAATATATTGTATACGATGAACATGATTATCGTCTGAAACCCTATATTTACCCGTTGCGTTACGCTACACTAGGTCTGAGTAGTGCAGTGGTTAGTAGTTAGTAGTTAGGTAGTGAAGTCAAGAAGGGGATCCCGGGTCGGGGAAGGGAGCCGTTAAGAAAATTCTATTCTTGCCTGGACCTCCTACAGTGATGCAGTCCTCCACACGTACCTGCTGTTAGGCCCAACTGATAAACGCACGTTGACTGCAAAGTCTGGGATGATCTCCCTGTTATGCTTTATTTATTTCTGGACTTGTTTTCATTTCCCTCCTATTCTCACCCATTGTAAATGTTTGATTCTAATCTTGCCTGATATATTCTCTGCATCAGCATCCAGTGACGCATTTCATAAAATTACTTCTTGAGGTTTAAATATAAATAGTCTGCGTATTTCTTGGTCTCATATGTTTATAGTTATACCATAGAAACGGAGACTTAAGAAACATAATCTTTCTTTGGTGAATCTGAATTGTTTGATATTTATATCCTGATATTTATCTTCTGATCGTTTTTACATATACAACTTTGTATATGTATATATATATATATATATATATATATATATATATATATGTATATATATATATATATATGTATATATATATACTTATCAGCTACAGCCTTTTATTTGTCTTTAGTTGCAGTATGCGAGACTGAAACAGTGATCGAGGGGTCCAGTTTCTATGTCTCAATGGTCTCTTTCCTTCCTCATTTATGGATTGGGATCACATTAGCCCTTTTCCAATCCTGTGACAATACTTCTACGCGCGCGCGTGTGTGTGTGTGTGCGTGCGTGTGTGTGTGTGTGTGTGTGTGTGTGTGTGTGTGTGTGTGTGTGTGTGTGTGTGTGTGTGTGTGTGTGTGTGTGTGTGTGTGTGTGTGTGTGTGTGTGTGTGTGTGTGTGTGTGTGTGTGTGCGTACGTTTGTTTATTTCACACATTTTGACTCACAAATTAGTAACTGTTCAGAAGTTGGGGAAAAAGTGTTTTCGATGTACTTGTAGCACTAACGTAATTAACTTTGTGAATTTCCTAGGAACGATAATAAAATAAGTAGTTCCAGACACAACACAGCACAACAATACCCGGCTTCAATTACTATGGTACAGTGATGAAGCTGACTACCTGAAACGAATCTTACCAGTCTTCAAATCTATGAATTTTTAACAATTGTGGTGGATATGATTGGTCATCACTATCAGTCGGGAGCATACACTTCACTCACACGCAGACACCATCCCCCACCGTCTCTCTGATTAAGTCCCAGTGCAGTCATCTTTCCCATACTAAAGAGCTCTCAGTAGGATTTATTGACTTGCCACATCCATGATTTCTGTTGCCACCACCTCCGTCTCTTACACAGAGAGTTGTCTAACAGAAATTTCCCCTAGAATGTTCACGTATAATGCCGGTCACAGGTTTTGACCGAGTTTCGCAAAACAGTCACTGGTGTAATACGAGATCATACCAACGATACACAGTAATTCTCAAAGACGTCGAGACACTTCTTTACGTAAGCGTTCGGTGTCCATGTGTCTGAAGCCGTGCAACAAAACAATGAACACAAGCGGTTTGAAAATATTTGTCCTCTAGCATCGATATTGATGATGCCATGTTCTCTGGTTGAGCAAGTCCATAATACCATGGGCTATGCCAGTCCCTTGAAGGACGTCCTTACATGGCCTACCACTGTTATGTACTACACTCCCATTGTATATGAAACTCCCCAATACTTCCACTGCATCACCCAGTGAGCCCTAAAGCCCTCAAATGCTTGGACCTTGGTCTTGATTCAAGAAACCCGGGATCCCAGTGGTATCGTCTTTTAGTGCAGTGACTCGAGGGTTGAAACCAGGTCCTTCAATGACTCCGCAAGAATTTCGGTTTCATCAGCAAAGACAAGGTCGGTGACCTTTGTGTTCCCGATGGATGCTCCGAGGTGACATTGATTCTGTCCAGTACAAAGTCCATTCAGGTTAGGAAAAATGTTAGGGTGAGGGCGCAACCCTGCCTCACTCCTGAAGTGTTGTAGGCAACATTTATGACCATAACATAAGGCCGGTGAGTGCATACTATGTACAAAGATTCGTTAATTAAACGGCCTTCAAGAGAACGCAGAGTATCATTTCCCATCAAATGTTGTAGTTGAACATTTTCGACTACAAACAAAACTAACAAGAATGAAAACAGACGCGCCGCCTTCTCCACACTTCACAGTACTCCGTGCTAGGATTATATGCCACACAGGAAAACAAATTTCGCAAGAATCAAACGCCTTACTGTTACAAACATAGAAAATATAAGCTACAAAGAACTCCTGTTGAACCTCAAGCCAGCGCTCCACAAGAACACGAAGCACTATGATCAAGTGTTGATTTACCAGGTGGGAACTCAGACATCTCAGTCCTCTAAAACTTTAGCAGATGGAAACGACCCACCAGCGCTATCAACAGATGGACGATTTTACCTGGCACACTGAGAATTTTTACAGAAGTTACAGTCGATATTTACTTTTTTTTTATTATTATTAATCACTTACTCCCTGAATTCAATGGGACCATTGTCCACATTTACTGAAAATTTCATATCCATTGATACAGCCATTTTCAAGTAAGGTTACTAACAAGCAAAGAAACAAAGACATTCGACCAAAATCAGTACCTCGCCCCTAGACTCCATCCGGCCGAGGTGATAGAATTACAGTGGGAAAGGATGGCGGCATCAGCAAGAAAAATTGCATGCAATATTCCTGTTTTATCTGGTGTGCACACGAACCATAGAAACAGACGTCATGCACCAGAGACGGAGTTTGTGGAGAAAGGCTCTGGGTTGAGACGACATTACGTCATCGATTACTCCAACTGAGCGAGTGGGAAGCCGGGCGCGTATGTGTGTGTGTGTGTGTATGTGTTTGTGCATGTGTGCGTGTACCTTTGCATGAATCAGTTTTATGCGTGTGCGAGCCTGTGCACTACGTGTATAATGATGTGCATGGCTGTAATCTGAATGTTTGTACTTATTTACATGGACAGTGACCAAGGTGATCCCGTTTGTGATTCCGTTTGCGTATTCGCATTTGAGTAATGAGATATGTATATATGGTTGAATATTATGTATCTGTTTACATCCGCGTGCATGTGTGTGTGTGTGAGAGAGAGAGAGAGAGAGATTCACCAAGGTCTTGGATCACGCGTTAGACTCGTGGTCGACAGCTATTACACACCCGGGTGAGAGCTCAGAGCTCATGTATGACCGGTCTATGGGTAATGTGACCTTACACACACACGCACACCCCCATCTCCTTGCTCACGAGAGTTGAAGTGCCGGCTCGAAGTGCAGCAATGCTAAAATAATTTTGGCCCTGGGCAAGAATCGAACTTGGACCATTGGATTAGCGTATGCGAACGATACCTCTGCGCCGCCGAGCTGTGTGTGTGTGTGTGTGTGTGTGTGTGTGTGTGTGTGTGTGTGTGTGTGTGTGTGTGTGTGTGTGTGTGTGTGTGTGTGTGTGTGTGTGTGTGTGTACGTGTGCACATGTGTGTGTGCGCGTGTGTGCGTGTGCGTATGCGCATCATCATCTGAATAATAATAATAATAATAATAATAATAATAATAATAAGAAGAAGAAGAAGAAGAAGAAGAAGAAGGAGAAGAAGAAGAAGAAGAAGAAAATTACTCCTGACAGTGGCGCACTGCGAAACAAACTGAGATCCACTGTTGGTTTGAGGGGAGAGTGGAAGAGAGAAGGAGAGCAGGAGAGGAAGTGAGCGAGTCGATTAGTAGTATCGCCTCACTCCCTTTCCAGGCGCCCCGTCACGTCGGCACGCAACAGACTACGTCGACTGCAGCAACCGTTAGAGCCCCACTGTTACTCCCCTCCCTGTCCTCTGCAGTAGATCGCGCGCCTACATCGAAGAAATCATCACTGA
Organism: Oratosquilla oratoria; assembly: GCF_046742065.1. NCBI lineage: Eukaryota > Metazoa > Arthropoda > Malacostraca > Stomatopoda > Squillidae > Oratosquilla > Oratosquilla oratoria. The sequence goes on along the minus strand of NC_134778.1, from coordinate 54,921,842 downwards.
CTCGTTTCTATGGTAAGTGAATGCTATTTCTAACCCGTTGTCTGCATGGAGAACGTTTTTTTTTCAGATGAGAAAAAATGTCTAGTGAAAGGCTAGAATAAGTATATTTGTCGAGTTCAAAGGATTGTACATTCTTTGAGATTGCCGGTCTTTCCTCAACTGAACTGAATATCGCCGTTGTACTCAGTGCTAAACATTGCCAACTTGTTTTGTTTAGAAGTATAACACCTATCAAGCGTGCGCTTAGAATTGACGATTTGAAATTACTGAATTGCTACTAAATACATCAAAAAACAATAGAAGACATACCATGTTTAAAAAGAACCTGAAATTATAACATCTGATGCATTTGTCAGCCGCGTATGTCATTGGTAGTACTGCTGCCATGCAATCGGAAGGCTCGAATTCACTCCCCAGTAAGTGGTTGAATTCCCATTTTCATGGTTTCACATGTGATTTAAAACAAGAAGCTGAAATACTAACATTTATATGTACATACATACATATACCGAAGGCTTTTTCCCCCTTACAAAGGGGGTAGCCAAAAAGAAAAAGGCATAAAAACCATTCCCACCCATTGCATCCCTAATTCACTCCCCTCCCCTCCACCCTCCCTCTTATCTTGGCACCTCCTGGATGACGGGTCATCCCTGCATCTTGTCCACTGCCCTGGGTCAGAGGCAGTGTCGCAAGACACAGCACATCCACAGCAAGGCCGCTTCATTAAATCGGCGACCCCCCTCTCCGTCCCCTCATGTAGGCGTAATAAAAACCCTTAGTTAATGTATCGTGATTACATAAACTCTGTGTGATACAAAATAATGCTAGAAATGTAGCGATTAGCAACGAATACACACCACACTTTACATTTCATATTTGTATTTCGTCGCCGATAAACAGCGCTACCTTCGAGGACAATATCAAACCGATAATCACAGAGATAATCACAGAAGTTAAATTAGATTATAATAGGCTGTCCTCGCAAAAATTAGATCGCGTCTAATATTAACAGAACATATCACACTCCGTTCTCTAAAGAAAATAAATTTCCTCCGTCCCTCTTATTGAGCTGAATATGTCACCTTTCATAAAAATCCTGTCTACTTTGTGACAATTTTCAAAGGTTAAGATGAGGGGCCTGGATCTTCACATAACCGTGTCAATTCTACAAATTTAATTTTCTTTTCTCCACACTCATTTCCCCCCACATTTCTTTATTATCTCCTCATTCAATCTCCTCTTGATAATCTTGTTTGAAATGCACGTCTCAGACGTTTCATTTCAACCGTTTTTACTGCCACATTCAGCATCTCAAGTTCACTCCCTTTAAACGACATTAGCTTCTCTGTACTCTCCATTATTTAAAAAATCTGCTCTGATTCTATGTCCATAATTTCTGGCCGCTACACCCACGTTCTTACGTAGCTCTGTATCCTGTTTTCTGTTTCAATTTCCTCTTCAGAGTCACATCCATCATTAGGCTTCTGGACGTCGTTCTATTTCAGCCTTCTCCTTTCTAAAACTACTTACGTCAGTAGTTTATAACCTGGGTTGCGAACCATGCTGAATAATGGCTGAATCAGTGACAAAGAATATTTCTGATTAATTATGAATAGGCAGACATAGATTTTTTGTAACGTCTAAACTCTAGACCATTATCATATGTTGGTTTATCATCAAAATTATGCTTGATTTAGAATAAGAAATAGAGTTATTATTGCATATTCAATATTCATTTTATATACGGTGCGAAGAGAGTGAAGCTCATCAAGTTTATTTTTGTTATCGCTTGTGCGTTTGTTTATTACTATTTGTTTGATTCTCATTTATTATTAGTTATGTCAATTTGTTGTTATTTACTATTTACCTGTTTATTATCTAACTATACCTATGCATTTATTTATTTTATTTATCATTTACATTATTATTATTTTTATTTATTAATTTATTTGTTTATCATTATTATGATTTTTTTCGCACCCGACCTAGATATGAACCAAAAGGTCTCCTGTCGGCATGCTCCGCCTTTGTAATCATTTGTAAAAAGGTTAAAAAAAAAACACTACCTCAAATTTCTTTAGCTCGTTTTTCTACCTACTGTCTGGTCATCCTTTTCCCACGCTTTCCATCTTGCAGAGTCCAGTCAGTAAGCCTAAACGCAAGCTGACACGCAGGCGACACAGTTGACGCAGCACAAAACAAAGACAGACTTCCCGTTGCTGAATTGAAGTACAGTTTGAACTTCTGTCTCTCACCTGAAATACTTCTGGATGTACTATTTTTAACTGAGAGAGAAGTTCAAAATGTACATCAATTCAGCAACAGGAATTTCCCTTTGCTCTGTGCTTAGGCCAGCGTTTTCCAACCTTTTCCGACCATAACACCCCCTGTTGTCATGTCTAAGCAGTCCAGCACCCCTACCTTGTTATTAGAAGGATAAAAGAAAGTTAAGTGTAATGCTTGATGACTTATTTTCTTGATTCCTTAGAACCGAAACAAAATGGCAATATTGTTTGTAGAAGAAATGAGAACACCCTAGAAAAATAAAACAGCATGGAAAAAGTCAAATATGCACAACAAGGTAATCAATGATATATATATATATATATATATATATATATATATATATATATATATATGTATATATCAATGTGATTTTTGTGTGCATCACTTCCCAGTACCCACTGTAATTGGTTTCAGCACCCCCAGGTTGGAAAACGTCGGCTTAGTCTAACACTTGCTCTATCTGCCCTGCCCAGTGACATTTCTGCTCCTTGACCGTCTCCACAGAATCTTTCACTCCAGTCTGGTCTCTTACCAATGTGACATTTTCCTGGTCTGCAGTCTCATATCCGTAGATCATAGCTGAGGTTATACACTGATTGTAAAATTTGCGTTTAAGATATACAAGTGGAGAACCTTTCGTGATGTTTCTTTGGCAAAAAAAAAATCCAAACAATTGTGATACGTCCTCTTATCTAATTGTAATTATCTTTATTGTTTTGACATTTGTCCAAAAGATTTACATTATTAAATTCAAATATTCACTGTTGATTGTATTTTACTGTGAACTTTTGAGTTCAACATTATTTTGATTTTGTGCTTATTTATCTCTTAACCTACTTTGAGGCTTTCCTTGTTGAGATCGCAAGGTTTCAATATGAAAATATCTTACTTTTTTTACATTTTAAGAAATGACATTGATAGCCGCAAACCTCAGGTAATTACACTATAGTCTGCTAGCCATTCTGCTGAATTAACCTTAATACATGCCTCTCTCTCTCTCTCTCTCTCTCTCTCTCTCTCTCTCTCTCTCTCTCTCTCTCTCTCTCTCTCTCTCTCTCTCTCTCTCTCTCTCTCTCTCTCTCTCTCTCTCTCTCTCTCTCTCTCTCTCTCTCTCTCTCTCTCTTACTTCCCATCTATGAGCTATTTGATTATCTTATATTCTGTCTATGGTAAAGGAAACTGTATAGTACAATAAATATATTTTTTAAGGTTATAACAACGAATTAAATTTTATGACACGTGGCAACAGCTCTTTTTTCCCCTCCCATGTTGCCACGCCGAGGAGTCTCAGATGAGACATGTGGGATGGGGAATAGGTAATCGTTGTTATAATCCTAAAACGTAATACTCGTTGTACTATACAGCTTCTTTTACTATATACAGGTTATACATACATATATATATATATATATATATATATATATATATATATATATACTGTATATATACATATATATATATATATATAGATAGATAGATATATATATATATATATATATATATATATATGTATATATGTATGTATGTACATGTATAGCGCATAGATGGAAATAAGAGAGAAAGAGAGAGGTATGTAATATGGTTGATTTAGCAGAATGGATATTGGCAAATCACCATGTACGCCACATACTAAACGGACTACTTTGAGCGCACATGCTACAGTAGGATGTGTATGCGTTGTAAAAACAAATTGAAAAGCGCGATATGTCTAAAGGACATGAAGAAATACATTTTTCAATACAGATACATAAATCTTGGAATAGGCTAGAAGGCGACATATCCCAGACTGGAACAATACATGCTAATTGGAGAATACGGTGACAGCCTAAGCTATATCTATATTTCAATTTTAGCTAGGTATTACGACTGGAGATTAAAAGACAGGACCCCATGAACATTGCTCTTTCCCCCAATACTACAACATACACCACAATATAAATATACAAATAAAATAGACTCCACATTTTGGAATGTAAATTTTAGAAATGTCCCATAATCTGAACGAAAGATCTGAAATCAAGAAACTCACGGATAACAGAAGCTCGTTTTGTTATTCTGATGATTTTATGCAAATTATGAATTGATACATATTCATTTTGAATATTGGTTATTTCAGGATCCTAAAGACTCTCTCAATAAAGAGAAAGGCCAGATTTTTTTATTTGTTGGGTTGCGGGCCCGCCGACGTTAAAAAATCAGAAATCAAAATAAAAAACAATGAAATTCCTCTTTTTTTTTAATTCCGCTAAACTGCCGACTAGCGCTGGTATAACGATCAAAGTATAAAAAACACTGTGGGCCTACTGCTTGTACAAAACCTGCAAAGCTTGGCACATACAATACCTTGTGTGCTCATCAGCCTGGTCAGTGAGAAGATACAAATGAAACAAAGCTGAAAAAAATATCCGACCTGACAACATGGCCTCCTAAAAGCTTTATATAAATTATATATATATATTTTTTTTTTCGCCCTCCAACCTAATGGGAAGGATCGATGGTGCCCATATCCATAAAAAAAAAAAAAAAAAAAAAAAAGTCTGGCCTAAGCAAAAAATACAGCTTTCCTATTTTACTTATCTATTTATTTATTTATTTATTTATTCATTTGTTTATCTATCTTAATCAATGGTGTCTTCATCATAAAGTTCTACATTCAGGTGCAGAAGCTCACTGAACAGTATGAAAATACTAATAACATACCCTAAACTGTGCCTATTCTTTCAATGAACAAAAACATTCTATTTGACGTTGATATGATTTCCCAATGACCATTATAGATATCATTCTAATCCTATCTACATTTTTCCCCATAACAGGAAGACGAGGAATCGTCGTCACTCTCACGATGACGTGTCTGGCAAGCCTGGAATACGTCCAGATCGTCCAGCGGCCAGTCTTCATCCCGCGGCCGTATGCAGGCGTTGCCTCACCCTACCACGGGTCTCACCCGTGGTGCTCTGTCCTCTGCAATCACCCACCGGCTCGCCCCACCCACCGACATCTGCTCTCGCTCACCAGAGTGTCATGGGTGAGTTGTGTTTTTACACAGGAAGGGAAGGACATGTGTCCTAATTGAGTCACAGGGAGCACGAGGTTGACACACAAACATGCGCATGCGTCAGTGTCTGTCAACACCTGTTTGCCTGCCTGTCAAATTTACTGTACATACTGTACATAAGCACGTAAACATTGATATACGTAGATACATAGGCATATACACACATGCATGCATGCACACGCACGCACACTCGTGGCGCGGTTGGTAGAGTTCCCGGCTGTCACTACGTAGGTCCGGGGTCGAATTCCGCCCAGAGCTGAAATAATTTCAGTATCGCTGCGCTGCGGGTTGTTACTCCAACTCTTGTAGGCGGGGGGCTGGGCGTGTGTGTAAGGCCACAGCATTACCCATAGATCGGTCATATATGAGCTCTGAGCTCTCATCCGGGAGGTTAATAACTGTCGATCACGAGTGCAATACGTGATCCAAGACCATGGTGATGCACACACACACACACACACACACACACACAGATGACGCAAAACTGATGAGGAAAGTAAGAACAAAAACGGATTGTGAGTCACTGCAGAGAGATCTAAACAGAGTTTGGAAACGGAGTCAGAAGTTGGAAGTGGATTTCAACATAAAGAAATGTAGCATAATGCCATTAAGAAAAAATAAGAAAAAGAGTATCAGGACAGTATGAAATCGGTACAAAGTAAAGAAAGTGAGTTCTGAAAAAGACTTGGGAGTAAAAATCACAAAAGACATGACTCCGGATACACAGATAAATAAAATTGTCGGAGAAACCTACAACTTGCTAAGATCAACAAAGGTGGCCTTTACCTACTTGGACGAAGAAATGGTGAAGAAAATACTAGTCACACTGATAAGGCCAAGACTGACACTATGGACACCCAGTACTAAAAAGAATATAAAGAAAATCGAAAGAATCCAGAGAGCAACTACGAAGATGGCCCCAACACTTTTAAAACTGTCATATGAGGAGAGATGGTCAAATATAGAATTACCGACTCTGGAACAAAGAAGAGAAAGAGGTGACCTATTGACCATCTATAGAATCATGAGAGGCATGGAAGTCCTTTGTAGAGAAGACTTACTAAATTGGGATTACAGAAATACAAGAGGGCATGAAAAGAAACTCAAAAAGGACATTTATAGAAGGGATCTGAAAAAGAACAGCTTTCCACACAGAGTGGTGGATGTCTGGAACAAATTGAACGAAACAATAGTGTGTACAAAAACCATACATGAATTTAAAAGGAAACTAGATACTGCAAGATACAAAGACGGGACATTACGAGCGTAGCTCCTCTTCCCGTAACATACAACCAGGTAAACACACACACACACGACTCGTTAGCGCAGTAGTAGCGATCGCGGCCGCCACTACGGCGGTCAGAGTTCGAATCCGGCCCAAGGCTGAAATAATTTCAGTATCGCTGCGCTGCGAGTCGTTACTCCAACTCTCGTGGGCGAGGAGTTGGGTGTGTTTGTGCATGTAAGGTCACAGCATTACCCATAGATCGGTCATATACGAGCTCTGAGCTCTCTTCCGGGAGGGAAATAGCTGTCGATCACGAGTCCAACACATGACCCAAGAATCACACACACATTTGTAGTTGTTTAAAGTACCCTTCATGATGAAATCGGTTCTTTACAACCTGTATTTTTTCTTCTTACTGCCTTTCTTTTTTATGGAAACTGGATATTGTAATCTAATTCTGTCCTTGCCCATAAATAGTCTGCATATCAAAATAATTACTCACTGCACTACGTCACAACTATAAACCCTACAGTAATTGTGAAATCGAGCTATGCGAACGTAGCTTGTAATATGCAGGGAAGGAACACGCTCATAGGTTCCTGTCTAGTTTTAAATTTACTGACGGTTTTAGCATTGGCTTTATCATCAGCAAAGCTATTCCAGAGGATGATGCTTTTAAATGGAAAATTCTTTTGTTTGTTTGCTTGTTCCCCCTTCGCACAGGCGATCTCATTTAATGTGTTACCATGACTTTGTGACTTTTTCGTCCTAAATCAAGTGATTTGTTTCATTTTCTCCTTTTAACGACCTGAACACTACTACTAAGCCACTTCGTTCTCTTCTTTTGTATGTTTCATCATGGTCTTGGATCACGTGTTGGACTCATGATCGATAGCTTTTTCCCTCCCGAAAGAGAGCTCAAAGCTCATATATGACCGATCTATGGGTAATGCTGTGACCTTACACACGCACACATCCAACTCCCTGCCCACGAGAGTTGGAGTAACGACTCGCAGCGCAGCGATACTGAAATTATTTCAGCCCTGGGCGGGATTCGAACCCGGACCACCGTAGTGGCAGCCGGGAATTCTACTAACTGCGCCACGAGTGTGTATGTGTGTGTGTGTGTGTGTGTGTGTGTGTGTGTGTGTGTGTGTGTGTGTGTGTGTATGAGTGTGTGTGTGTGTGTATGAGTGTGTGTGTGTGTGTGTGTGTGTGTGTGTGTGTGTGTGTGTGTGTGTGTGTGTGTGTGTGTGTGTGTGTGTATTTACCTAGTTGCATTACACGGGAAGGGGAGCTATGCTCGTGGGACCCGTTTTTGTATCTCGCAAGATCAATTTTGTTCTTAAATTCTTGTATTATGTTTTCACACACTATTTCTTCTTCCAATTTGTTCCATATATCTATCACTCTCTGTGGGAAGCTGTTCTTTTTCAGGTCTCTTCTATAGTTATCCTTTTTGAGTTGCATTGCATGTCCTCTTGTTTTTCATCTGTCCCGCGTTAATAAGTCCTCTCGTTCTCTTCTTTGTTCCAGGGTTGGCAATTCTAATTCGGCCAGTCTTTGTTCATATGTCAGGTTTCCAAGTGTTGGGACTAACTTTGTCGTTGCTCTCTGTATTCTTTCTAATTTTCTTATATTCTTTTTTGTACTGTGTGTGTGTGTGTGTGTGTGTGTGTGTGTGTGTGTGTGTGTGTGTGTGTGTGTGTGTGTGTGTGTGTGTGTGTGTGTGTGTGTGTGTGTGTATGTATGTGTGTGTATGCGTGCGCGCGCATGCGATTATATCTCTGCATGTAGGCTCATATATGCTTGTGCGCTTGCGCATCAAATACGAGTTCAAGGAAAACCCATAATACCCACTTCCGTTGCAGCTTGTATCCTCTTCAAATATCAAGTAGCGTTTCCAGAAAGTCGTCATAACGACATTTACCCCTTCTTGTCCTTAGAATCTTTGTCTCCTCACACGCTTTTGTCTGCCAAAAGGATCAGATGGTAAAGATAATAGTAACTGTTTCCAAACGTGCTCATAGTTCAGTTGGCAATATTCGTGTGTAGTCCTCAACTCGCTTTAGTTAGAGGGCAGGAAAGATAAGATGGGGGAGAGGGAGGGAGGGGGGAATTCGGGCGTAATGTAACTAAAGCAATATCACAATTGTTGGTTACACATTTTCGGTCCAAAGTGAGACCGGATGCAAAAAAGAGAAAATTAATAAACAGATAAGTGAATACACAAGAAATAATGATGATGATAATAATAATAATGATAATTATAATAACAATAATAATGATAATGATAATAATAATAATAATAATAATAATAATAATAATAATAATAATAATAATAATAATAATAATAATAATAATAATAATAATAATAATAATAATAATAATAACAATAATAATAATAGTAATAACAATAATAACAACAACAATAACAACAACAACAACAACAATAATAATAATATTAGTAATAATAATAATGATAATAATAATACATATACCAAAGGCTTTTTCCTCCTTACAAGGGAGGTAACCAATAATAATAATAATTATAACAATAATAATGATAAT
>NC_134778.1:54812699-54907699 GCF_046742065.1 Oratosquilla oratoria | reverse complement strand
TTTTTTTTTTTTAACTTGTCTTTTGGGTATATTTCATCATGAATTACATGAAACTCGTAGCCATAATATGACTAAATAAAAAGAAATAAAGGCAAAGTGCGGTTGAGTAGCCATTGCTTCATCACAAAGATCACAAACGTTGGCATTCGAAATCAATCAACATCTTAACCTCGTTGACTGCGTGCCATACTCTACATATTTTGTTATGGATAACGTCTGACGATTTTATTCATCATACAAGACTTATCACACTGAGCTTCCACGGACTTATCACACTGGGCTGTAATGATGTTGTAATGATTATAATTTATTTTATATTACTTGCTTTTGTTTTGTTATCATTTGCCTGTCTGATTTTCATTTATTATTAGTTATATGTCAATTTATTATTATTTACTATTTACCTGTTTGTTTATTATTTAACTATACCTATGCATTTATTTATGTATTTTATTTGTTATTTACATTATTATAGTTTTTATTTATTATTTTATCATTATTATGATTTTTTTCGTATCCGACCTAGATATGGACCAAAAGGTCTCCTGTCGGCATGCTCCGCCTTTGTAATCCTTTGGGCTTCCGCGGGCTTCACCAGCACCGACCGTTGAGAATTCGTTTGAGTGGAAACGACTTCGGTTACAATATTTGAATTTTCAAATATCCAAATATAAAAATCCCGTCATATATAGCAAAACTGAATGATGAACTAATAGATTGTAAACCTATACGAATTTTAGACACACTGTTGAAATGTTTTTATTGAAATCTAGATTTCTGTAAGTGAAGTCATAGTCTAGTTATTCAAATGGAGGATAGAGCTAAGATGTGGAAGGAAAGATAGCATAGTAGTCCCGTTGACTGAAGACCAATTTTGACCTATGCTTATCCCCCATCCACCTTTTGAATAAAATCGTCTGGCGTCATTAAGAATAAAATGAGTAGAATAAAGCACTGGGTTCAAGGGAATAACAACGAAATATTTACTTCTTTAAGGATTCTGTTGTGACGAGCGCAAGGCACCTTTGCTCAATTTAAAGAAAGAATCCCCGTTTTGACTTGGTCAGTTAACCAATGCAAAAACTCCTTTAAACCTCTAAGACGCTCAGTCCTATTTAAATGTTTAGTTCTGACCAATCGCAGACGATTCTATCCATTTCGAAATAAAACCTCGATGCCGAAGACCTTGATTTCCTTGCCACTCGACCTCGGCAGGTCCTCCTCGACAAGGCGCTAACAGGCACGACCTTCGGAAGTTTGAGTCTGACTTTACCCAGAAGCTTTCCAAGCAGTTGGACCACATGGCCAAGGGCAAGGGCAAGGGCAAGGGTTCCCAGCAGCAGTCAGGTGGGGCGGGACCCCACCAGGAAACCCGCGGGGGACCAGGAGGACAGCAAATGTCCCCCGACCAGCAGGTAAGGACTTGTGTGCGAGTCAATACCTATTCGCGATTCCAAGTAATAGAAGGAAAGTCATTGTTATATACATATTTTGGCTACAGCCAGGTGTTTTTATTCAGCTGAGGGTAACCCCACCCGTGTATGTGTGTGTAGTGTGAGTGTATATGTGTGCGTGTAATGTATGTTTACATGTATGTGTGTATATGTGTAATGTGAGTGTATGTGTGTGCGTGTAATGTATTTGTATATGTATGTGCGTACTTTATGTGTAATGTGTGTGTATATATAAAAGTGTATGTGTATGTTCGTGTATGTGTGTGTGGGGGGGTCTGAGAGTGAAGAAAGTCTTCCTTCGACGCCTCCAGTTCTTTTCAAGAACCTTCCATTCCGTCAGGGTGTATATTGGTCTGGGCTAATGAGGCCCATATCCAATACAGGCCAGCGTCTTCAGGCTGTCCAAGAAGCTCCCGACGGCCTGGTCTCAGTAAGGGCAGTGGCACCAAGCCAAGGGCCAAAGGATTCCTGTCCAACGGAGGCACTGCGGTCAGGGCTAATGAGACCCGTCTTCCGCCAGTTGCACGGTGCCTTGGACGATCGTGAAGTCTCCCGGGTCGGCACGGGAGATCCATTCTCGAAGAAGGCGGCCGAAGGTCAGGGCTAATGAGACCCATCTTCCAACGGCGCCGCCGTTACCTCACTTGAAGAGGTTCATCCTCCGGCGGGCTTCTAAGGTGCGGGCTAATGGGACCCGACGCTCCACTGCCGACCTCGATCCAGGCTTATGTCGGAAGCCCTTTTCCAATTCGAGGGCGCTGGTCGGCAAGGGGAAAGATCCCTGACGGAATGTCGTTTCTTGAAGAGGTCGCTGAAGACGCGCGGTCGAAGACTTCCCTCACTCTGGCGACGTCCTCCGGAGGCCTCGGAGGAGCGAGGGTCGTGAGGGCAAAACACATTTCGCTGACACAGATTGGACGGGCGTGACCTCAGCTGACCGAGAATGAGGTCACGACCAGGTCACGGTGGGTGGAGACCATTTTGACAATGTGGAATAGTTCTTTATCACTTTCATTAAACAAATACATAAATATACACACAAGTAGGTAAATAAATGAGAGTAGATGAATAGATTTAATTGTTTGAATAGATACATGAAATTTGTTCAAATGTCACAACTGATGCTCACTAGATCTTCGTCAGATTCTTTGCCCTAACGCTTATCTAATTATTAGTGATGGTTATTCACTTATGACGATTTTCATGTGATTTCTATCGATTGTATAATTAACCTGCAAAATCTACCAATGGCAAGGATGAAATTTCACCGTGGATTTACGATTTTCTGTAGCAATTCCTGAGGCAAGGAGAAGGATGGTTACTACACTATCATTCAGTTACTGTCTTGTGTGTGTGTGTGTGTGTGTGTGTGTGTGTGTGTGTGTGTGTGTGTGTGTGTGTGTGTGTGTGTGTGTGTGTGTATGTATGATTCACCATCACGGTATTGGATTACGTGCTGGACTTGTGATCGACAGCCATCACCCTCCCGGATGAGAGCTCAGAGCTCTTACAAACCCGATCTGTGGGTCATGCTTACGCCTTACACACACACACACACACACACACACACACACATACACACACACACACATAAACACACACAAATTAATTATTTCAGTATCGCTGCGCTGCGAGCCGTTACTCCAACTCTCGTGGGCGGGGAGTTGTGTGTGTGTGTGTGTGTGTGTGTGTGTGTGTGTGTGTGTGTGTGTGTGTGTGTGTGTGTGTGTGTGTGTGTGTGTGTGTGTGTGTGTGTGTGTGTGTGTGTGTGTGTGTGTCAGGTCACAGTATTACCCATAGATCGGTCATACAAGAGCTCTGAACTCTCATCCGGGAGGGTAGTAGCCGTCGATCACGAGTCAAACACGTGATCCAAGACCATGGTGAATCACACAAACACACACACAAAACAGTAACTGAATGATAGTGTAGTAACGACCCTTCTCCCTGTCTCAGTGATTGCTACAGAAAATCGTAAATCCACGGTGAAATTTCATCCTTGCCATTTGTAGATTTTGTAGGTTTTGATTATATAATCGTTGTAAATCACATAAAAATCGTCACAAGCGAATAACCACCAGTAATAACTAGATCATGGTGAATTACACAGGCGCGTGCGCGCGATTCATCCACGCCCGTTCTCTTCGCCCCTTAGTCGTGAGTTGACACAACTAATCCATCTCGTTATCTTGTGCAAACGCTATGCTGCGCAACTCGACGCGTGGGTCGCCACATTCTCGATTCTGCGGTTCTTTTGTTAACTTGTTTGTTGTGACGCGACCTCACTCCTGTCGCACCCGGTTGGAATGAGATGTAAACATGTGAAAGGATGCTAAATGAGGCAGAGTCGAGGGCTCCTACGGTTAGGTAGCGCCAGAAGATGGACTCACTTCCACTTCTGGCGGAACTAGGCACCCGTGGACGTGGCTGAGGTAGGGAATGACCTCAGAGGGACAGTTACACATAAAAAGTCAAATGGATTGTTGGTCGTGTAACCTGAAGCCGTTGTCTGAATTATTCCATGCAGTACGAATAGAATAGATACGAGATTAGAATTGATAAAATACTAAATGTAAATTAGCAAAGATTACATCGTGTGATTGTGTATCGACTACACACTTGAGGCATCACTGATTAGAATATATATCATCAACAATATTTATCATAAGAAACATAGTCAAAAGTGTTGTGTTAATCACTGAAAATATGATTCAGATAACAATTGATAAATAGTTCATAAGTGTGCAAGTGAATGGACCATTTAATTTGATGTTTGGTGGAGGATAAGTGCTGTATGGAATATACGCCAGATAAAGACTGACGACGCATGTACTAAGGGTACTACGCTTTTAGCATTCCGAGAACGAGGAGAAGAACGGATTTTGTATTGCATGGCTAAATAACTAGCGCTTCTATCCTTGGAAAAGATATAGCTCGGAAGAGATAGAAACATCGAGGTAGAAAAGGAGAGATTTGGGAGGGTAGCAGAAAGGAGGGTAGAAGAAGTTAAAAGTGATCAATATTCTCCAAGTGAAATTTAGTTTCCATCATAAGAGGCGAAGTTAAGAAGAAAACTACGGTGTGAATGCGTGTGTACCTACGATAACAGACATAGAGGAGCTTTAGAATAAAGAACATCTGCCAGGTTTCGTGTGTCTGAAGTGGGAACAGCATGTCCAAGCGAAAGGGTCGTTGGATCCGATATAAAACACACGACTGCCTGAGCTCGAAGGGCGGGAAATGGGTCGTCAGGCGACCTGGCCTACTCCTCTTCCTCCGACGTGGAAGACGGTTGACCAGATGGAGAGGTCGCTTCAGTGACCGCCATCCTCGTCGAACATCGGGGAAGTGGATCGGCATTCCTCTTCGTGGTAGAAGGAACAAAAGAAAAACGGCGAAAAGGAAAGCTCTCAAAAAAGCGTCCCGAAAGTCGTTTAAGTTGGGGATAACGGAGAGAAAGGTTGGCCGTACTAACGACACAACACTTGCTGCTGCCTCTCCCTCGAAAAACAGAAGAAAATCGAAAAAACAGCAGAGCAAACTCGACAAGTCTAAGAAAAAATCGCGGCCCGAACGTAAAGTCAAGGAGGATCTTTCAGTATCACAATGGCGGATTTCAGTAAAACCTAGGCAGAATCCAGAAAGTGCGTTGAGTGACGTCAAGACACAGGACGAGACCACGTCGCCTACCGACGGATCATACCTGTCGCCAAATTCTGCCTTCCAGAACAAAAGAGAACGGCTTCACAGGGGCGGCGACGAAGAAGGAAAAACTCGATCTCAGGTTCTGAGTTCGAAGCAGAAATCGCAACGGGAAGCAGTTCGGCGATGGAACGTGGTTTGCGCAGACCTTCCCCGACTGACCGCCCCGAGCAGGGAGTTACCACCCAACAGACCTCTAAGACACCTCCCTTCGCCCCCGGCAACCCGCAAAGGACGCCACCAGCGGCAGACGGACATGGAAGTCGTGGCCATCAGTTACTTAAACCTGATCAAGAACCAGAACTCAGAGAAAAACCCCAGGAAATCCGTGAGGGAAGAATTCTTGGAGAAGTACAGAAGAGCTAGGGGGATCTCGCCGCCTGACGATCCCAAGATATCTCCACCATCACCAGAAGCCTTCCTTCCAGTCCTGCCTGCAGCTTCTGTCAGGAGACGGAAAATGTCAAAATCTCCTCGACGGACTCCCAGGAGTGGCTCGAAACACCCACTTGGACGTAAGGTTCCTGGTGAAGGACTTGAGCCCAAGGCAGTGCTTTCCTTCAACACCGATGACTTATTGTCAGATGTGTTATCCATGACAGCCCTCCCCTCAGGGCTCCACTCACTCAATCTTCCACCGGTAAAGAAAGATAAGAAGAAAAGGTCACCGACCAGAACGAAGACACAGAGGAAGAAGAAACAGAAGGCGGCCCGACAGGAACGGCTGCTGGTGTCGCAGGAGAAAGGTGCCTTTTGGTACGAGGTAACCGCGAGGGTGCAACTCATTCTCGGGGTCTCCAACAAGGAGGAAGAAGAGGAGGTTAGGAGGACTACGAGAGGCAATAAGTCCGGGGGTCCTAAGAGGCGAACAGGATCCACGACGACTGATGGTCACGCGGTAGTCGGCAAACGTCGCACCAAACATTACTTAACGAAATTCAAGGGAGCAGCCATGGAAGGAATCACGAAGAATCCCGAGGGTGGGTGCTCCAAAAATCCTGCAAGAGTCTTCAGAAAAGTTCTGGAATCCTCGCCGTCCTACGAACCAACAGAAGTCAACGAGGAAGAGTCGGAGTTTGATAGTGTAAGATTTCACTGTATTATCTTTCTTAACTCGGTTGTGTGTGTTTGTGTATGTGTGTATGGAGTGGGTAGTACACAGACATGAACGCAATATATCTGGGGTGGAGGACATCTGGCGGGAACCGTTAAGTATCCAAAAACAACAATTTACTAATTTAATTATGTGTCGCCAATGTTTGACTACTTGCATTAACACAGAAACATTTGATTATATTATTATTTTCCTTATCCTACTGTAGTAATATATTCATTCCATGTGATTTTGGGTATCATTCTAGCATAACTTTCGTTGTTGGGTATTTCATATATATATTTTCTATATATATCAACTGGCTTTTATTTTTTTGTTTTGTTTTTTTTGGGGGGGGGGCGATGTCACACTGTCCGGTACTGCCGTTGCTGTTGTTGGCTTTAAGAGGGGGTTTACAAGGTTCGACAGACACGTGTTTAAAGTGATGTGTGAACGGAGGTATTTGGGGTTTAACAAACGTGTTCGACAACCTAATACCCCGTTCACACGTTCACACATTAAACACGTGTCTGTCGAACCGCGTTCGACGAACCGTTAGACCGTTAGACCCTGTAACAGCCTCCCTTAAGAGTCATCAGACCCGAAAGGGGGAGATGGTGGTCGTCGTTATATCAAGTTCTGGGCTGTCGCCAGTTCATTTTATCAAGTTAATTGAACTTGCATAGCTGGGCGCGTTACCGCAGGACAAGTAGTGCGTTACCGAAAAATCTTCGTATACATACTGCATATGTGTATATACACATACACATACGCAGTAACGCGGACCGCTGTAAGGAAATTAAAATCGGTAACGCATTGAGGGGAATACAACCCAGATTTTTCGGTAACGCACTACCTGTCCGGCGGTAACGCGCCCAGCTCTGGACACCGGCACTAGGCTAAATGAGTTTATTTGGCATTTCATGAATATACATGAAGTGCAGAAATTGAAAAGAACACACAGTTCGAAATAACAATTACAATTGCCGAGGATAACACAAAAGAAGCATTTAACTTTTGTCGCTGCGTTTTTTTTTCTATATGTATTGATGCAACAATATTAAAAGTATCTAAATGCAGAGATGAAATACATGGGTGTTCTTGGTATTTTGAGCAAAGTGATACAAACAAGGACCTTCAATTTACCGCAATGCCTGACTAGTGACGTCAACGACCTTGGAATGCCATCCACTTCTTCCCTCAGTGAGCCTGACAAGACCACTTGCGGCAATTGAGAAGTTATACATTGTTATCGTTCTCATGTTCTCTTTATGGGAGAATATATCAATACCATTATTTGGCCATAATGATAATAAGTTAAAATATTAGTTTTTCTTTTAATCCTTTTGCAGGTTTCATTTACTTATAATAATGTATTTTGTTTTTTATTTGCCTTCTACCTGGAAACTCGTATTTGGATATTCTTAATCTAACATACCTTTTCACTTTTGAAATATCTTTCAGGCTCATATCAACTTGCTTGTGTCTTAATATATTTATAAGTGTAATCTATTTGTACAAATATCATCAAGTGACTGATTTATAACGTTTACCTTATTTGTGTCGAAGTCAAATATAACCTTTCTGTTAAATAAATTCGTAGGTTCACATTTTTATTCGCTTTTTTTTAATTGCTCAGTCGATCTATTTATCTATTTATTCATTCATTTACCTGATTGTTTTTACTTACCTATTAAATTATTTATTTATTCATTTATTTACTTATTCATCTATTTTACTTAAACGTTGTTTATATTATTTCTCTCTTCTCTTTCAGGGAAGCGAAAACGCGAAGAAAGGTGGAGCACCGGCAGCAACGGCAAAGAAAACGAGAAAGGGCAAAAGAAAACGTGACACTGCCACTTTAGACGACCCGGGCCAAACTGGTGTATGCATTATCTTACTCTTCTTGTTGGATGTTTCATTTGGGTAAAATTTTATTCAGCCAAGGGAACGTCAACGTAATTAAAGAATCAAGACATCAGATAGTTCTCTCTTTTGGGAACTGAAAATTAAGAATGTCCAATTCTTGGAACGAAAAGTCCCGAAACTTACAAAATCGCAAATAACAAAAACATGAGCCATCCTCATAGCTATAGGCTCCCTCCCTTCTATATAGAGTGGCCGAGCTAGGGCATACACACACCGTTCATCCATTCTGCATATATATACATATATATATATATATATATATATATTGTATATATACATATATATATATACTGTATATATACATATATATATATATACATATATATATATATGTACATATATACATATACATATATATATATATATATATATATATATATATATATATATCACAAGACGAAAATGTAGTAGCACATTTAGTAAAATGTTTTAAATTACCCACTGTCGGAGAAACAAAGCAAAAGAAACAGACGAACTGTATATTTCGACCACTACTGTGGTCCTCTTCAGCAGATAGGTACAAGGTAAGATGTACAAGAATATATACAGTGAGAGAGGTACAAAGTGGGAACAAGGGGAGGTGGCTCAAGTCACATATCCGAGGTGGGGCGGATTCGGGAATGGTAATTGTAGCTTTAGGAGAAAGATAGTCGAATCTTTCCTCAACACATCAAAAGGGCAATGGTCACCTGATTGTATAACAACTTATGCTGTGAATAAATTATTACCATTCCCGAATCCGCCCCACCTCGGACATGTGACTTGAGCCACCTCCCCTTGTTCCCACTTTGTACTTTTTTCACTGTATATATTCTTGTACATCTTACCTTGTACCTATCTGCTGAAGAGGACCACAGTAGTGGTCGAAATATGCAGTTCGTCTGTTTCTTTTGCTTTGTTTCTCCGACAGTGGGTAACTTAAAACATATATATATATATATATGTATATATATATACATATATATATATATATATATATATATATATTTTAGTAAAGGAGGGGAGCAGGTTCTCAGTAATACACGTGGAGTTAAAAACGACAGCATTGTTGTAGTTATTCAGTTTTTTCTTTGTATTCTCGATTTTCCTGATTAGAGATTTTCCATTAACCGGGTGAATTGAAACTAAGTCTCTATATTCTTCCATTTTTTCTTATTTGAGTTCAACGTTTTTAACTCCATATATATATATATATAATTATATATATGATATATAATATATATATATATATATATGTATATATATATATATATAATGTTCGTGCGTGCGTGTGCAGGTGTGTATGTATATATGTATCGTTAATCCCCCCACAGGTCTCAAGGGTGGGCGACTCCCGGTCCGGATCCTCCAAAGGCCGAGGAGGATCGAGTAGCACCCGGTCTTCGTCCTCAATGGGGCGCCACAAGAACGTCGAGGGTGACATTCAAAGTCAAGCCTTCGATCCGAAGGTACGTCAGGAGGATCTGATCCTCGGCTGAGGATGAAGCTTGTGCTCCGTCTCGTGCCCCCGGAGAGATCAGAGGTTCATGAAAGTCTTTGGAGTACTCAGAGGAGGGTCAAAGTCCTGTGAAGCCTTGGAAGCTCAAAGGTTCCTCTAATCTGAATTAGATAATCTGCCTTTGGCCAGAACAGGCTCTTTTAGATCCCTTCTGGGGTATAAAGGGTTAATGTAGAGATGATAAGATTTGTAACCTTAAATGATCTTCTGGGCATCTCATAGGATCTTATTTTGACTAACGCAAAGCTATTTAGTTCAGAGAAACCCGTGGGCAGTCCAGGGTGAATTCATTCCTCCTCTTTGCTCCATCCATTTTTCCTCTGGTTTCCTTCTACTGTTATATATTTTTCTTTCTTTCTCTCTTTCATTTTTCTTACTCTCTTTTTCTTCTTTCTTTCTTTTTGTCTTTTTCTTCTTCTTTCTTTTCTTATGTATATTTGGAACGGTCGACTTCAACATCGTCCCGTGATTCGAATGTGTCCAGTGTGTTTCCCAACGACTACTGATGACTGCCACTTGCCCAGACTGCCCGAACGCATGGTCTGAAGGTGATGATTTCAGCTCCATCTGGGCGCCTTTTGCCCCCATTTCCTCAACTTTCATCTCCTTTATCTTGTATTACTGTCTGAATCTCACCTTTTCAACCCCCGCATTTTTCACCCGTCCAGTTTCACCTCTTCCTTTCTATCAAATAGACCCTCGATATAACGTATCTCGATATACCGGATATCGGATATAACGAACAAAAAATCTGACCGGACAAACCCTCGCTATAACGGATTTTCATCCGTTATAGCGAGGGATCCTCGGTTATAATGGATCTTTGGATATAACAACAGACCCGTCCCCATATCGTCCGTTATATCAAGGGTTAACTGTAATTTCTAATCCTATTTATTTCTAATACCGGACAAACTTCGGGATATAACGGATCTGTCCGGTATTTCTATTGGATATAACGGATCCTCGATTATAACGGATCTTCGGATATAACGACAGACCCTTGTCCCCATATCGTCCGTTATATCGAGTGTTTACTGTACATCCTATTTTCTCTTTCACATTTATTTCATATTCCTCTGTCATATTTTTCCCTCTTGTCCTTCTGAAAATTTCTTAGTTTCATCCTCGTTTTTGCTCTGACAAGTTTTCTTTCTCCTCCTTCCATCTCTCCCTTTTCTGCCTCACCCTATTTCTTCTCCTCATTTTCCCTTTCATATTTTTGTCTTTTGTCTTTTTCGTCTCCTTTCTGTTCCATCACATTTTCTCTCTCTTCCACAGCGCTTGCGAGAGTTACAAGCAGAGATGATCCAAGTTCGTGGCGAGAACGAAGAAAGCGAAGAGATGATTCGACTGAAGGCGGCGCTCGACGGGACTGGTGTTGGAGGTCGCGACTCGGGGCTTGGGGGCAGCACCTACTCCGCTGCCTCCCGAGGGTTCTGGCTGGACCTCCCGAGAGCGCCGTCCCATCGGGCTGCTGTCTTCACCCTCCCTGCGCAGATGACCAGGCTTCAAGGTGAAGCCGAGGCCCATTTAGCATCTTTTGGTTAATAATGCAGAGACAAATTTAGGTTAAGAAGAAAACAGACAAGAACTAGTTTATCAACAGAGTGGTTAACGAATCGAATAGACTTCGTAACCATATAGTGAGCGCCGAAACAAGTGGATTTTTTAAGAGAAGATTAGGTAACTTTATGGATAGGGATGACAGGTGGTAGGGGACATGGGACTACCTAGTGTAGGCCTTATGGTCTCTCGTAATCTCTTCCATTCTTATGTTTTGTTTTGTTTTTTCCCTTACCGTCAGAAACTGCTCATGCATTTCAAATCCCAAAACAACTATTGTGCATTATATATATATATATATATATATATATATATATATATATATATATATATAGATATATATATATATATACATATATACACACACGCTCTGCTGCGAGTCGTTACTCCAACTCTCGTGGGCGAGGAATTGTGGGGGGTTATGAGGTCACAGCATTATCCACAGATCGATCATATACGAGTTCTGAGCTCTTTTCCAGGAGGGTAGTAGCTGTCGATCACGAGTCCAACACATGATCCAAGACCATGGTGAAAATGGTGAATTACACACACACACACACACACATATATATATACACACACACATGTGTATGTGTGTATGCATGTATATACATATGTTATTATAGACATAATGAGTTTTCATTTCTATTTTCCAAAAAGTGCAAAAATATTCTTTCAACTATGAACAATATGTATTCATGTATGAACAATACATATGTATGTATGTATGAACAATAATGTGTTGATGGAATTTGATGGCATTCAAGTATAGGATACAAACACATTTGGAATTTGACAGCAGCTGACAGATTACACTATCCTACAGGGATCTCAGCTCTGGAATATCTACATCGCTATGTTCGCCTTCGGTCATCTCGAAAACTCCTTCACTCAACTGTCTTCACCAGGCACAGAGATGTTGAGGTGGGTGGGTATTCAACAAGAAAGTCTTCCCTTACATTCTCCTCTTTTGAGACCAATGTCAGGTACCTGCACCAGAGCCCTTACATGCCTGAGTGCCACCCCAGGGCAAACTTCTCAGTGATGTCCCCCTTCCCCCATACTGGCTTGCAAAATGATTAAACCAATTTTAAAAATGTTATTTAATGTCCCTATTGCACAAAGGATAAGGGAAAAATATTTCGTATTCTGTTGATTCCAACGCAAAATTCGTATATTACGGTGAAATATTCAGGGCTCCTTTGACCTTTTTTTTATTATAATTGTTTTATCAGCCTTGTGGGCAGCATGTCCGGACTAGAATTGCCATCCCCCTAAGGTGCCGCCCCAGGGTATATGACCCCCTGTCCAGCCCATGTGAGGGCCCTGACCTGTACGTGGTGCTCTCACAAGATGGACATCAGAGAAAATCATCTCCTGTCTGAGCACTCTGTCTCTAAGCTGGATTCAAGGTCTCTGCATCAGCTTTGGCCGTATTTCTTCCACATAAGGACAGCTGACAACCATCAGTTGCTCCTATCCTGCTACTACTATAAGCCAATTACATAAAACTGTACCACACTAACATAACACCAAGGTGGTAAAAATACAGCTGATGTTAATAGAGATCTCAAACCTGGTACGGAGACTGTATGTTAGCCCCACATGGCTACACTTCCAGATAGAGGTGAAAATGTTGACAATTTCTTTTTTATGATAAGTGGCAGGATGTTGATGTCCTCTGACATCCATCTTGCAGGACCACTACTTCTAGGTATTTGCCATAGGCCGCACCATTAAGTTTTACTTGTTGATGAAATTATTCACAAATATAATATCAAAACATATCTAGCTCAGACAATAGCTAAAACATCCTATTCTAATACCAAATAACAATTTAAGAATGAAGATTCTTACCATCATTTCTGCGCAACTTTCTTAAGGCTAAGGGAGAGTGGATGAAAAAGAGCGACTTAGAGACTGCCTTAAGTGAAGCCCTTGGAGGGAAGGTGGAGAGCTGTCACATGGATCAACTAGAGGGGTTGCTAACTCTACCACCAGAACACGTCAGCAAGGAACAATTCAGCAGCATTGCCGCTCTTGCTGAGAGGCTCTTCTGTAATGGTAAGCACCCAGAAGTAGAAATGGAAACATATCAGTGTTGCTTGTGAGAATTCTTTCAGCTCAAGAATCCATTGAATTATGTAGTTGAGCCATTTTTTTTCTTTTTCTTCTTCTTTTTCTTTTTATTCAGTCAGAAACAAGGAAAGATGTGGGAGGAAAAAGAGCTCAATGTGATAACCCCTTACGTCCCACATGCTGTTGACAGAGTTGAGGCAGGACTGAACATGAGCTGATTTTAAACTAAAAATTTTGAATTTACTGTACTATGGTGTATATTTACAGAGTACAGATATTTTACACTGTCAGATGTACACATGCTTCATTGAAAGTAGAGTACTGTATTATTCCTCTTTCTTTTGTGATGTAGTTGTTGATATTAGCCAATGCATAGTGTCTGTAATTGCAGACAATTGGCATTATTGGACTAATGTTCCTCCCTTTTCATTCATTAAAATGAGTGTGATATATATATATATATATATATATATACGTATTGAATTTCTTACCGGGTGTTCTTCTCTATTTCACTTCTTTTTCTATATTTCCACTTTCTCCCTTGTTGTTCCATGATCTCTTTCAGTTTAACCCTATCATCATTGTGCTTTTTTAACCTATTTCTTCTTAGATTATATTTTCGTGTCATTTTTATCTAACTTATTCTCTTTCTTGTCTTTATCTATAATTCACCATATGTGAATTTAAGAGATCATATTCACTGAGTGAGAACAAGAGAGAGCTGTTTATGAGACAAAGTTATGTATATGAGAAAAAAGTTGAATGCCAGAACAGGGTGTGTGCGAGAGCTGAGTATACAAGAGCAATGGGTGTGAAGGATAAAATGTATGGGAGAGCTGATTTTGTGGAGCATTGGGCATATGTACAAGAGCACAGCACATAGGGAACAGAATATAAGAAGGTAAATAAAGAAATATGGACACTAGAGTAGATTATAGATATAGCTGAAACAAGTTTGTTAATGCCTTCAATTATGAGATCTACTCACTACTTTTCTCTTTCCATCAGAGCTACTGCCAACACCTACTGTCGAGGTGGAGCCACGGGATCTTGTGGAACAGCTTGACTTCAGCCATTTAGAGAATAAATTGGAGGGTTTGGTGGTAGATGAGCCACTCAAAGCCCTCCTCACCACCATCAGCTCTCTGACTTGACTTGTAGTCCAGGGATATATTTCTCCTGGTATAGGTTTCATCCACTGCAATAAGCTAAAAGGTCACAGCAACCTTTGTCTGCTTGCAATGGTAGCTCCAATAACAGCTACCCTGTTTTGACTGGTAGATGCTATATCAATTTGAATGAAAATGTATACATTTCAATTACTTAACTAAGGTTTCTGCACAACTCAAGGTTCACAACAAAAGTACTGCTGTGCATCATTACAGTATTAATATTCATGAGAGCAGAGTATTGCAAGGGGAGTTTGTGTCTGACTTCTCTGAACAAACTATAGCCTACCTGTAGCCAAGACATGACCAATGAAGGTTCACAGATTTACTTCTTTTTTTTCTCAAATATTAAGAAAGTAATATACATTTTTAATTTAGATCAGGTAAATTTGAATAAAAAATAATAAGAAATGCTATAAAAGAAAACTGCAAAATTATACACTTTGTATTCTATTACTTTTTAAACATTGAATGCTTATTTTCAGAGCAACCTTGAAAATGGTCTCACTTTCGTTACAAGTGGCGCCTACAATGATAATCTCATTTCATGATTATGAAATCCCTGTGGCTGTCCGAGTGCAGTGATTACAGGAAACTGAATAAACAACCCAATGGCAGTCAAGATAAAAGAATGCCATTCTGTTTAGAAAAATTTAATCAAGATGGCCCTTTACTACTGCGGGGGCCACATATAATTGAATGATGTCAATGTCAGCCTTGGTACAAGGATATCAGCTAAATACCTCCTGATATCAGTTCTTTGCCTTTTTTGAAGACTAATGTTTATTATACCTATGATAGGATAAATTTTTCTACATTTTGTAATCATATTCAGAGTATATAATCCCCTAACGCTATAGTGAAAAACCTTGCAAGGGGCCCTAGATGGATCGATGGCAATGCACTTACTTAAGCACGAGATATTGGAGTTCAGTTCCCTAGACAAACAGATAATTGGGTGCTGGTAATAAGGTTTTATTTATGCACGTGGAAGGAATTAAGCTCCAGTTAAGCACCTCCTGACATAAACTCTTTGTCTTTTTTAAGACTAATATTTATTACTAGCTTCTGGCAGGACCAGCCTTTTCTATACATTTTATAATCACATTTAGAGTATATGATCTCAATGGTAATGTACTCACTTAACACACGGCAAACCATAGTTCAAATACCTGAGTGAACAGCAAAATGGGTGTTCATAAGACTTTATATGTACATATGTTTGCACCCTGTCAAACATGCTTGGTGCCTTATTGAGTCCATTCACACAAAATATCAGTCTTACACCATCCTATTACATGCACATTTTAATCTTACAATAAAATATTTAACATTTTCACTAGACATGCAGAAGCATATTTGGATGAAGATGAGCCATGCCTGTATGGCATGAGGGAACATACAGTCAGCCCTAAAATTCCTCCCAAGTTCCTTAAGGAGTTAGGTTGCAACAAAATAACCTTCATTCAGTCATCATACTGCATGAAAACAATTCCAATATACTAACTGCACCTAGAAAGAAAAATCGTACAGAGCAGCACATGAGAATGATTGGTACACAATTTTTTTGTTAGAACCCTCAAACCTACACACCATTACACTGCATCACACATTAACTATCACTAGAATGTAATAAGAAACTGATGCTTGCATTATTGAAGTGTCCTGAACCTAACCCAGACCCCCAACAATTTTATCTTACAGAAACACATTCGTACACAAATTACTAACAGAAAGGGTCTGATGGAAAGCTGCTGCTAAGAGCGGAGCTCCAGTAAGAAGATAAAGGAGAGTACCACAAGATGAAACAATTCAAAATAGTCACCTACCAAAGACTCCACACTCAAAGTTCACCATTACCCTCGCTCTTACACAGCATGTGAAACATCTTTATATAGGTCCTAAGTTTACTGGAATTTGGGTGGCTTAAGAACAGCAATGTTTTGCTTCGTAGCATTGAGATTTTACATGTTTTAGTCTCCATTACCGTTTCCATTATTGTGGGTATCAGTGATAACAATTGTAGTTTCATTAGTTAAGATAAAATTATCATTAATAATACCGACAGACACAGTAATGAAAGCAATAACAGAAGCCAAACCATGTATCATTGCTATCCGCAAGAATTCAGAGAATAAAATGAACCAATGATGACAACCTGAATGAAATGATTCTATGTGACAGATACAATCACAGGGTTATCTCCCTATAATGCATCTTCAAATACTATCAACACTTTTTCCTCCTCTTGGATGCACAATCCTGAGGGACTGGCACTGTCTCCAGACCAGGCCCAAGATCTCCCTCAACTCCTTTCTCCAATCGTTTTTTCACACAAGGAAAGCTGACTACTGGCAATAATCTCCCATAGATCTGTGCCACCATACAGACACACACACACACACACATGCATGTACACATACATACACACATTATATTATATATATCACTGAATTTCTTTTCCTTATTGGAATGCTAATAAATCTATTCTTACCATTTTATCTTCCAAACACAATATATTGGTACACTTTACTGCTTATTGGATCACGCTATAACTTCATTTATTAGCAATATCATGAATGCAATTTAAGAAATCCTTGCCAGTGTTGCTACTTTCAAATTTTATACTTGTTCCTTGTTTATATGAAATAATTTGTATTATATTTTACAAAGTTTATAGAAAGAATGTTTATTACTTATGTTCTTATACCAAGTATGTAGAATTTTGTAACTATGAAAATATAAATAAAAATCAGTAACAACTTACTGTATTACTGTATTGTTGCCAATAATTCCTCAATGTTTCTATCCTTATGGAGATTATTGCACCACTGTCATTATATATTTTAGGTTCTTTGTTTTGGTTTTTGGTTTTGGGTGGGAGTGTTTTTATGCCTTTCCCTTTTTGGCTACCTCCCTTGGAAGGGGGAAAAAGCCTTGGTATATGTATGTATGTATGTATGTTTTGGTTTAACCATCTCACATTGGCATCCCCAGCAACAAAGGAGCTGACAAAACAGCCTAGGATGCAGTATCATTCCCTTTTGATAGTTTCACCCAACTGGTTTACAAAGGACTACAAAGGAGGAACATGCCAACAGGAGACCTTTTGGTCCACAACTAGGTCGGATGCAGAAAAAAAAATATGATAAAAGAAAATTAAATACAAATAATATAAATAATAATAAATAAAAAATAAATGCATAGGTATAGGACTTCTATCCCACCCTCCAGTCAAAATTAGTATAAACTCATGGCAAGTGCTAGGAAGAGCACCAAATAAATCGCACAAGGACAGTCAAACCTCTTATGCACTTATAATCCTCTTTCCACCAGTGTAAATGATGTTTTCAGAGAGCATTGGTACACTTAAGAATGGGGGCACTCGTTTCATCATTGGCTATCACATTACCAAATACAACCCTCTCACCTGCCCTTGTGATTCTTACATTACCATCTATATATCAAATGCTTCTTCCCTCCAAGCCATGAACCCATCACCCACCCATTTGTTTGGCATGTACATGTTACCTGCCAATATTTGGTTTGTTAGAGAATGGTGAGGTTGGAGTCGAGGGATTAATAGAAAGGGAAACCTTGCCCCCAGTAAGGCTGAAGTAAAGGAACCACATTTGAGGCAACTTTTCTTGCAAAGAGGATCCTATTGTGCCCCTTTTTCCACTAGAGTGACCAGTAGATTTACACCTCCACCTGTGTGGAGTGTGGGTTACAAGTAAGGGCTTGGAGAGATCACTTCCTGACCCCAACATCATGGACCAACTCCAGAGGGCTTTTTAGTGTTAATGGAAGAATCATATTTTGTGAGACAAGCCCGACAACTGAATATACAGTACTGTCAGCCTCATTCACTTGCAGCCTCACTCATGGCATCAACTCTTATATGAAAAGTTGATGAGGCAGCAGTTTGTTTTCTTACAGCCTAGCTCTAAATCATGTTTCAGTCTTGCCATCCTCTTCTCAAGTAAGAGATACAGTGGATAGGACTGCAAGACTCCAAAATGCAATGCAAAACAGACAAGGAACACAACTAACACCCCTCCCTCCCCAAAACAATGGAGGAGGGTGTTGTATTGGAGTACATATAACAGTGGTTCCCAACCGGTGTGCTGCAGCACCAAAGGGTGCCACCAAAATTCAGCGCAAAAATAATTTTTGTATTGCCGACTGTCATCCATTTTTGTTCATTAAAGTGGCATCAGTGTAAAGATGAGCATTTTCATATTATCCAAGGACAAAATTTTGTTACACTGATGTTGAATCAACAAAATACTGACAATCTAGAATTTAGATTTCCGGGAACTTCTGAAAAGGCTTGGCAAGGGTGCCTCAAGCCAGAAAAGGTTAGGAACCACTGACATATAGTATAACATGAAATTCAACTTGAAACTGTCTTACTTCCATGAGAACAAAAATAAAAGGGAACAGAGTTCAAGATTTTATTTCAATTTACACTTCAGTTACATAAGATTCTGGATTACCCAGTTCAAATGCAAATCTCTCTAAAGTGTCAAATGTTAATCTTTCTAAAAAACTTGTGACTAGGTCTGCAAGTACTTTGTAATTATCAAATGCACATGCATAGGTAATAAATCACAGCTCCATCAGACAGTAATGAACACAAGTCCCGTTTATAATAAAAATAACATGTATACAGCACTGAAAGAATCTATTATGCCTAATTTTAAAGAATAACAAATCTAAAATTATATCCCCTATACAATTGAACAGATCTTACATCTAATTTCTCTGAAAAACTATACCTGTACACAAGTTACCACCCTCTACATCTGTCTATACTAAAGCATTTTTTCAAAATTTGGTACTTCAATGAAAATTTTGCAATCTTTTGTTTTGAAATAATAAAATGCTGAAACCAGTTCCTTGTTCATTAAGATGTTGATATGAATCCTTTAGATACACTACACTTACAAAGAAGCTGAAATCAGCAGTAATTTAACCAACACTAGAGCAGAGAAGAGAAAGAGGTGATCTACTGAATATATTTAGAATCATAAAAGGAATGGAAATCCTTGATAGGAATGATTTACTAAAAAATGACAATGGAAAAACAAGGTCATGAAAAGAAACAAAAAGGATAACTATAGAGGAGATCAGAAAAAGAATAGCTTCCCACACAGAGTGCTGGATATATGGAATAAATTAGATAGTGTGTGCAAATACTATTGAAGATAAAGAATAAACTTGATGCTGAGAGATACAAAGATGGGTCACTACAAGCATAGCTCCCTTCCCATGTACATATAGGTAAATCCACAACAAAAGACAAAAATATTGTATACTGAACAAGGGAGAACTGACTCATTAAATTGTTTAAATACTTCTATAGAATGATTATATACAAGCCATGAACACTAGTCCACTTTCAGTATTAGCCAACAGTGATACAACCGATAAATCATTTTAAACGTGTAAATGGCCTATATCCCTGTATGTGAAAATATCACTCATCACTTGCATTACAAACTTTAAAAAAAATTTCATGGTTCTAACATGATGCGTCATGGTTCACGATTACTAAAAACTGCAACACAAACCTTTAGGAAAGAATATTTGATTCAGTAACGAGGTTGTCAGAACTTTTCTGGACCTTACAGTTTAGAGCCAAGAACTGTCCTGTACTGCCTAACATATTCCATAGAACTTGTTAATAAAAGTTCACCAATGATTATATTTTGCTGTTCATTTGACAGAGCACTGGGAGAAAGGGTAATTATGCGTTAACATTTTAAAGACTTGTTTCAGTTTGTTAAGCATATATTCACTCTGTGTGCATGAGTGTGTATTGAGGGGAGGGGAGGGGAGGGGAGGGGAGGGAGGGAGAGAGACAGACAGAGAGGGGGAGGGAGGGAGAGAAAGATGAGCAATTAAGAGAGAAATAGAGGGGTAAAAACAATCCTGAATTGAAAAAGGAGTCTATATATCAATGGCCTTCCCCCTTATAAGAGAGGTAGCCAAGTCAAAGGCACAGACACTCCCACCCATCACCCTTGTTTCCCTCTCATCTTAGCTCCTCGTGTATGAAGGGTCATCCCTGTCTCTTGCCCACTGTCTGGGTCAGAAGCAACGCAGGAAGACACAGCACATCCACAGCAAGACTGCTTCACTTAATCAGTGACCCCCCCCCCTCCAACTCCTCCTTTTTGTGTTTACAAATAGAGAAGACTGGTAGAAATCTCTTTGGGCTGTTTAACCTCTGGTGCAATGACGCCTATGTAGGCATCATGAGGTACAAGTGCGTACACGAAGATGCCAGTGTCGGCATCTCGATTATCTATTTTTTGGGGTTGCATACGAGTTACCCCTGCATTCTGTGGACTGGTTTGATTATGTTGCCAATTAAATTATGTGACCTTGCTGTGGATGTGCTGTGTCTTGCTGCATTGCCACTAACCCAAGGTAGTGAGAGATGCAGGGATGATCCATGATCCAGGAGGAGCCAAGAAAAGAGGGAAGGCGGGGTGGTGAATAGGAATGGAGTATGTGGGGATGAAATGAATGGGAGTGGATTTTGGTTTCCTCCCTTGTAAGGAGGGAAAAGACCCTTGGTATATATATATATACGTGCATGTACAATTATTAGGAAGGTTCTTATCAATGTACCCACACTTTAGTGTATCTGGCATTAAGAATTTATCCACCTCCAAAAACTAGTTTTGTAACCATCTCGCAATTTAATTTGTGCGTCCTGTTGTAAAAAATGCATTCAAACTCTGGACCTTTGTGATCATCACTAACAATGTGCTATTACCAAATTAATTAAAATCCATTTCTTCCCTTGTTAGGTTTACTGTTAAGTGCACCACTTTAAAAGGTAAATATAAAATTGTGCAACTGGTTTTTTTACCAAATTTCAGGTCTATATTCTGGATACTTATGATTTTTTACTTTTCTTCCATCCTATCCTCTTTTTCACAAATTACTATTGGGTACCTCCCTTGTGAGGGGGAAAAGGCCGTTGGTATATGTATGTATAAGCATCAATGCAAGGTAACTATGCACTTCATGAGCAATTTAGCTTCTTTTGTCTCAAATTTTTCCTCTAATAGGGTGCCTACCCATTTGAATAAGCAATAACCAGATTTTCAATTCATCTTATGGAAGTTGTACATTAGTTCCTTGCATGGAGTAGTCATTTTATGATAATGATGATTATGGTGATGATGATTATTTGGTTTAATGTCATGAACTCCCCCTATCAGGAGGCTAGAACAGCACCCCTTACAGAGGACTTTGCAGCATGGGATTTAATGAACCATGCCCTTGGTCATAGTTTTACAATTACAGAAAACAAGTTTTCTTATTTCTATTCCCCCTCTCCCTCTACACACACACACTGTTCCTGTGTAGTCTTTTGTGGCATATCCCCAGATGGACTTCTAGAAGATACAAGGTCTAAACAAGGATCCCACTGAGGCCCGAGTACCCTCTCCCTAGGCATAAAATTGTTGACAAAAATCTAGTGTGTATCACATAAAGGGTTTATGAGGTATAAGCAAGTGGAGCCATTGAAATGTAATAAAATGTAAAAAATACTTAAGGTTACTATAGAGGAAAGACTGTTGACAATAGGATGCAAAGGAAATGCTGACAACAGGCAAAAGAAAAAGGGTTGTGTAAATTACAGTACCATTCAGTATCTAAATGAACAGCAAGAGTATTTTTTTTTTTCAGATTCATGGACTCTAAAGTAAGATAATAAATAAACAAGATAACATTTGTGTCAAAAGCAAAAAGATGGCTCAAAAGTCAAACAGGACTGAAAGAGTACAAATTACCACTAATGATGATCTTAAGCATACCTTAAGTAGTGTTATACGAAACATTGAAGGCTAACGTGTGTTCTTGAATAAAGCTCCTTTGAAAGCCTTCTATTATAATTTCCCTATGTGGCATACAGTGCAGGCAGTACAGAGTCAAATTCCAACACAAGCAACCACTACCATTGTCTCAATCACTTCAATGCATTAGGATCACCTTCTCTACATTCTCTTCTTCCTCCATAACTTCATCCTCTTCAATGACCTCTTCCTCCTCTGATCTTTTGTTCCTCTATGACTTCTTCCTATTATACAACTTCATTTTCTGAATCAGAGGCATCATTATTAGGATTTTCTACATCAATACTATGTTGTCCTGCATTAACACCTACTGGAATGTCTTCACGAACTGATGCACATGTCTCACCAGCTTTTTCTACCTGTCTGGAACTGGTGAACGAAGAATCTGAAACAAGACGAGTATGTGTAGG
The DNA here is from genome assembly GCF_046742065.1 of Oratosquilla oratoria. NCBI lineage: Eukaryota > Metazoa > Arthropoda > Malacostraca > Stomatopoda > Squillidae > Oratosquilla > Oratosquilla oratoria. The sequence goes on along the minus strand of NC_134778.1, from coordinate 54,884,916 downwards.
AGTTAAATCTGAAGATTCATTGGAGTTTGAGGTTTCAGAAGCACCAGGTGTAGCTAAAAATTCAGTAGACATATCTGTTGATGCTACTGACGAAGCACCTGAAGTTGAAGGTAAAGGGGTGACAGCAGCAAGAGGAGCTGAAGAAGCAGATGCTGTAGCTGATGGAACTGAAGTGACCTTTGAAGGATGGGGAGGTACGTCCCTGCATTCTATGCCACTACCAGTGGGACCTGCCACAGTTGGGATCCTGGACTTCATGGCTGGTGTATTTTTGTCATCTGCAAATGTAGTTACATATATCATCCATCAAACAACTGTTTAAATATCATCGATATCCCTGTTTGGTCTTTGATGTGTGGACTGAAGGTCATTCGAGTATCAAAAACTTGGCCCACAATTTTGGATCCTTTTCCCATTGGATGGGTTTGCTCGTTCAATTTTACTAATAGATATTTGTTTCATGGTTGTCTGGAGCTAGTTATGCTACTGATGACTTCTGAGGTGATGCCCCCCATTCTCAATTTTTAAGCTACTTTCCTAGTTTAAGTAAACTTGGGTGTTCTCGGCAGCAATTTTGTACTTATGCTAAGTTATTATAGTCAGGCCATCTGCATAGGTAAACAATTGGTGTGATTTTCCGGATTTGTTGTCAAGAGATAAGGGTGAATAACAGAAGCAAGAGTATTGCTCCTTAAAGGATGATGCAAAGGGAGGTGGAGAAAGAAACAAACTGAAATTAAACAAAGGTGAAAGGAACCAGACAGATGAGAAAAGGAACGCGAGAAGAAACCGAGGAGAAATTCAGTTGTGTAAATACATCTATACAATACCTAGAAAACATGAGAGTTACACACCAAACCATCCATAAGTAGACTACTGGCTAAGTGACAATAAAGAGTTACAAATCCTGGTCAATGCTCGTTGTAACATTACTTGCAGCCCATAAAAATCATTACGATCGTGAGACCAACACCCTATAATCAAAGAAATTTAACAATTCTTACCTTGCCTTTTCACAAACCCCAGGACTTTGACGTAAGAAGCCGGAATCAATCCCACTACTCTTCCGTTAGAAGCCAAGAGCCATCCACGAACCTGTGGTTGTTGGTCTCTTGGTGCAACTGCTAACTTTTGTCCACAGCGGAAAGATAGTTCCGACTTGGCCCTGGCCTGTGTGTAATACAAGAGGGCTCATTGATGGCTGAAGAACTGTTGACAATGTGCATAGGAATTTGTAAGTACATACATATACCAAGGACTTTTTTCCCCCCCTTATAAGGGAGGTAGCCAAAGTTATAAGCCATAATTCCAATGTCTGTCCATGAAGGATCGATTTGAAGAACTTTTCTGTTCTTTCAGTTATTTTTCACTCCTAAAAAACTTATTATACTGTGACTGTCCCTCCATTATGCTGTCCCCCCACCCCTTGTTACTGTCCTGTAACATTTCTCTGAATATTCATTTCCTTTTTTTTTTTTTGCCTAACCCTGTGGTGGGGGAAAAGAATGCTGCCACCAAGTCTTTCCACTTGAGTCATACGAGGCAGCAAAAAAGGGACGAAAATAGGATCAGGAATCCTGCTACCTGTAGCCCCAAAGGGGACATTCCTAAAAAAAAGTAAGGGCATAAGAGGGTCTATGCCTTCGTTTTTTGGCTACCTCCCTTGTAAGGGGGAAAAAGCCTTTGGTGTATGTATGTATGTATTCATGTATATAAAAGCCTAATCTAGCACAGTAGTGCCCAGTTGTCCACCCATCCATCTTATGTCCTAAGATTAACAGATGAGAATGGTAGCAGAATAGAGGGATAAAAGTTATAAGCATTTTTTGTAGATAAAAACTAATGTTTAATCTCATCACTTGACTTTACTTCATTTCTAGAAGTTGGTCTAAATCAATCATCAACCAATGTGAAAAAAAAAACTCACCTGAAAATCAAATAAACCCACAGCTTCAAAATGATCTCCTTTACCAGAGATCCAGTCCTTTGATTTTTTGGCTGCGAGAGGAGAAATAGATGTAAGCAGTCGCCAAATGAGGTAGGGGCCTCCAAACACAACCCCCATGAACATAATGATAGGCCATGAGGATCGTGAAGCTTTTAGGTCAGCTTCTGTAATCTGCGCAGCACTACCAAGAACACCCGAGTCAGCAGCCTTCCTCCACATGGCCTCCACACTTGGGTCCTGAGAGCACAGCCCTACCAAATAAGAAAATATTAAAAATTAAGACGATATGGTTCAATGTCACAAACTCCCTCCCATTGTAAGGCTACGACAGTGTCCTTTACATAGGACTTTGTAGCATGGAATTTAATGAACCCTACCCTTAGTTCAACTTCGCCAGTGGCAGGGTTTGAACCGCCATCCCCCTCAACCTTTGCCACAAGTAATGACACCCTAACCCACTCAGCCAGCGAGCTTCCAAAAAATTACGATAAATGAACAAATTTTTCTATATACCAATAAGCTTCTTCCCCTTCACAAGGGAGGTTGCCAGTCAAGGTATACACCCCCCATCCCACTCCCATTTCTATTTAATCTTAGCTCCTCTTTGATGAAGAGGTCATCCCTTTTCATTGCAAGACAAATAATGAAAAATTATAAACAAGGTAATAAACATGGAAATACATAAATCATAAAACAAAGTTAACTTGACCAACCACATAGTGGATGGATCAGATAAAGAAAGCCATACGACCTCATTGTCAGGATGTCACACAAGCAAAGAAGTGTATTTACCCAAATGTATTTTGCTCATTGTAGTATAGAGGAAACAAGGAATGGCCATGGTGTTCTGTATCTTACTACAAAACTATTATGTAGTGTATCTATGCATGTGCAAGTATTTGTGTGTGCATGTGTACACATGTATTTAGCAAGCTGTATATACAAAGCCCTCTGTGAGGGGCACTGTCCTAGCCTTCCATTAGGGGGGAGTTTGTGATGTTAAACCATATCATATCATCAGTACACAAGAGGTCTTTTACTCTCCACTTCATCATACCTAGTTTCAAATCAATGTATAGTTCCAACTTTGGCTATATCCTTGTTTTCCAATTGTCATACTTATAACCATTCTGTATTTACCCAATTGTTGTCTACAGAAAAGGAGCAATGCTCATTGGGTCTCATCTCCTACTCTTCAATTTATCATGAACGGTTCTAACTTAATCTATATCCTCGATTTCCAATTATCACATTTAGGATGAGATGGATGGATGGGGTAAAGGGGGCTTTGGGAAAGATGGAAATGTCTGTTGAGGAAAGACAGGAAAAGACATGATAGGGGTGAATGGAGAATGGCTATGTATAGATGATGCTGTGATGCATGAGGTGGAGTGGGTGGGGGGGTGGAGAGCGAGATAATAATAAAAGGATCATTTTCAAGGCAAGTTAACATGACAATCAGTCAGTCAATCCACTGCCCCTAGTCTCCGGTACAGATTACCTGTAGCCTCCAGGAAATGGCAACATATTCCAAGTGGTACCATAGTTCAATTACAGAAGAGATATTGCATTGCTCTCTGGGGACTGTTAGTGTGGGGTATTGTAGCATGACATGATCTATATCTTCAGTGCAATGTTATCAGGCAAAAAAAAAAAAAAAAAAGTAAATAAATAAATAAGTAAATGATGATATGGTTTAACGTCACAAACTTCCCCCTAATGGGAGACTAGGATGGTGCCCCTTTCAGAGGACTTTGTAGCATGGAATTTAATGAACCATGCCCTTGGTTCAATTTCGCCAGTGGCAGGAATCGAACCGCCATCTCCTCACCCTTTGCCCCAAGTAACGACGCTGATATGGTTGATTAGTGAAGTTCTGCTAAATGGTGCAACATCTAGAAAGATGACCCACTCCAAAATAGGTAATAAAATCAACAAGTGTACATATACATTACCAATGAGGTAGAGCAGTTTCCGGTACAGCCATCGTAAAGTCCTGACTACTGCTAGTGCCGAGAATATCTGACCAAAGTGAGATTTCATTCTTGAGAAATGTTCTGCAACTCCTAGGACTGCTCGAAAAGAACTGAAAATGGATAAAAGGGGCTTCAAAACTATAAAATAAAGTTAGTAAGCAAGAATGTAGAAACATATCCAGAAGAAGACAATTTTTTTCCCACAAAATATATTACACCCATCTATAAACTAATAGACTTCTTCCACATTAAAAGGGAGGTAGCCAGCCAATATATGCACCAATCCCAACCCATCCTACTTTAATCCATCACCCATTTCCTTCCTTTCCATTTTAGTTCCTTGTGAATGAAGAGTCATCCCTGTTCCCTGACCAATGCCTGGGTCAGAAGCAATACAGAAAGACAGCACATCCATTGCAGAGGCTTATCACTTCATTTCCATGGTTATCCTCCCTCCTCGACTGCCCCCCCCCCCAAAAAAAAAAGGGTAGGAGAGAAATCCTTCCAGGCTGCATCAATTTAGAGTCCATTCACAACCATTCTCTACTCGCACCTATCTCTCGCCTCCTCCCTTCCATACTCAATAGCTATTCATCTTTATGGATGGGGGAGGAGGGGGGGGTTGTGGAGATGGTTGTGTGTGAATGATATTTTGACACAGCCCAATGGGATTTCTCTCCATCTTCAATATTTCTGCATGAGAAGACGGACAGGGGGTGTCGCCTATCAAGTGAAGTGGCCTTGCTGTGGATGTGCTGTGTATTGCTGCATTGTTTCTGACCTAGGGTAATGGATGAGATGCAGGGATGATCCATGAGGAGCAAAGATAAGAGGGAGGGAGGGGTGGTGGGTGGGAGTAGAATAGGAGAGGATGAAATGGGTAGGAGTGGAATGGGTACAGATCAAATGGGTAGGCGTGGAATTATGTCTTTTGACTTTGGCTACCTCCCTGGTAAAGGGGAAAAAGCCTTTGCTATATATATGTATGTCCCTAGGGCCCCCTTCACCCATGTTTATCATTTGAAACCCAACTACACGAACACTATTAACGATGTATTTATACACATACAATTATAACTGCATTGTGAAAATTAGTGAAAAAAATCCATAGTAATGCCAATTAATAATAATCAACTAAGTATATACAAACTGCTCTGATAAACAATCATTCTTACCTGTATACAGCATGGTAGGTTGACTCTAGCATCATACTAACAGAGCCAAAAGCATGAACAATACTTTCTATACTTTGAAATGCTTGTCTTGAACTTTCTTCTGCCATTTGTACAAACCTGTAAAGTATCTTAAAATTTACAATATGAACAAGACAAAAAAATAATCTACAAGAAACAACTTGTAGTAAATTTAGATTAACATTTGGGGCATCAGTACTCTAATTTCTTTTTCAATTCTTGCTTTAATTTATTATGCACATACGAAGTACTTCAATGGCATTCAAAACAAAGTGCCCATCTGTTCATCAATTTAATAGTTCAAATGTAAAAATATTGTAAAATATGCAATCAAACAGCCTTACCCATCAGCATCTTCATAAACACCGCCATTTACCCTTCCATAACCACCATAATTTGCTGCTCCATATGAAGAATATCCACCTGCGTAACTATTATAGTTGCCATAACCACCATAGTTCATTCGCGGATATGGTGTAACATTGTACTGGGGGCGTGGAGGTATGGGAGGTCTGGTGGTATGTACCCCATTCCCACCGCCTCCCCCTCCCCCTCCCGCTCCAAAATGGTGGGGTACTTGTGAAAATCTGAAAGCAATAGGAAATTTATATTTTGTGCAAACTCCCGAGCATGGCATACAGAAAAACAAATATACAATGGGATTTGTTTAGTAAACTTTAATCAGATATTCAATCCTACTACCTACAGACCAAGTATCATCTATGATAGGATAATTGTTGTCTCAAGTTTGAATAGAAACCTACAGTCCCACAATGACTGGCAATGGTCCTGAAGCCTTTCCATAGATCTACTAGGAATGAACCGTCTTATCTGTGTTGTATTACTGTGGTACGTTTCTATGTCCTTGAGTAGTAGTAGCAATATCAGCAACACCAGCAGTAATAGCAGCAACAGCAATAGCACCAAGATCAGCTGCAGCAGTCTTTTCAGCTCATGAGAAAAGATGAGGCAAATACAGTCCAAGTTTGAGATACTGTGCCCACTCCAAAGATTGTCAGTCCCTTCACATGCATAAGGGTGAAGATGGGGGACACGGAGACCATTCCAATCAATTTTTTTTTTCCTTTTAAACAACTTATGTATTTCCACATGAATACATCTAAAATCATCCACACTTCCATCCAAGACCTGTGATTCTCCACAAACACAGCCTCCAAGATTGTTGCATGTAGGAATTAACTTCCTCAGTACAAGTCAAATTCTCACACACAGTATCAGACGCCTGAGGTATGATGATTGATGCATCACAATACTCATGTTATAAAATATAAAGTCACTGCCATATTAGTCATTCGCTTTTATTGAGTAATGATAAACACACAAAAAGTGATCAAGCCAGTTCACAGAATTCGGGCATCACTCAGCTACAACTACAAAATAAATATAATCAAGTCGCTGACAATGGCATCCTCATATAACTCTCGCCTCTTGACGCCTATGTAGGCATCATCGTATGGACAAGGTTAAAGTGTTTGAGGTACAGGAACTATTCTTAACCTTGTAGACCAACTGTCATCTTTGATATCTATTAATTTTGTTTTGGTTATACAAGTTTTAATTCAGTGTAGAGAAACATCTAATCCTAATGAGATTAAATAATAATTTTGATGGGACTACAGTACCTCAACCTGTTTTGGATCACTGCATAATTTTTGGCATGTTTTGTTTTGGTTGACACCAACCTTTGAAGAATCTTAGCCAAAGAGGTTAAGAATTGCCAAGATCTCGTTCCACATTACCTTAATCCAATTACTTGAATTGACGACTTTTTCACAAGTGTTTGGAAAACAAAATATGGTAAAAATTACAAAACTCCAGTACACAAAATGCACCAAACAGTATAATATCTCAGACTGAACAAGAATCAATACTCATGCCTTCTGCTCTACAATGATAATTTACATACACACATGCCAAAAGGCCATTTCCCTATCTATAATGACTGTACAGTCAATGCATAAACTTAAACCATTAATTACCCCTCCTATCTTAGGGTGAAGGGTCCCTGTTCTCCACCACACCACTAGAGTCGAAGGCTATACAGCCAAACACAGCACCTCTATAGCAGGGCCTACCAGTCAAAGCTAGTTCATCCCCATCATTTCATTATATGGTGACTTTCCCTCTCCCTCATCCACAGAAAGAGCCATTCCAATCACTTAACCCCTTAAATACATTGACGCTTACATGGGCATCACAAGGCATGAGTGAGTATACGAGGATGCCAGCATCGGCTTCCGGATTATGTTTATTTTGATATAGCCGAGTGACAGCCCTATTCTGTGAACAGGCTTGATTGCTTTTTCTGTGGTTACAAATATTCTGGGGGAAAGAGAATGAATACAACAGCTGTAACTTTATATTCTATAATGTGCATATCGCGATGCATCATCATACATTAGGCAGTTAATGTATGCACACACATTTGACTTGTAAGAGGTTAAGCATGAGAGTTATAGAAAAGAGCATTCAGAAAAAACATCTGACAACTGCAATGAAAAGAAGCATCATGGTGAAAGAAGTGGAACGTTTGAATCACAATCCAATAAAATGATAGATGGAATGTCTGAGCATTGTGCCTCAAGACTGACACTAAATGGTTATTACTGTGTACTACATTTCTGCCAACAGCAGCTCAAATTTCCTAGAATACATATTCATTCCACTAATATAAATTTTAGCAAGTTTTTTAAAAGATACATATCTTGATTTTTTTTTAATAAATTTTGGATGAATTTTCCAAAAGTTTGCTTTTTTATTTCAATGCATCAGAAAGTGTTATCATGCTCCCACCCTAAACACTACATTTTCCAAACATCCTCCCCCAATATTGTTGGAGGGGTGATGCAGGTTAAACAATCCATTTGCAATGAAAACAAATACAGCCTTGCCTCCATAATCCAAACACCCTAGAACTCAAACAACTTGGAATCTGAACAAAACTTTTTATCAATTTTTGTAAAATTCCAAAAATCACCCAAACCCAGACATTTATCATAAAACTTAGGTTGTTCGGTGACTCCTAACCTAACCATTCCATAGAATAAACAGGTCTTTTGAATGCAAGAGAGGAAGAAATGAAAAATGTGTTCGAGATGCTGGAAGGAAACCTAAAACTAAATTTGGTATTAGTCCAGTTGTGCACAACTACATGATATAGCATTAGAAAATTAAATATTAATTTTGTTAACTATAATACATGAACGTAATACGAGATTTTCTTGGCGGAAATGAAAAAATTTACCTTGCTACAAGCAAATATACTCACGAACGAAGTCACTAGCATAGGATCAGGACGCCATCTTGTCATTTGTCAAGTGTTTATCCCTCAGTACTTCAGTGTAGGTCCAACTCGGCCCACGATTCGACCAACTCAGCCCCATGGATATTCTGGTTCTGTCCATTCATTCAGGATAGTCATTAATATTGGTATGATTTTCCCAGGAGGAACCTGTGGCCTGTGGCTTAACTGCATAATCCCCCACCACGGATTTGACCTAATGCACCTCTTTCCATCGACCTTTTTTTGGGGGGAGATGGTGGCGGATTATGCAAAAATGCCAAACCTGTTACAATGCAATGTCCAAGATTTGGTGTTTAGCAACTTTGTCAGATAAGAGTTCTTAGCGGAGGCTACCCCTAGCTCCATGGTCAGAACCTATGAATGTCAGATGAGAGAGAGACATGATACACTGGTCCCCGGTGTAACATTTTTCAGTGTTACATTGTTCAAATGATGACGTCGTGCGCCTGATGCTATGGTGTCATACTGCCGATCAGCCTGATCGACTGCTTAACCAGAGTCAGATGGAACCCACACAACGATTTGACTGTCATGAACCAATGTTTCATGGGCTTAAAACGACCTTTTCATGGGAGTACTTTATCCCTTTTCTCATCATCTTCATGAGGGTCTAGAAGTCCTGTTAGCCTTGAGCTGGGAGTCACATGAGGTTAATGTTGTGCAATGCAGTCAGTAGGTGCAGTTTACAATACTAAATATTAAAAGAAGTAAGCAAGTTCATTCTTAGTTCAAATAGTGACATTACAGTAAACTGATTATCCTTCATGGTGGTAAAGGTCTCTTTGCCATTCTCCATCTGACCTTTTGAATGATATTTAGTTTAATAAACAGTTTGATGGTTGTCTACTTGTTTGCTTATTTTTAAAACTTAGTACAACATTCATTATTCGCTTTGAGTTTTTAATTACATTTCTGTAATCGTAAATGCTCTTATACTATGTATCTAAAATATTGATCAATTATACTCCATAAGGTATTTCGATGCTTGTCAGAATTTTGTACATTATATGTGCTAACAATAATTGTTTTATAACAATGGTAGTACAGGCTATGATGTAACCTGTAGTTTTTTATGAATTCTTTTTTATCTTCATTAAAATGTATCGTGATGTCATATTGTTTTGGTATAAAATTTAATAAGCAAATGTACATCATATGTACTAAATGTAATTGTTTCTTGTGCTATATACATGTAATTTCAATAAAGGACTTATTTTTAAATGCATCAGTATCAGTGATATGTCATATTTTCATACTGAATTGGTGTCATTGAATGTAGGTTATTCCTTTCTTTAATTACCCAATAAAATGTGGACAATGTTCAAGAATGTTGCAATGCAAGTGCTTATAGATGTTGATTGTAACATTATTTCCTTGTGATGAAATGAAGTAATAATTTAATGTTATCTTTTTATTGCCAGGTATTGTATTTTAAGCATAATTTAATTTTAAATTTATGCTTTTGTGTGTCAATCTAATGTGCTATTATAAATTTGCCTAGGCATATATATATATATATACATATATATATATACATATATATATACATATATATATACATATACATTATATATATACATATATACATATACACATATATATATATGTGTATATATATAGAATATTTAACATGTTTAATGAATACTAGTATAATAGGCTACAAAGTCCTCTGTGAGGGGCACCATCCTAGCCTCCTGATAGGGGGGGAGTGTGTGACGTTAATCCATATCATCATCAGTATAATAGGCGTAATCAAGGGGCTGAGTTGGTGGGCAGAGTTAGTAGGCCGAGTTGACCCTAAATCGGTACTTCCGCCAGTACCACGCAAGGTATATATTCTTGAAGGAATGCTATGGAGCTGAAATCCATGCATTCCTTCAAGCTATGAGAAACCTTTATACCTCACAATCTGAAAGTGATTGAACAGGCCACCAACATCTGTCACGACAATGACGACGATCATCCAGATGACCTTTAAATTACAGGTACAGATTTACTAAATACAGGTTAAGTTAGGTTAGGTTAGGTTAGAATGAATGACTTTATCATCCTTTTACTTCTTAGATATTGACATCTATCAAAACATGGCATACCATTCATCCTGCACGACTTCGTTACTTATGAAATCTGTTTTAGCAAATTTTTTTGTTTTTTATTTCCACCAAGATAATTGCATATTACGTTGATATATCATAATTTACAAAACTAATCATTAATTTTCTATTGTTATATCGCGTAGTTGTGCACAACTGGACATGTACCCTAAATTTTTATCCCAAAATCCAAATGAAATTTTGAAATCCAAATGCCTCATTTTGTTTATGTGTTCACACCCCAGCTGGTCCATCTAGTCTTGGAATCCAAGTTTTTTGGAACTTGAATGTTATTCTGGATCAAATTAAGTTTGGATTCCACGGCATCACTGTATCTGAATAATTAAAATCGTATAAAAATCGAATGGGCACTGTACATTTCACTTTGAAATTCCATGTTTACATGATCCATAAAAATTTACCAATGTAATTATTATTATTATTATAGCTTAGAGTTTGTTTGCTGGAAGGGCCACTATACTCCACTAGTGCCTACCTCAAGACTTTGAAGCACAAAATTCATCTGGACATGATACTATATACATCGTAACTTGTTTGTCAGGTTGATTTGACTGTTATTATCCATCATCATCATGTATACATGAAAATAAAAAAAGATTGGCCAAGTCATACACTTTCCTGGTCAACTTTGGTACAGGTAACAAGATGAATTAATTCAGGCAATGATAACTTACGAATTCGTATTATCTGGAGTAAATGTACACTGTCTTTGATTTACTGGTCTTTGTTCCCATGGTTTCGGTGGAGCTGACATACTGAAAGGTTCTAAATCTAAAATGAACTAGTCCTTCCCATTGCTTCCTATTGTTTTTATCTAAATCTACAACCACTGCCAGCCCCCTCACAGTCTCGGTCCTATGCACTGACGATAGTTGGTCTTACGCAAGACGACCAGAAATTCTAACCTTGAGTCAAAATGTTACAAGCCAGAAAAAATATTATATTGATTTCTATAAGCCATTAAAGTGCAGTGATATGTGTCGCTAGATAGTGCTGTCATCCCTTAATTTCATCATGATATGACAAGTCCAATAGATACGAATATACGGAAACCAAACCGAGTTTCAACGTAGTAAATAGATTCGTATGGAATTATTTTTCTATTATAACATTCACAAGGTTTCCTGAGTATCGGTGTTTTTTAATCACTATACAATTATCATCTCACAAGCAGTGGTTATCGTGTAGTGTCTACCGTACAGTAGGGGACGTGGTTATGGTAGCTTTATTCTCTTTCCTAATTTACCATATTCCGGGTTAGCTCTGGGGAGTTGGAGGTTGCATATACATACAAAACAACTAATTTATTTGATCGTACTCTGGAGATGTATGGGCTTAAGTGGTAAAAGTAATCATCCTGCCACCACAACTGATAAAATGTCGTGATGGTGCACCTACCACTCACCCTTCCAGAGATATGAAAATCATTTACTTATCAAGAATAGAAAGATTAAAAAGATTAAATGCTTTTAGAGTACATACATACATATGCCAAGGCTTTTTCCCCCTTACTAGGGAGGTAGCCAAAAAGGAAAAGGCATAAAATCATTCCCACCCATACCATCCCCGAAAACTCTCCACACCCCTCCCATCTTAGCACCTTCTAGATGATGGGTCATCCCTGCACCCTGTCCACTGCTCTGGGTCAGAAGCAGTGTCGCAAGACACAGCACATCCATAGCAAGGCCGCTTCATTAAATCGGCGATCCCCCTCTCCGTCCCCCCATATAAAGGAGAGGACGGGGAGAAATCCCTTCGGGCTGCGTCAAAATTTTGCTCACACACACTACCTCGACACCCCCCATTCCACCTCATGCATCACAACATCTTCCATATACAACCATTCTCCATTTACCCCTGTCTTTTAGAGTAATTACATATAATTTTGGTGTCGTCAGGGATAAGAGAATCGGAGGTGTACACAGAAGCATAAACATAATTATTACCTTTTTCCAATTTACTTGACACTTTCGACAATGGAAATAAGCGTACATGCTTTTTGTGTTATCCTCGGCAATTTGCATTTATTATTCCGAACTATGTGTTCTTGTCATTATATGCACTTCATGTACATTGATTAATTGCCAAATAAAGTCTATCTATCTATCTAACTGCTCTCGCTCACCGGGATGTATCTTAGTGGCAGCCCGTCTAGTCCTCACCTGGTGGGCTTCCCGCCGTTTGACCTCACATACAAAAAAAAAAAAAAAAAAATGTAAATGTCCACCAAAGGTCAAGCAACCAGTGGCAGCAGTCCTCTTTATACACGACTACCCTTTCATTTTCCTACAGGCTTCTCTTCCCATTCCACAACCACTAATCCCGCGTGACCGAGTGTTTTCTTTTTTCTGTGTAGTCCATAGTCCACTAGGATCAGGGAGCACAAAAAACCAAGTACGCCCAGGAAAACTAAGTACAGTAGTATGTCTTCATACCGCTGAATTAAATCACCGCATGGACTGGGACAAGGTTAATATATTTTACAAATCACACTGCAACTACAGAAGAAAAATTGAATCTCCCCAATCAAACAACTTCCTAATTTTGATACATCTAAAGAACAATGGTTCCTCGACGCCATTACCAGTTTGACCGTCAACAATATTGCGACTTGTTAGGTAAGACCAAGATCTAAGAATATAAGGTCTAACCACTTCCGACCGAATTTCGAGGGAGTTGGCGCAGCGGGCCCGTGAACGTCACCTGGCTGTTCAAAGTGGGGTTAGCGGGTCCTATAGCTGTCAGTTGAAGCTGGTCCGTCGTTCGAAAATGACGTCGCCTTCGCTCGCACCGCTCCACGAATTAGTTATATTCTGACAAATATTATAGTTCCTGTCTATATATATGAATATATAATATATATATATAAAATATTATAGTTCCTGTCTTCCTTGGCGTTTCAGTTTTCTTCAGTGTATCACAAAGAGAAAATGGACTCAGCCAAATGACGTCAGAAGCTGCGCAGAAGAATGTAAACGGTCTGACCTGTATATTTAGACCTTGGGTAAGACCACGCGCTTGCGCGGGATCGGTTTTTGTGCGAGGGGAAGAATGTCTGTAAGAAAATTAAAAGATTACAAAGGATTTCAAAGGCGGAGCATGCCGACAGGAGACCTTTTGGTCCATATCTAGGTCGGATGCGAAAGAAAAATAAACACAAACTATAATAATGTAAATAACAAATAAAATACATAAACAAATGCATAGGTGTAGTTAGATAATAAACAAACAGTGTAGTGTATAAAACAGGGCTTTTGCCACCGGGCGATTAAGCGAGCGATCAGGGGCGGTTGGTGGTCGTGGCTCGGGAGTAATGGGCAGGGAACTTGGACGGCCGCGCCAACGCCTGGGATTTGAATCACCAAAAGTTGAGAAAATTGTAGGCGTAGTAGTAGAGAAAGGTGGAAAAACGGGAAAATCTTTAGTGGGAGGTAAACTGAAATGAGAAGATATATTATAGGAGAAAGTTAGAAAGGAAGCAAATTTTAGTCAAAGACAAAGTACGTGTAGATGTTTGTGCGTGGGGCGTGGCTATGTTTGTGAGAGGTGTATGTATGTATCTTACGGGGAGTGAGTAGAGTTCACTTCCCACGTGTAGAGAGCGCGTTCCTGATTAGCCCCAGGTTGGGCATGAGCGATCCTGTTTAGCCCCAGGTTGGGCTTGAGCGATGAGCGAGCGATGTCCGAAGCGTAGTCAGGAGAGTGGATCCAATTGCGGTGCGAGGGTGGGTGGGTGTGCAGGCGGGCGGATGTTGTTTTATCTTTCTCCTTCCAAGCACAACTCTGAAAGCAGAGAATTATGTGACTTGGGAATTGTGTGTAAATGTCAGAAGTGTAAACACGCTCGCCAACGTCAGCGAAGAGGCCAGGGCGTGGGTGCGGGCCGGTCGACAAGAGAGGCTCCCTAATTCCTCTCCCACGACCAGCCGACGGCGAGTTAAGGGCTCTGAATCAGAGTTGGATTGGGCCTCTGCTAAGCCAGCGAGCAAGTGCGCGTGTATCTCTTTTCTTCCAAGCACAACTCTGAAAGAAGATAATTACATGACTTAGGAAATGTGTGTATTTGTCTTTGGTGTAAACCCGCATGCCGACGCCAACGAAGAGGTCAGCCTTGTGCCAGACCGTCAACAGCAAAGGAGAAAAGTCTCCTCGCCGCTACCGGCCGGCGAAGATCGATGGGCGCTTGATGATTGTGCTGGAGCGGAGAGCGACGTCTGATCTCTACGAGCGCTGTGTTGGTTACTTCAAGTTGTTTGCCCTGACCCGTGGTCAATTTGACCTTAGGGGTCATCGTGACCTGGGTTCAAACGGACCATGCATTAGCATGCCTACCTCTGCATTTTTCTAAGTATGTTGAAAAACACAAGGGAAATGATAAACTATAGAATTTATGTTTTTATCTTATTTAGGCATCTTCTGGGTACAGAGATTTGAGAAACTGAAGTACATATTAACTAAATTTATGGCAAGTAAGTTTCCTTCCACCATAATCAAGTGTTGTAGTTGCCTTCCCAATCCTCTTGTAGATTTTTGTCCAGGGAGAGTTTGTCAGTGATGGTGGAGCCGAGGTATATGAACTCATGGACAATATTGAGTTTGTAGTCATCTATGGAGATGGCTGGAGGTACCTCTGTATTATGTCCAAAACATTTGTTTTCTTTAGGCTGATGGTCAACTCAGTCTTTATAGGCCTGGGAAAACCAATCCAACAGTGATTGTGGTTCCTACTGGGTATGTCACAACTACTGCATCATCTGCAGACAGCATGTCTTTGATGACGACTTTGTGTACTTTGGTCCTGGCTCTGAGGTGGGGAAGATTGAAGAGCCTACTATCTCATCTAGTCCAAAGGTACACAACTCTTTAAAATACTCTACTTATCTTCCCCTTTTATCTCTACCAGACTCACCCCAAACTTACTTTCTTCACTTACTTCTAAAGCATCTTTTTATTATTTTCAAAATTTTGTCATACTCCTACCCCATTTTACATCTGTCCTCCTCTTTGTCTCCCTCACTTTACATTTTACTTCTGTTCTTCTTGTACCTCTCATGTGCTTCCTAAGTCCTACCTTGTAACCAATCCACATATGCTATTTTTTTCTCTTCCACTACTGCCCTTACCCCTTTATCCCACCATTCACTATCCTTCCTTTTATTCCCTCCCATCCTCCTCATCTCTGCCTGTATAGTTCCACTTTACAAGGGAAAAGGGGACAAGTGTGAATGTAGTAGTTTCAGAGGGATTAGCTTGTTAAGTGTAGTTGGGAAGGCTTATGGGAGGATCTTGATTGAGAGGATTAGGAGAGGAACAGAGGGAGTAATTGGTGAGGAACAGTGTGGATTTAGGACAGGTAGAGGTTGTGTAGATCAGATTTTTGTGGTAAGACAGATATGTGAGAAAGCTATAGGAAAGGGGAAGGATGTTTTTTGGGCCTTTATGGATCTGGAAAATGCTTACGACAGGGTAGACAGAAAGGCACTGTGGGAGGTTTTGCGGATGTACGGGATAGGAGGAAAGTTTCTAGGAGCTGTCAAGAGTTTTTATGAGAGTAGTAGAGCTTGTGTCAGGATTAGAAATGGAGAGAGTGAGTGATTCGAGGTAAAGATGGGACTTCATAAAGGATGCCTTATGTCACACTGGCTGTTCAACTTATACATGGATGGGGTAGTACGAGAGGTAAATGCAAGGATAGTGGGTCAGGGATTGGAGATGGTTAAAGAAAATGGAGAAAAGTGGGAGGTGAGCAAGCTGTTGTTTGCGGACGACACTGCGCTTGTGGTAGGATCAGAGAAGGGACTGAGGAAGTTGGTGACAGAGTTTGGGAGAGTGTGTGATAGAAGAAAGCTAAAGATAAATGTGGGTAAAAGTAAGGTGATGAGATGTACAAGGGGTGAAAGTGGCAGTAGTCTGGAAGTGAGCATTAAAGGAGAGCGGCTGGAGGAAGTGGATAGTTTTAGATAGTTGGGTGCAAATGTGGCAGGAAAAGGTGGAGTGAAGGTGGAGGTAGAATGTAGATTGAGAGAAGCAAATAAATGCCTTGGTGGAATAAAGTGTGATGAGGAAAAGACATTTGGGAATGGATGCTAAGAGGAGACTATATGAAGGAGTGATTGTGCCAACAGCACTGTATGGGGCAGAAACATGGAACATAAGAGAGGAAGAGAGAAGGAGTTTGAATGTGTTTGAGATGAGGTGTCTGAGAATTATGATGGGGGTTACTAGGCTGGATAGAGTGAGAAATGAGGAGGTGAGGAGAACAGGGGTGGAAAGGGAGTTGGGAGATAAGGTTGATGAAAGAGTATTAGGATGGTTTGGACACATGGAAAGAATGAGTGAAGAAAGACTAGTAAAAGAGGTATGGAAGGCAGATGTGGAGGGAGTGAACATGAAGGGACGTCCTAGGATGAGATGGATGGATGGGGTGAAGGGGGCTTTGGGGAAGAGGGGAATGTCTGTTGAGGAAGGACGGGAGAGGACAGAAGACGGGTGAATGGAGAATGGTTGTATATGGATGATGTTGCGATGCATGAGGTGGAATGGGTGGGGGGATGGGGGGTGAGGTAGTATGTGTGAGCAAAATTTGACGCAGCCCAAAGGGATTTCTCCCCGTCTTCTCCTTTATGCATGGGGGGATGGAGAGGGGGGGTCGCTGATTTAATGAAGCGGCCTTGCTGTGGATGCGCTGTGTCTTGCGACACTGCTTCTGACCCAGGGCAGTGAACAAGGTGCAGGGATGACCCGTCATCCAGGAGATGCTAAGATGAGAAGGAGGGTGGAGGGATGTGGAGTGTATTCAGGGATGGAATGGGTGGGAATGATTTTATGCCTTTTCCTTTTTGGCTACCTCCCTTGTAAGGGGGAAAAAGCCTTGGTATATGTATGTATGTATGTATCCTCCTCATCCCACATACCATCTTTGCACACTTACTAACTTCCTTCTTAAAACACCCATTCTTCTACTCCTACTTTCGTTCTGTTCCATACTTCTCTCAGCTTATTCTGGTATTCCCTCTTTATTTTTCTTCTCATTCAACTTTTTTAACTTTCAACACCTGTCTAACTCCTACCTTTTTCCTCCTCCTCCACTCTCAATTTCATGGAAAAAATGAGTGACAAAAGATTAGCAAAAGAGGTGTGGAAAGCAGAGGTGGATGGATTGAACTTCTGGGGATGACCATGAGATGGATAGAGTGAAAGGGGCTTTAAGCAAGAGGGGAATGTCTGTTGAGCAGGAAAGGGAGAAGGCAGGGGATAGGTGTGAGTGGAAAATGGTTGTGTATGGATGATATTCAGATACAGCCCAAAGGGTTTTTTTCCCCATCTCTATTTTCTACGAGGAAATGAGGAGGGAGGGTTGCTGTGAAAATGAAGCTACCCTACTATGGATGTACTGTCTTCATGCATTGCTCCTGACCCAGGCAGTGGACAGGAGACAGGGATGACCCTTCATCCACGAGGAGCTAAGATGAGAGGTAAACATTGGTTGGGAATGGGTATATGCCTTGGCTGGCTACCTCACTTTTAAGGGGAAAAGGCCCTTAGTATATGGATAGATACATACATACATATACCAAAGCCTTTTTGCCCCCTACACAGGAGGTAACCAAAAAACAAAGGCATAGCAACCACTTCCACCTATTCCATCCCCCACCTACTCCACTTCCCTCCCTCTCATTCTGGCACCTCCTGGATGAATTGGTCATCCCTGCACCTTGTCCACTGCCCTGGGTCATAAGCAGTGTTGCAAGACACAGCACATCCACAGCAAGGCCGCTTCATTAAATCAGCAAACCCCCACCCCCTCATGCAGAAAAGGAGATGGGGAAAAATCCCTTCAGGCTGCATCAATTTATTTCTCATACATACTCCCTCACCTTTAGTTTATTATGCTAAAGGTAAACTCATAAGTCCTAGTGTCACTATTCATAATTTTTAATCATTTGATGTAAGAATTGACAGAAATATTGGATGATTACATGGTACCTGAGTTGTGGAAGAAAAGAGTAAGGGCTCCAAAGATTTTATAATGAAAGGTTTGTCTGAAAGTGTTCTTATTTTAAACTTAAGATAAGGGGTAGGTACGGGTTTAGGGTAGAGAAAATCCTGAAAACAAACACAAGCTTTTATAGCTTCATTCATCCCATAGATTCATGATTTCTTCTGGGATATCTATTCACATCCATTCTCATAACAGGACCAAACCAGTAAGGCACAAAAATGAGTATAATCTAAATGGTTTAAAACTTGAAGAAAACACATTATGATATGTTAATCTTTACTGTGAAGATTTCAGAATCCTCATGTAAGGATACACACTTTCTCCATCGAGTTCCCAAATGTATTATGACCCAAAATGTACACAAATGTCTATGTGAGCAAAACATACTTCACAGAACACCATAAAAAAATCTTTTCCTGCAAAAGGAAGACAACACTAATTCATTATTTATATGGATTTTTTTTTAAAGAATAAAGCTTTTATATATACAACAACATAGCCCATTCAATCATCAGTACTGGAATATACTCTCATAAAATAGTAAATTGTCTTCATACAGTAATATTGTTCACATTTTTTAAAATGAAAGCTTAATATTGAAAATAGGGTAAATAAAATTCTAAGATACAATATGAAATGACTTAATTGTGATAATGAAAAGAAATGATGATGCTTTGGAATAACTGATATAGCACAAAGCTAAAAATAACATGACTTTTAATGAAGAAATGCAGTAATCAAATAGAACCTTCAGAATGAAAATTATAATGGAGGAAGCCCTACTCTACCTATTACCTTTATAATAAATAATCTCTAGTCTAAGAAAAGTATAAAAAAATCACTAACATTTGCAGAAGTCACCATGACGTTCCCGTGTGTGATGCACCCATGAATTTCCTTCATATCTATAAGTTTCCTGCTATCTAATACAAGTGCAGCTTTTGCATTATATTGTCACTACCCAATGCACTTCTCCCCATCTTAGAGCACAAATATATCCACAGGATATATGAAAGGACAAAGCGTCATTACCTCACAACATCAGAAATGTTCTTATAAGCAGGAAAGTTGAATTAATCATAAAAATACAAATATTTCTAGTAGCTCCCCATATTTTGATATAATATTTCAGTGACTCCCTATTCCTATTAGTATACTACTGACATCTATAAGTTTGATGGAAATTGCGAAATACCCTACATCTTTCTCCTTTCAACTTAGTAGTTTTTACATAAAAAAAAAACATCAAACTCCTTAAATAGATCATTAAAGATGAAAGCAGTTTGAGTATGTACATAACTTCACATTACAGTGAGCCATGTCACATGGACGGACTTGCAATGTCTACACAATGACACTGGGAAAAACTATTACTATTATTGTCTTTACATATAGAAATATAATCTGTTCTGCTGCTAATTAGCAGCCATTACTCACCCTAAATTGATGACTCAGGAGTTATATACAAATATTATTACTAATGTATATCAATATAAAAAGCTTTACTAAGAGCTGAAGCAATATTCTCATGATCTACAGTATATGCTTCCTACAATCTTTGCCATTCACGTATAAATACCTTAGTTTACATAACTTCATAATCACAACACAGACATGAGTCAACACTGTACAAATAGACAATATGTAATTTGGAATGTCCAAAAATTGTAATGGATATGTCATGTTTGGTATACTACTTTTGATTTAATACAAGTCTACAACCAAATCAGGCTTGTGGCTTATCTAAGATTGAAATATCCTGAAACCTTTCTAAGGCACAATGCAGACACCTAAGTTATGCCGAGAGCTCAAAATACTTTTGTCAAACATATAAGAGAAATTGGAGTCGGTACAAACTGTTGGATTCCTTTGCCTGCCTGTGTCAAAGGCCTCAACTTCAAGGGTTATTAATTTTTCACTCTCCTTTACTTTGCATTACCAGACATAGCAGCTAATGTAGCAATATTTTTTTTTTCATTGCTCATTACAGACCAAAATAACGGGGATACATTGCTGGGATTGTACACATTTCTTTTTCCCTTACCTATCCATGTCAACAAGGAAAAATATTAAATAAAGGCTGCCATTCAAGAAAATACAAAAATACTCCGTTAATTTACAGATGACTGTAGGGCACTCCTTTGCTGTGACTGCCGTCTTCTGAAACTAGCACGCACTGAGGAAGGAATACTTGCAAGGAACTCTCTGAAAACCAAAATAATTACGTTTAGAAAAAAGTAAATGCCATTAAAATTACATCAAAGTTTTTCCAGCTCTCTGAAAACCAAATTAATTATGTTTTGAAAAAAAGTTAATGCCATTAAAATTACATCAAAGTTCTAATTTTCCAACTTGAACCTTGGAAAATAAATAACTTACATTGTATGCAAATCTAAGTTTCCATGTTTTTCAAAACCCGAAGCCTAGGTAGTTTAAACTGCATTGTTATTCATACATAAGAACTACTATAGGATTGCACTAGATGAGGGTGTGACAAGACAAGAAAAACTACAACAACTAAACAGATATCATTAAAGAAATAGAAAAAAGAGAAAACTGGGTGAAATATATAGGCTCCTTTGAATGCTTGCTGGATGAGCAGGTTAGAGCGTTGTCACTTGCGGCAGAGGTCAAGGTGACAGCAGCTGAACCTTGCTCCCAACTAGTCGAACCAAAGGCGTGGTTCATTAAATTCCACGCTACAAAAACCTCCATAAGGGGCACCAATCTAGCCTCCTCATTGGAGTTTCCAACATTAAATTATCTATATACCTAGAGCTTTTCCCCTCTTATAAGAGAGGTAGCCAAAGGCATGTACCTATTCCCATCCACTCCATTACCATCCACCACACTTTCCCCCCTCTCATCTTAGCTCCTTATGGATGATAGGTCATTCCTGTATCCTGTCCACTGCCCTGGGTCAGAAGCAATGTACCAAGACACAGTACATCCACAGCAAGGCTGCTTCATTTAATAGGCAACCCCCCTCTCCATCCCCTCATGCAAAAAAAAAGATGGGAAGAAATCCATTTGAGCTGTCAAAATATCATTCACACATAAGGATTCCCTATCCACCATACCCCACCCCTCCTTTCCTTGCATAACAGTATCATCTGTAAACAGTAACTCTACACTCATCCCTCTCTTCCTTGCTCAAAAGAAGACATTTCCCTCTTGCTCAATGTCCCCTTCACCCCATCCATCCATCTCATCCTCAGTCGTCCCCTCATGTTCACTCCCTCCACCTCTGCCTTCCATACCTCTTTTACTAATCTTTCATCCCTCATTATTTCCATGTGTCCAAACCATCCCAATACTCTTTCATCAGCCCTATCTACCAACTCCTTTTCTACCACCACTCTCCTTCTCACCTCATTTCTCACTCTATCCACCCTAGTAACCCTTATCATACTTCTCAAACATTTCATCTTACCCCCAATCTCATATATCTGCAAAACCTCCCACAATGCTTTCCTGTCTACCCTGTCATAAGCCTTTCCCAAATCCACAAAGACCCAAAAAACATCCTTACTTTTCCCTAATGCTTTCTCACATATCTGTCTTACCATAAAAATCTGATTCACACAACCCTTACCTGTTCTAAACCCACACTGTTCCTCACCAATTAATCCTTCTGTTCCTCTCCTAATCCTCTCAATTAAAACCCTCCCATAAGCCTTCCTAGCTACACTTAACAAACTACTACACTTACATTTGTCACCTTTTTCCTTGTAAAGCAAACTATATAGGCACTCCTCCAATCCTCCAGCACTCTACCCCCTTCAGACACATATTAAACAACCTTACTAATAAGTCCACTATTGCTGTACTTCCCTTCTTCAGACAATCTGCATGACACCCATCTAACCCAGGTGCCTTAACTGTTCTCATCATTTTCAGAGCTACTTGCACCTCATCTTTTCTTATTTCTCCTCCATTTTCCTCTCCCATCACTCATTTTCTTAGCCCCTCCCACTGCTACCACAAATGCTTCCCTATCCTCCTCCACATTCAACAGTTCTCTAAAATACTCTGCCCATTTTCCCCTTACTGTCTCCTTTTCTGTTAAGATCTGTCTGTCTGCACCTTTTACCTTGTCTTCTCTACTTGACTCAATTCCCCTTCCTCTCTTGATTTCCTTCCAGAAAATCTTTTATTGCTTTCAAAATTTTCTCTCATACTCCTCCCCCATTTTACATCTGCTCTCTTTTTAAACCAAATCAATATAAATACACATACGTATACCAGAGGCTTTTTTCCCACTTATAAGGGAAATAGCCAAAAAACAAAGACATAAAAACTATTCCCACCCATTCCATCCCTAACATACTCCATTCCCCTCTACCCTCTTCTCTCCCTCTTATCTTGGCACCTCCTGGATGACAGGTCATCCCTGCATCTTGCCCACTGCTCTGGATCAGAATCAGTGTTGCAAGACACAGCACATCCACAGCAAGACCACTTCATTAAATCAGCAAATCAGCAACCCCCCCCCTCTGTCCCCTTATGCAGAAAAGAAGACAGGGAGAAGAAAAATAAGGAGTACAAAAAGCAGCAATTAGAATGACCCCTAGCTTAGCTGGCAAGATGTATAATCAGATAAACTTGAACTACCCACACCAGAGGTGAAATCTTTAGAATGGTGAAAGGTGGAGAAAAACTAACAGAATGTATTTGTTAGTACGGGATGAAAGAACATCATGAGGACACAACAAAAAACTGCAGATGACAGGCTCCTTGAAGGAGGTTAAGAAGCACAACTTTCCACATAGACCACATAGATGCATCAATTTGTGGAACAAAATTGGAGAAATAATTCAAGTAGACAAAATAAATTAATTCAAAGTAAGTTTTCATAGATGTAGATATAGACAGGACCCTATGAGCATTAATCAAATTCTACATTATAACTGGGTAAGTACAATTAGGTAAATACAGGTGATAAGGAATACATTTCTACTAATTATAAAATGTTTACACCAACCTAAAACTTTGAATTTTGCTCCCATCCTGTACTGTAGAAGTCATTCCTCTGTCTGAGCGACGGCTTGGGGAATTTCTTTCTGGTAAATTGGTTTCTGAGAGTGCTTGAGTTGAAAGCTGAATTTGCTGTGTGACTTGATGTAGCTGCAGATCAAGGGCTGTGATGTCACCACTACTTTTGCTAGCCCCCACACGTTCAAACCGAGATTCTACCTCAGCACTTACCTGGAGAATAAAACAATATTTATGATACACTCAATACTGTTTTTTCATCCATACTCACTGGAAATTATCTAACATATCACTGACCAACCCCTACAATTTGTCCCCTTTTCCTTCACTTCAATCATCACTTATTTCCCATTTTCATTTCTACCCATATCACTCTTGAACTCTCTTCTCCAATGCTTTTTTTTTCCCTTGGTGAAATTATTACCACTATCTTTTCTTTCTATCTGTCAATTAATCCATTGCCCCTGCTTTCTATTGCAGAAGACCTATGGCCTTCAGGAAACAGGCAACAGCCTCCAGACAAGACTATGAGTCACTTAGGGAAGAGATATCGTGTTGGTGTCTAGGGATTGCTGGTGTGAGGCATTGTAGTATGAGGTGTTCTGTGTCTTCTGTGTGGTGGTTCCATCTGGGGCATTTTAAATCTGTGGCCAGGTCTATTATGAGTTGGCACTGTCTTAATGCTGGATGGTGTCTTGAGTGTAGCTATGC
Source organism: Oratosquilla oratoria (assembly GCF_046742065.1). NCBI lineage: Eukaryota > Metazoa > Arthropoda > Malacostraca > Stomatopoda > Squillidae > Oratosquilla > Oratosquilla oratoria. The sequence continues at coordinate 54,860,652 of NC_134778.1, read as the reverse complement.
CAGTGTGGTTCTTGTCAGATGTGGGAGGCTTTTCTCTGTGGGGCTTATGACTTAAAAATGTTTGAGTACTGAGTTTGACCATCTTTCTTAAAGGGCTTGTTTAGTAATCTGAGTGTGTATGTTTTTCTGAGTGAATGTTTTGTGTGGTATAGTTAATAGGTTGTCATGGATGTTTGAGTACTACTGTATATTTTTTTCTCTCATTATGTTGGTGATATTTGTGAAATGTAGTGTGAAAGGTGTTTGGCTTTTAGTGTTCAGGCTTAAAATTGCATTCCTATTATTTTCATATACCCAGTGGTGGGATCCAGCCAATTCTTACTGATTTGTACAAATCTGTTCTTGGAATTTCATGAGCTCTACATACCAGTTATTAAAAATTGTCTTATACAGGCTATAATACAGCCTTGGTGATATCTGCATGCTACTGGCCGAGTGAGAAAACCTGTTGTTAAATTTTTTAAATCCCACCATTGCATGTACCCCATACTGGGCTAGTGGCTGTATGTTATGGGTAGAGGGTTGGAGATGGTTAAAGTGACTGGAGGGAAGTGGGAGGTGAGCCAGATGTTGCTTGCTGATGACACTGCACTTCTGGCTGGGTCAGAGAAGAGTCCAAGGCAGTTGGTGATGGAATTTGGGAAGGTATACAGTTGGAAGGTTTAGGTAAAATATGGGTAAAAGTAAGGTGAAGGGGGATTGAACACTATGGAGGAGGCATGTCCAGCTTATTTCCTGTTAATTCAGGAGTGAGACGAGTATGTGTCCTCACCCCAACTCTTTTCAACACCTGCATGGACTAGGTATTGGACAGAGTTGTTGATCAATGTTGTTGCAGAGCACCCTGTGTTATAAGGATAGTTAAAGTAAGAAATGAGGTGTTCAGGTGGAGACTGGGCATGGAAAGGGCCCTGGTAAATAGGGTAGATGAAAGAATGTTGAGATAGTTTGGGCACAGGGGGAGAATGAATGAGGAAAGATTAACAAAATAGTGTGGAAAGTAAAGGTGGATGGAGTGAACTTGAGGGGAGGACCAAGAATGAGATGGACAGATGGGATAAAGGGGGCTTTGAGTAGCAGAGGGAGTTAATGAGAGATAGGTGCAAATGGAGAATGGTCATACATACATACATATACCAAAGGCTTTTTCTCCCTTACACGGGGGGTAACCAAAAAGAAAAAGGCATAGAAACCACTCCTACCCATTCCATTCCCTACATACTCCACTCCCCTCCACCCTTCCTCTTATCTTGATACCTCCTGGACGATGGGTCATTCCTGTATCCTGTCCACTGCCCTGGGTCAGCAGTATCGCAAGACACAGCACATCCACAGCAAGGCCGCTTCATAAATTTGGCGACCCCCCCTCTCCATCCCCTCATGCAAAAAAGGAGAAGACGGGGAGAAATCCCTTCGGGCTGCGTCAATTTTTTTCTCATACATACTTCCTCACCCCCATCCCCCACCCACTCCCCCTCATGCATCATAGAATGGTTGTGAATGGAATATAAATTGATGCAGCCTGAACAGATTTCTCCTCACCTTATTTTTTTTGTGTAAGGGGATGAGAAGGGAGGGTTGCGATGTAAATGAAGCAGCAGGCCTTGTTGTGGATGTGCTGTGTCCCATTGCATTGCTTCTGACCCAGGCAGTAGGCAGGTGCCAGGGATCACAAATATAAGAATATTCAAAAACATTCTGATTATTACAGAACAAATATTTATCTTACTTAAAAAAAAAAAAAAAAAAAAATGCTGCATTGCTTTTGACTTGAGCAGTGGTCAGGATACAAGGATGGTCCTTCAATGACAAGGAGCTAAGATAAAAGGGACAACAAATGGATGGAAGTTGGATGGGCGTGGGATAGGTGCATGACTTGGCTTGCCACTCCCTCTTATATGGGGGAAAAGCACCTTTTGGTATGTATGTACTTCAAAAATACAATGGATTCACTTTAAATTACTGTGGAAATTGTGAAACTCAACAGATCACATATTTTGAACATACCTGCATGAGGTCCTGTAGTGAAAGTTCTTTTCGAATAGCACTGACAGGAGGCAAACTTGCCACATCAAGTTTCATAATGTGCTCTAAAGACGACCTGAGTAGACAAAGACTTTTCCTGAAAAACGTAAATCTATAAATGAAGTGATAAAACGAACAAAAACGTAAATATTCTAAAAAAAAAAAAAAGAGAGAATCATGATCATTACAACAAAAAATACAAAGAATGTGATAATTTGAATGAAGAAACCTAGGAACAATTTCTATGTACAAATGTCAAAAAAATTCATACACACCACAATGGATGTTCTTCATTAATTGAGAAAACAAAGTGTGTCATATAATAGATGTTTGCAACCAAATGACTACACTGTGCTTGCACTACCACTGTGGTCAGCAAAGCAACCAGCTCTGCTTCACTTAGTTCTAAGGAGGGATAGTCATCTGAAGATAAGAATAAATTTCTTAAATTAGGCAAGACCATCATTAAGCATAGTTTCATAATCAATGGAAAAAAAAAAAAAAAAAAATGAAAACATTCAATTAATGTGATCAAACTAGCTGGATACACTGCCTCAAACATTCAGTACACAAACCTTGGTTTTTATATGCATGCAAGACGACCCTTGCCTCCTTTGCTTGTGCCTTGATCAAATCTATGGTTGTGCTGACGCATTGGAGCCTTCCTATGGGGCTTTCTCTACCAGAGAGGGAAGCCAATTCTACTACCTAAACAGATAACAAAAAAAGAATATTAGTTTAGTATATCACTAATGAATGGAGAATGGTTGTGTATGGATGATGCTGTGATGTGTGAGGGGGAGTAGGTAGGGGATGGGAGGTGAGGGAGTATGTATGAGAAATAAATTGACGCAGCCCAAAGGGATTTCTCCCAGTCTTCTCCTTTTCTGTATGAGGGGATGGAGAGGGGGGTCGCTGATTTAATGAAGCGGCTGTGCTGTGTCTTGTGACACTGCTTCTGATCTATGGCAGTGGACAGGATGCAGGGATGACCCGTAATCCAGGAGGTGCCAAGATAAGAGGGAGGGAAGAGGGTAGCAGGAGTGGAGTATGTAGGGGATAAAATGGGTGGGAGTGGTTTCTATGCCTTTGTTTTTTGGCTACCTGCCGTGTAAGGGGGGAAGAAAGACTTTGGTATATGTATGTATGGATGAGGAGGGGGGTTGCCATATGGCAAAGTACTTGTGCAAGTAAACCAGCTACAGCTGCTGGGCCCTGCTGAAGAAGAACAGTATCTCTTCATCTCTTGAACTGTTAAGGAAAGTAAATGAATTTTGTTTGTTTATGATGTGGGCATTTGCTCTGAATCACCCACTCCCTTACATGGTATGAAGGGCCTTTAGTACATTAAGAAAGGAAAAAACTTGTCTTGTTTCCTTACAAAATAAGTTTTAATTGATTACAAAGTACAAAAGGATTACAAAGAAGGAGCATGCCAACAGGAGACCTTTTGGCCCATAACTGGGTCTGATGCGAAAAATTATAATAATGATAAATAAATAAATAAATAATAATATGATTATATCCCAAGGTTATCCTAATAGAAATATAAATCATATTCCTTACAGCAGCTGGTAGTGGTGTGTAATAGTGGGCAGGCACTCCAAGTTGCAGAGGAGAAAGCTGAGCAGTGTGTAGGTGAGTAAGTCGTGCTTTGACAATTTGGTCCACTGTTTGACAGCGTTCACATATTTGCCACCACAAAACCTGGTGGCATTTTTCCATCACATAACTGGTAGAAGAAATATTTTGGATCAGCTTCAATAGTACAAAGTTCATTCATTACATAAAATATCACCCAACATAAAAAAATAAAGTACAAAGTCCTCAATAAGAGGCATCATCCTAGCCTCTTGATTGGGGGAGTTTGCAACATTAAACCAAATCATCAATCATCATCACAGTTACTAAGGATACATACATACATATACCAAAGGCTCTTTCCCCCCCTAACCAGGGAGGTAGCCAAAAAAAAAAACAAATCCACTCCCACCCATTCCATCCCCACACACTCCACCCCCATTCACCCCCTCCCTCCCTCTTATCGTGGCTCCTCCTGAATGACAGGTCATCCCTGCATTTCACCCACTGCTCTGAGTCTGAAACAGTGTCACAAGACACAGCACATCCACAGCAAGGCCACTTCATTAAATCAGTGACCCCCCTCTGTCCCCTTCTGGTTAATTTCCTTGATAAAATCACATACCTTTCTGGGTGGAAATCCTTCAATACTACCTAATTGTAATGTAAAAACAACACTTGGTATTGTAAACAAACACCTTTTCAGATATACTTTACATTTGAAGTGTTGGTTGTTGCATCAAAACCATTTAACCTCTCCCAAATACACCCATACATGTGTGTATTCATGTATCTCCAATATAACATGACTTACTAGTCCAGTGCTCTGAAAAGTAGGTCCTGAAAGTCTGGATTGGCCTGGAGGGAAGGCGAGTGCTTCTTGATGAGTTTGGTCCATGCATTAAGGATAATGTCATGCACCACATTCTGAATGTTAGTAACATCATCTGATGGAACAATCTCTTCTAATGCATCTTGAGCTTCTTCATTGAGGTCTTTGAGGGGAGTTTCATGAGCACGAAAATGAAAGAGAAACCCTTTGGCTCTGAAAACAAGAAAAACTTCCTTGAAACAACAAAACTCTGAAGATGTACAGGTATACAATACATTGATAGTTATGTTCATTATGAAGGTTATATCTATCTATATACCAAAAGGCTTCTTCCCCCTTATAAGGGAGGTAGCCAGTCAAAGCATGCACACATCCCTGGCCCATCCCGCTCCTGTCCATCATCCATTTGTTTCTCCTTTTATGTTAGCTCCTTATACATGAAGGGTCCTCCCTGTCCCTAACCTACTGCCTGGGTCAGAAGCAATACATATATATACATACATACATATGCCAAGGCTTTTTCCCCCTTACAAGGGAGGTAGCCAAAAAGGGAAAGGCATAAAATCATTTCCACCCATTCCATCCCTGAATACACTCCACACCCCTCCACCCTCCCTCTCATCTGAGCACCTCCTGAAAGACGGGTCATCCCTGCACCTTGTCCACTGCCCTGGGTCAGAAGCAGTGTCGCAAGACACAGCACATCCACAGTAAGGCCGCTTCATTAAATCGGCGACCCCCCTCTCCATCCCCCCATTGCATAAAAGGAGAGGACGGGGAGAAATCCCTTCGGGCTGAGTCAAATTTTGCTCACACATACTACCTCACCCCCCATCCCCCCACCCATTCCACCTCATGCAATCACAACATCATCCATATACAACCATTCTCCATTCACCCCTGTCTTCTGTCCTCTCCCGTCCTTCCTCAACAGACATTCCCCTCTTCCCCAAAGCCCCCTTCACCCCATCCATCCACTTCATCCTAGGACATCCCCTCATGTTCACTCCCTCCACATCTGCCTTCCATACCTCTTTTACTAGTCTTTCTTCACTCATTCTTTCCATGTGTCCAAACCATCCTAATATCATTTCATCAACCCTATCTCCCAGCTCCTTTTCCACCCCTGTTCTCTTCCTCACCTCCTCATTTCTCACTCCAGCCTAGTAACCCCCATCATACTTCTAGGCTACATATATATAAAAATAAACAAATAGATAATGATAAATAATAAACAAATGGATAAATGATAAATAAATAATAATAAGTAAAATACAATAAATGACAGGCATTACAACATATTGCTCAGGTGTTCATCTAATGAATCTTAAAATTATGAACTGTACATTGCACTGCCTCTGCAGGAAGTTTATTCCATTCATCTACTATACAGTTGGTGAGGTTCTTTCTACCCACTTCCAAATTAAATTTACTTCCTGACAGTTTGAGACCTTTATTTCTTGTCTAATTCACATTCAGTGTGAAAATTTCATCATTTATATCAGTTCCCTTTAGAATATTAAAGACCTGTATCAAATTACCCCAGAGTCTACTTTTTTCTAGGGAAAATAGATTCATATGTTTTAGTCAATTCTTATATGATTTATTTCTGATATTTGGAATCAGCTTTGTGGCTTGCCATTGTACTTTTCTCAATCTTATATACAAGTGAAGTGGCCTTGCTGTGGATGTACTGTGTCTTGCTACATTGCTTCTGACCCAGGGCAGTGGGCAGGATATAGGTATGACCCATCATCCATGAGTAGCTAAGATGAGAGGGAGGAAGGGGTGGTGCATTGGTGCATGGGAGTGGGTACATGCCTTTGACTTGGCTACCTCCCTTGTAAGATGGAAAGGGCTCTTGGTCTCTGTGTGTATTTACCTAGTTGTATTTACCTAGTTGTATTTTACGGGAAGGGGAGCTATGCTCGTGGGGTACCGTCTTCATATCTCATTTTATCTAAACTATTTTTAAATTCATGTATTGTTTTTGCACACACTACTTTCTCATCTAACTTGTTCCGTATATGTATATATATATATATGTATATACATATGTGTATATATGTATATATATATATATATATATACATGTGTATATATGTATATATATATATAATATATAGGTACAGATGTGTATATATATATATATATATATATATATATATAGTAGCTGGCATTCCACAGACCCTCCTACAAACCTCTGGGAAGAAACTTTGGACTTATGACTGTTGTACTGGTGTGGGACCATTTCTATGTCATCAATAGTAGTATGGTGGAACATTCATTGTTGTCAGCTCTCCTTGTGTGAAAAGGTGGAGGAAATCTTAGGCCTATTCCAAAGACCAAATACACTTCCAAAGTGAGGTGAGGATGTTAATAGGTTCTGAAGTTAGGCAGCAGGGAAGTGACATATGTCCATTCTGTAAGGACCACCTCATAAAGTTAAAGGGATCAATCATTAGTCTCACCTATCAAAATAAATATAAATGTACATACATACATATACCAAAGGCTTTTTTCCCTCTTATAAGGGAGGTAGCCAAAAAACAAAGGCATAAAAACTACTCCCACCCATTCCATTCCCATCACACTCCACTCCCCTCCCTTTTATCTTGGCACCTCCTGGATGAGGGGTCATCCCTGTATCTTGTCCACTGCCCTGGGTCAGAAGCAGTGATTGATGCCTTTAACTTTATGAGGTGGTCCTTACAAAATGGACATATGTAATTTTCCTGCTGCCTAACTTCATAACCTATCAACATCCTCATCTCACTTTGGAGGTGTATTTGGTCTTTGGAATAGGCCTAAGATTTCCTCCACCTTTTCACACAAAGACAGCTGGCATCAACAAATGTTCCCCCATCCTACTATTGATAACACACTAATACAACAGTCATAAGTCCAAAGTTTCTTTCCAGAGATCTGTAGGAGGGTCTGTGGACCAATGTCAGCTACTGTGGGGCTGTGGGTTTCCAGTAAATGAAAATTTAATCAATTATTATTATTATTATTATCCATACAGGGATCAACAATGAGTACTTGTCAATGGTGGTCCAATGAAATGGATGTCATTGAAAATTATTCCAGTGCCTCTCCAAGGAATTGGTACTCTATCTTCAGACTGGACCCAAGATCTTCCTATGTCAATTTGAATTATTTCTATTACAGAAGACAGGGGTGAATGGAGAATGGTTGTATATGGATGATGTTGTGATGCATGAGGTGGAATGGGCGAGGGGATGGGGGGTGAGGTAGTATGTGTGAGCAAAATTTGACGCAGCCCGAAGGGATTTCTCCCCGTCTTCTCCTTTTATGCATGGGGGGGACAGAGAGGGGGGGTCGCCGATTTAATGAAGTGGCCTTGCTGTGGATGTGCTGTGTCTTGCGACACTGCTTCTGACCCAGGGCAGTGAGCAAGGTGCAGGGATGACCCGTCATCCAGAAGATGCTAAGATAAGAGGGAGGGTGGAGGGATGTGGAGTGCATTCAGGGATGGAATGGGTGGAAATGATTTGATGCCTTTTCCTTTTTGGCTACCTCCCTTGTAAGGGGGAAAAAGCCTTGGTATATGTATGTATGTACATTTTTTCACCCAAAGAGAGTTGAATAGAAAATAAACTGCACCCCTCCTCATCCTTCCATGATCTGTGATTGATTATAATTTCCTTTTACACCTTGAACTACTTTTTTTTTAAGTTAGGACAATGCCTTATGAAAGGACTTAAGTTTTAGCAGTTGGGGACCATTACACAGAATGGATTCCTTTCCTAACCTTTGCACTGTAACCAGGATTTTAACCCATATGCTTGACCTCCTTAGTGGCTGCCAGCCATGTGTTACCAATGTATCAGTGACACCCCTGCTAACCAGTAAAAAACGGAGTAGCAAAGGGCTCATTCTAACCCCCAAACTCTTTAATGTATACACCCATGAAATACCCACACCTGACACCCCAGCAATATCAATCTCTTTTTATGCCGATGACTTAACAATTACATGCACACATTGTAATGAAGACAAAAGTGCAGAAATACTATAACCATACCTCGACACATTCAACACCTGGTTCACTACAGATAGGCTTAAAATAGCCCCATCTACAGCCACACTTCTCACCAATTGGACAGTGAAACAAAAATACATGCCATACCTCTTCATCAACAATACTCTCATAGGGTACGCATACCCATGGAGACGCACTTGCCCTATGCAGATGCATTTGACACAAAAAAACTTCTACCTGCTAATGGTAAATAGATAGGAGCATAATTATAGGCTCAAAAAATCACTTAACTATCCCCTCATAATGTGACATAGTCTTACCTTCCTAATCCAAATAGGTACGTGACTGCAGGAGATGAAATAAAAAAAAAAAGTACTGTTTTTGAAAGAATCCTTACAAAAATCTAAGAATTTTTTTTTTTAAGGCATTTATTTTTTTACTGTTCCTTAACAGATTTTTATTCCATTTTTTGCAGTTGGCTTGTGCATGGCTTTATGTATGTACACTTGTGCATCAGAAACTGCTTCCCATTGCATGCAGGGGATAGTTAAGTGATTTTTGAGCCTATAATTATGTTCTATCTATTCACCATTGGCAGGTAGAAGTTTTTTTGTGTCAAATGCGTCTGCATAGGTAAGTGCGTCTCCATTGGTACACATACCCTACCTCACACACATACACCCAAGATTCTTGGCATAACATACAATACATCCATCTTATTCAAACAACACATCACAAACATTAAGATGATGATGATGAAGATGATTCTGTTTAACATTGCAAGTTCTTCCCTATCAGGAGGCTAAAATGGTGCCCCTTACAGAGGAATTTGTAGTGTGGAATTTAATGAACCATGCCCTTGGTCAAACTCACTGGTGGTAGGGCACAAACTACTGTCACCTCGACTACTGATACAAGTAGCGATACTCTAATACATGGAAGGGATATGAAATGGGTTTTTGGTTAGGTGTAGGATGGGTGAAGGGTGGGTATTTCCTTCCATTCAGCCACCACCCTTGTAAGAGGAATGAACTATAATTTATAGTACTCTATGTCTTTGTACATACATACACATACATATACAATAGGCTTTTTTCCCTTTATATGGGAGGTAGCCAAAAAAACAAAGACATTAAAACCACTTCCTTGTTTTTTGTAGAGGATATAATCTTTTTAGCCTTTTACCAACTCCCAAGAATTTTCATTTCATTGAAAAAAATAAAACATGTGCATATAAGCATAATATTGCAAAAATTACAAAACAACATCAATGGAGTATGAAAAAAAATCTTACTGAGCAGCTGATGTGACTGAGCTTGTAAGATAGTGATTAACAGTTGAGTCATCACCATCTATACATGTCTCAAGTGGTCTATCCAGGAGTAGAATATGGACGATTTTATCCTGGAAACATTAAAGATATTGATAAATCAAATTCACTCAAAGCCGTAAGCATAAACATTAAGGTCCAGATCTCATTAACCTTTCCCATATTCTAGCTGGTGGAAAGAGTTCATGCGTTCACAAATTACAGGTGATAATATTCACACAATTTTTGTGCAAATTTTGCTGAAAAATCTGTAAATGTACTATGTCTAACTAGAGGTGAATCACTCAAAGCCATAAGCAAAAAAATCAAGGCCCAGATGTCATAAACTTTTCCCATATTCTAGCTAGTGGAAAGAGTTCATGTGTTCACGAATTACAGGCGATAATATTCACACAATTTTTGTGCAAACTTTGCTGAAAAATCTAAAAAAATCTGTAACTATACTATGTCTGACTAGAGGTGAATCACTCAAAGTTGTAAGCACAAAAATAGTCCAGATGTCATGAACCTTTCCCATATTCTAGCTGGTGGAAAGAGTTCATGCCTTCACAAATTACAGGTGATAATTTTCACACAATTTTTGTGCAAACTTTGCTGAAAAATCTGTAACTATACTATGTCTAACTAGAGGTGATCCTTTTCCATTTGAATGTCAAAAATTGACTGCAATTCCAGACAAATGAAATAAATAAGTGCATGAATAAATCAATCCAACACCCCAGACCTCTCTTGCAGGAGAATCAGAGCTTCCAGGTTGTAGTTTTTCAGTGGGTCTGACTTCTGGATACTAGTATATGCATCAGGTTAATGAATATTTTGTACATTTAATGTGTAAGAATGGTAGTGTGCAGGATCCCCGCCACATGGACCTTAGGTCAAAGTTTGTTAATGGCTGGCTTTTATGGTTTGAATGACATCAAAGCTGCTAGTAATTTATTCCATAGTGCTCATAGTAAAAATGGACTTCCAGGCCGTAGTGTCTCAACTGACCCAACTCCTGGATGCTGGTATATGCATCAGGTCAATGAACATTTTGTATGTTCAGTTTGAAAGAATGGTAGTGTATGGAATTTGCACCATGCAGGCCTCTGTTTGAAGCTCACTAATAGCTGGGTTTCATGGCTTGAATTACATCATTGTCACTAGTGACAGGATTGTTACAAAGGCAAACCAAATAAAAGCTTTAGGGCCGGCTCACATGCAAGTGATGTCAGTGTTGTAGAAAGGGACTTCAGGGTTGTAGTTTCTCAGCCAGCCTGACTCCTGAATGCATATATGCATGCATATATATATATATATATATATATATATATATATATATATATATATATATATATATATATATATATATACACACACATACATACATACATACTCCCTTACAAGGGAGGTATCCAAAAAACAAAGGGATAAAAACCATTCCCACCCATTCCATTCCAATTACACTCCACTCCCCTCCACCCTCTATATATATATATATGTATGTATATACATAGGGTCTTCATCACAAAGCTTTATGATCAAGATCCTGCAGGTCAAAATGTTGAGGCATTAAAATTCTCCTATTAATCTTCATCTACTTCATTCACCTTCAATCTCATTTGCCATTTTATAATTTATTCAACACACACACACACACACACACATATCTATATGAATTCATCCTTCCTATATCTAGATCATCATTATCCAGAATTTTACACTATCCAGATTGCCATCCAGTCCTCCTGCATGGCTGGCAAGAGTAATGAGCAACTCTGATTTATCATGCAAAACTTGCATCACTTTCTGCCAGTGTCCCACCCTCCCTTGCAGCTGTCATCCAGTACAGATGTGGAGTTGTCTGTCCTGTATTGTTTTAAAAAGAGGTGTCCAGTGCTGCAGTATATTATCTTAAAAAATCACATTAAACTTATCATGTTTTATTGCATATGACCCCATGTGGTGATGACCTGACACCCATAGCCTAGTACTAGCCACAAATTATCATGAATTTCTATTAATTTTTTACAGTAAATTTTGATATGTAAATAATGATTTTCTGGAAAATTACACTAATATTCAAAAAATAATTTAATTCTTCCCTTTTCTATGAAATCTACTCTCAATACAAAATCTATTTATCTCAAAAAGGCTTCTAAAGGAGATAGACAGCCAAAGCATGCACCTCCTCCTACCCACCCCACACCCATTTGTTTCCCTTTTTTCTTAGTTCCTTGTAAATGAAGAATCATCCCTGTCCCCTACCCTCAACCCATGTCAGAAACAATGCAGCAAAACAAAGCACATTCACAGCAGAGCCCAAGAGCTGAAACTGGTTTAACCTTGCCACTTCATTTACATAGCAACTCTCCCTCCTTGTTGCCTCATGTGTGAACAGAGAAGACAAGTAGAAATCCCTCCAGGCAGTGTCAATTTATTGTCCATCCACACCTGTTCTCTAACCGCACCTATCTCTCACCTTCTCTCTTCCCAGCTCAACAGACCTACCCAATACCCAAGTCATCTTTCATCTCATTCATCCATCTCATTCTTGGTCCTCCCCTTAAGTTCACTCCAAAGACCTGGGTCTGTTAGGTACTGGGTTTACTGACACTTTGGTTTTAAGGATAAGAATCATGTGATTTCCACCCCCCACACCCATATAATCAGTATGCAATTGTGTAATCAGAGTGGGTCAAAATACCTGCCAAGAATTTCATTGCTGTGCCCCAGATGTTTAAGGTAATATTTTGAACTCTTTGCTGGGCCTTATGAATTTGAATTTTTTCAACCTCTTCATATTTTTTTTCATGTATTTATTGATAAAAGGCAGAGCTTCTGTATCTAGCTTTACCATACATGTAATTTTTATCTGTTGTCAATACATATATATTTATGTATGTATGTGTATATATATATATATATATATATATATAAAATGAAAATATATACACCTATTTACAAATACATGTGTACATTTATACAATATGTTTACAAATTAATCAAACCATAGAGCTGCATAAAAGAAGCAACTCAAGATATTAGTATGAGCCTTACCTCAACTGTTATCAAATATTCTGTGATAATGGTGGCTTTGGTTATAAGAACCTCTGCATCCTTGTCACTATAGGAAATAATGGCTCGTGGGTCCTCTCCAGTAATTTCATAAATCAAGGAATTTCCAAATAGCTGACTGCAATATTGAGAACTGAAATACAACATGAGATACAGTCAAATGCACAATATTACATAAAAAATATGATTATCAATGTAATCTGGACTATAGAAATAGTAATAACTTATCAAAGTAATGGGAACCCTGAAAGTGAATATCAACATAAAGATGAAAGAGTAATGTTAAGTTTGGTAAAAATTAACTCCTGCAATGTGGCCACGTTACATACTAGAAAATTTTAGCTTCCGTGTGTATATATGAGAGAGAGAGAGAGAGAGAGAGAGAGAGAGAGAGAGAGAGAGAGAGAGAGAGAGAGAGAGAGAGAGAGAGAGAGAGAGAGAGAGAGAGAGAGAGAGAGAGAGAGAGAGAGAGAGAGAGAGAGAGAGAGAGAGAGAGAGAGAGAGAGAGAGAGAGAGAGAGAGAGAGAGAGAGAGAGAGAGAGAGAGAGAGAGAGAGAGAGAGAGAGAGAGAGAGAGAGAGAGAGAGAATTTTGTCTTCTTTGTTTTTTGACAAAAACTTAAGTAAATCATATCACCAATGCTATTTATTCCCTTTCAATCATCAATGTTCCTTACTTTGAGTTGGTGTGCTGGTACAATGTATGAGCCTCTGAAAGTAAAGAAATAGACATATTAGTTCTTGCATTACTATCTTCTGCAATGAAAATATTTCTTTACCATGGAAACTCAACCTTGCTTGGCAAGTTTTAACTTGCTAAAATAATATCTGCACCTTCATTTTATATTTCATATATCCAAATTCTACTGCACAAGGTAAAGTTTATTCTTAACATAAAACATGAAGAATATTGTCCCTAAAGAAAACACTTTACTATAGCTATCAATTACAGGAGGAACTAGTTTTACAAAGAATGTAGTACATAATAATTTCTTTATTTACTTCTGCCTTCTATTAATCTAATATCAAACATATAATGTATTCAAAACACTGGGGGACAAATCAAAATATTTATGGTGCCTCACATTTTAAACCTGATTATAGGTATATGCAACCCAGTGAATACAAATATGTTGTGTTGTCTTTAACCCCTAATTATGTGCACAAGGTATAATTTATTCTTAACATAAAATATGAAGAATCTTATCCCTAAAGAACACACATTGCTATAGCTATCAATCATAGGAGGAACTAGTTTTACAAAGAATGTAGTACATAATGATTTTTTTATTTACTTCTGCCTTCTACTACTCTAATATTAAACATGTAATTTATTCAAAACACTGGGGAACAAATCAAAATATCTTTGGTGCCTCAGATTTTGAACATGTTTATAGGTAGATTCAACCCAGTGAATAAGAATATGTGGTATTGTCTTTAGCCCCTTCCATACAATGTCACCTACATAGACGTCATGAGGTTTGAGTAGGTATATGAGGATGCCAGCATCGGGGGTTTTGATTACAGTGAGACCTCTCATTAATGGACGTTAATTAGCCGTGTTTTCGCTGTTTTCAGTGTTTTTGGTGCTGTTGTTTAGTGCGTGCAATCACTATACCACCCGAAAACCACTCCAAATCAACGGATTATTCACATCAACGGACACTGTTATCCCCTTTTAGTTGTAGCCGAGTGACCCCCATATTCTGTTAACTGGCTTGATCATATCTTCTGTGGTTATTAATACTCAGAGTGAAAGAGAATGAGTAATACAGCTGTAACTTTATATCTTATAATGTGAGTATTGTAATGCACCATCAAATCATCGTACATCTGGCAGCTGATACTGCTAAAGAGAATTTTACTCGTATTGCAGAGGTTAAGGCAGAGATGTGTGCATGTGCCTACTTGTTTCTTCTAAACAGTTGCAGTCTGGTTTACATTGCTTAAGAGGGATACACAAAACAATTATATGTGTACAAAATGTCCTTTGTATGAAACACTTGTGTACGAAACAACCATCCCCAGGGATCAGGTCTCTCAACTTGGTCATTTGTATCAAATGATTTGTATTCTGGCATAAACATGGGGCTATTATTATTTGTTTGTGACAATTCTCTATTGTGCTGGTGGCATAATTGTAAGCATTCTGGTCTCACATCTGCTTTGTTGTGGGTTCGAATCCTGTACCTTTCTCCAATTCCTGGCACGGACTACCAGCACCAACAGTCCAAACACAAAGAACAAAAGCAACAGTTTCTGCCACAGTTATGCATCTACTTGCAAAAGCTTTTCACCACCACCTATTAAAAGTAATGATAGCATTTCCTCAAAGGTCTACCAAATGCATTTTTTCTCTACTCTAGATCAACTCTTCTGACCCAGGGGAGTGGACAGGATGCAGGGATGACCCGTCATCCAGGAGGTGCCAAGATAAGAGGGAGGGAGGAGGGTGGAGGGGAGTGGAATATATAGGAAATGGAATGGGTGGGAGTGGTTTCTATGCCTTTCTCTTTTTGGCTACCCCCCATGTAAGGGGGAAAAAGCCTTTGGTATATGTATGTATATCAACTCACCATGTCAATTACACAATCTTTTTTTAATTAATATCTTCAGCAAATGCATGATCTTCCTATTCATCAACCTATATACCAAGGGTTTTTTCCCCCTTATAAGGGAGGTAGCCAAATCAAAGGCACGCACAAATGTATGGTGTTCATTATACTATTTTTCTTTAGATGTGCAATGTGTTTTAAATAATGCACACATGCTTCCTTTGGTTATCCATGTAAACGAGGATGACTGGGAAAAGCATAAGGCAAATGTTTTACAGTAAAAACCCCATTCTAACAAAATATAATTTCTCCAAAAATTCCTAGGCTTCATAAAGATCCAATTTGGTGTCTGTTTATGGTACTTCTGGTATGTGAGACATGACAGGTAGTCAAAAATTATAAACGTTACAATATTAAATCCATTGTAAGGGGCACCATCCTAGCCTTCTGATAGGGGAGGGAGTTTGTGACATTAAAACAAATCATCATCATCACAATACTGGTGTTACTTTACATGCCAGTATTGTTGGAGATGGTATAGCATGATGGTCATAAGAAACTCACTGTTTTCACTTCATCCTACAGTTACCATGGGTTCCACAAAGCAAAAGCAAGATTCATCATCTTCAGAAATCAGAAAAAAAAGGACTTTACCCATTTGCAAGAAATTGGAAATACTGCACCATTTTTAAATGGGAGACTTTAAGCATGCTTGTGCATGTATTTGGTAAAAGATCCAAAAGATCTACAATTTGAAGGTCCAGAAAAAAAATGAAGTTTTTCTGTGAAACTGAAACAGTCAAAAATATGGCAAAGTGTAAAAATTTGAAAAAATCAAGTTTCTAAAATAAGATTAAGTGTT
Organism: Oratosquilla oratoria; assembly: GCF_046742065.1. Taxonomy (NCBI): domain Eukaryota; kingdom Metazoa; phylum Arthropoda; class Malacostraca; order Stomatopoda; family Squillidae; genus Oratosquilla; species Oratosquilla oratoria. The sequence continues at coordinate 54,844,406 of NC_134778.1, read as the reverse complement.
ATCTGACTGATTTACACAGCAATGTGTTGAAAGCAAGCCAATATCTAGACCATTAATCATTACTTAAATAAAAAAAATATATAAGTTGAATAGTGAACAGTTGTGTGAATTCTCAGTTGAATGGCTTAATTGCTTCAAGGATAGGCATGGATTCAGTGGTGTAATATCTTATATTACTGCATGTGAATTACACTTTTGAGTGCTGTTCTGTAACTTTTGAATAGCCATGATTGGACATCCTTTTCTGCGAAATATTTTATATAACAAAATGTATTTGGTTCCAAGGTGTTTCATTAGATTTGGATTTCACTACATATCATTTTAGAAATTATTTACATGTTATGGCAACACAATTTGTTCTCACTACCCCACCCCTCCGGAGCTAAACTTGGCAAAACAAACAAACACCACCAATAACCCTACTACCACAGAGGTCCACCACATCCCTTCCCCCCAAAAAAGAATGTCAGAAATCAGTGTTTTACAGTATCATTCATATGAATATGGCACTGAATTCTACTGCAAATTACTTATTTTAGATTTTTTCCACCCCCTGGGTTGGCACAAAAATTTGTGAATTTCAGTAAAAATGACACAAGCAAGTTTGTTATATTTAGCACAACCAGGATGCAAGAAGCAAACTGTCCTACTATATACACATATCTGTCAAGCTACTGTGGTGTCTTGCTGTAAAATTTTGTGTTAAAGACCATAAGTTTGTGTATTAAAACAGTAATTAATCCATAAGAAAATATTTTTTGTCATCCAATATTTGTTTCAAAGCAAATGCACAATGAAAACACAATGACACAGTATGAATGCCACATAATGAAAAACAGTAATGTTTACAAAAGTTCTTGTAAACAGTATTGTTTTTCATTATGTGATTAATACAAACACATTACATGCGCAGAAAAAGCGCAAGATTTTCAACTTTCGCTGTAAGACTTGAAAATAATAAAAATTATGTAAGACTTACACCAAAAAATGTAAGACTTGACAGGTAAGTATACAACATTCACCCTCCTTTTCTCTGCCATCACTGTTACGTAGATGACCAAGGGAAGCATATGCATACTGCATTACAAAACAAAAACAAAACATTTACATGATATAAAAACCTTACTTTTGCAGGAGACCTTCATTTAAGAAAAGTTGAGTAACTGACAATGTGAACTGAACTAAAATACAAAAAATTACAAGGCAACATGGTAAACCTCTATAGATATAATACGGTTATTTCTACTTAAATTCATCTATCTTTATGCCAATCAGGGACAAGGTTTGAAAAATAGAATGAGAGTTATTTGTGGTAGAAATCTATCAGATTCACATGAATCTTAATATAAAACATTGATTTCTAACATTCTTTATTTAGGAGGATGGATGGACACCACCTGATGGATTTCTACAGAAATGTTACCAAGGAAATTTCACTAAAACAAAAGATGCCTTAAAAACAAAACAAAAAAATGAAAATCTTGCATGCAGGATAGGAAAATGATATCCAAACATTAATTGACATATCTCACCAACAAAGAATGTTGAAACTGGAATGTTCTTCAATGATGCTTCCTGGGGAACACAAACCAACCATCTTGGCTCACACCAATTTAATAAGTCGATTTCATGGTTCTCCTGTCATTTAAAGAAATCTATTAGTCAATGAATATTGGTAATAACAAGTCAATAAATATTCTGGGTAGCTCTTTCCCATAAAACTATCTAAGATTACACCTCATACAAGTTTCATTACCATTAATCACTATAACCCATGAAAATTTACATTATCACGATAGGTGATAGAATAACAAACAAAATTATGTAAGGAAAGTTATTTGTTAAACAGATGATGTCATCTTGTATCATACCAATGCAACTCTAAAGCAGCGATCTATATCATCAACTGATCCACCTGTTCACTTACCCGTAGGTAATTATAGAATGAATTCCTATTTAGAGTTCCGTCTGACATGATTATAGGTCCAGTTCTTTACATTGCCTCCTGTATTGTAATGTTTACACATCCCCTCATATGCTACTACAGGAATGCCAAACGTAAACAAAGGCAGGTGAATGGTAATGAGGGAAAACTGTCGTACTGTCTCCGAGTAAACGCATGCGCAGGTACACACACACAGAAAAAAAAATATATATATTATTCAGTGAGAAGTGGAACAATTATAAAAACAATAGACAGTCAGATATAAGAATGTTTCCTCCCGATAAACATAGTAAGAGCGTGAGTGAAACAAGAGGACCAAAAGGTTTTTCAGTGCATGAACGAGATGAATTTTTTTTATAAAATATTAATCCACCATAGATTATAATTTGCAGCCTGTAGTCTCCGCACACATGGCCAAACTTTTTTCACTTATTAGGTTACGGGTACCATGGATCCTTCCCCACTGTCGGAGGGCGAAATAAAAAGAATTAAAATATAAATAAATAAAAAATATTATCATGCCCTTACACCCCATAGTGCCGACCCCTTCCCCACGGCAAAGTGCCTCCCCGAGGCAAAGTTCTCAGTGACGCCCCCTCCCCCACACCACCATCCCTTAGACTGTTTTAGCTACTGGCTTGCGAAATAATTAAACATGTTTTGATATTTGTATTTAATGTCCCTGTTGCAGAAAGGATAAAGGTAAATATTTCATAGTATGTTGATTCTAACGTAAAATTCGTACATTAAAATATTCAGGGCTCCTTTGCCCTTTTTTATTATAACTATTTTGTCAGCCTTATCATCTTATGGTCGGCATGTCCAGACTAGAATTCCCGCCCCCTAAATGTGCTGCCCCACCTCCCATATGAGGGCCCTGATTTACATGAAGCTTTTAGGAGGCCATGTTGTCAGGTCGGAGTAAATATATACATTTTTTTTTTAGTTTTGTTTCATTATACCTTCTCACTGGCCAGGCTGATAAGCACACAGTTGTGTGTACCAAACTTTGCATGTTTTGTACGGCAGTTTGGTCGGCAGTTTGTCAGAAATAAAAAGAAGAGGAATTTCGCCGTTTTATATTATATTTTCATTTCGGTTTTTCCAACGTTGGTGGGCCCGTAAACCAACGAATTAAAAAGTTTGGCCTAATGCAGAATGAAAGCATGCTAAAATACGCAAACGCCAACCGAAATTGTTTGGGCCTTGCAGAAAAAAAAAGTAAGAAAGACTAGAACAATGGACTAGAGATCAAGAAGAGGTAACATAATTAGTGAAACATCAAATTGTGTTGATGTCCTAGGTCAAAATGCGTTTTTTACACTTGTATCTTAGGTAAAGTCTGTCGCAATAAAACTGCTCGACAATTGAGGATGATAGTAATATGACTGTTGTAAATTGAGAAGCTATTGTTAATATGATGTAGGCAGCAAAAAGTAATCAGTGCTTACAGCATAGGGCTGGCGTCCTTCAGAGAAGGATTGAGTAAACAAAAAAAAAAATAGAAAAAATAAAGCCAAAGCATCTTTTGTTAAGAAAATTCACGTTTAATAGTGGAACCAAATATGAAAATGAAGGAAGGAAAAAAATGCATTAAATATCAGCTGTTAAAAGAAAAATTGATACTGTTACGGCGAAGAATGTGCTGACTCGTCGAGATTAGGAAAGGTGAGTTCGATCAGAAAGATAAGGTAAGATAAGAATCTAAGAATGGAGAAGACTGCTAGAGACCATAAGGTATACACCGGTCAGTTCCATGTCCATTACAAGCTATCATCCTTATCCATGAAGTTATCTAATCTTTGCCAATAAAATTAATAGTGATGTTAGTAAGTTTCCAGATGACACTAAGATAGGACGTCATACAAGATCTGGGGAAAGATGCTGGGATACTGCAGGGGGATCTTAATAAACTGTTTGCATGGTCAGAAAAATAGAAGGTGGACTTCAACGTCTCAAAGTGCATCGTGTTAAACGTAGAATGACACGGCACATTCAACATAATTTAGATAACGCCATTGAGAACGGAATGCGAAAGGTATTTGGGAGTGTGAGTCATGGTCTTATATCCAGGAAACAGTGCATAAGAGCCAAAGAATCCGTTTAAGATGTGGAATACGTTGTGAGTTGCCATTCTACTTAATCGACATTTTATACATGTCTCTCTATTATTTCCCATGCATGTGATATTTAATCATTTTACATTCTGTATAAAGTAAAGGAAGTTGTATAGTACACTGAGTTTCGCATTTTAGGGTACAACGATAGAGCTCATATCACCTATCTCACTTGTGGCACCTCGGCGTGGCAACATGGGAGGGAAAAAAGCGCTGTGCAACGTGTCATAGAACTTTTTCAAATCGTTGTTTTAACCCTAGAAAGTGATACTCATTGTACTATACATCTACCTTTACTATATACAAAATAGAAATAGATAGCATATAGATGAGAAACGAGAGAGAGAGAGAGAGAGTGGGGGGTATGAACGAAGGCTGATTTGCCAGAATGGTCTAGTAATACAGCACATTTCTTCTTCATATGACCTTAATCCCACTGTATTTCAGGGTCGGCCGCTCGAGTTATCCTTCTCCATTTGATCCTATCCATTGCATCCTCCTCTTGCACTCCTAGTTTCCTCATTTCACACCTGGTTGCGTCTCTCCATCTCATTCTTTGTCTTCTTCATCCCTTAACATCGGTCATCATCGCCTTCTTCACTGGTTCGTCCTCTCTTCTTTCAACTAAGCACGACGTGTCCCGGGTTGATTCACACTATCGGTCCGGTCGCGCTCCAGTCTCGCTACGCTCTCGGTCCGGTCCAATATTGTCTCATTAATTTCAATGGAAGCATTCACACTGGCGCTCTCGCTCCAGTCTCGCTCCGGTCACGGTTCCGTCAAAAGATATTTTTACTGGAGCGAGACTGGACCGTGAGCGCCAGTGTGAACTCAGTTGCCACGGTCCTGCTCCACTCCAGTCGAGATTCAGCCTTCATATAAGCAAGTAGTGTTACCCTCTGCCCTACCAAACCATGGATAATCCAAAGGAAACACCACAATGGGATCATGAGAAAGTTAGAAAAATGATAAAAATACATTTTCTTTTTATTTATCACTGATACAATGACAATGCGTACAGCGAGGATATTCATAAGCACCAACTGAATACAATATAACCTACAAAACTTACTTTAATTTTGTGGATTTAGATGAAATGCTAATAGAATTAGTCAAAAGGTAAACCAGAGCTGTATGACCTGACTTCGCTGCACTACAGTGATAATGTTTGCATACTTATCATATTGCCAAGGTACTGAGAGAAAAAAAATACACATTATTAACCGAAGAAAGAAATTCCATATGTATAATAACAACCTATTATCCACTGCGGAAATGCATCTCCTTAGCTCACTCAACAAATATTCCTACACAAGTTTGTTTGTCTACTTATATTTTATCATTTTGCCAAGGCATTGAACCAGCTGGGGAGCTGAAATAATCTCTCAGTGTTTCTCTCGCGCCAAAAGCCTCCTTTGTAGCATTTCCCCCTCTTCCTCTCATTGAACGTACTGTGTTTGACAACAGTATCTGGTAATGCAACAGCATTTGAGTGTATCAGATTGTGAAGTATGCATGTTGTTGTAATGATTGCATTAGCGTTAGAAGGCATAGCTTTAAGTTTCCTTAAATATATTCTGAAGGTTTGCACTAGAATACCAAATGTGCACTCAACTATCCTCCTGGCTCTAGATAATCTATAATTAAAAATCCTCTTCTCTATCTTATGTTCAGTCTGTGAACCTGGGTAGGGCCTCATCAAATTTCTCTTCAGCGGGAAAGCCTCATCTCCCACTATAACGTATGGTGCAAGCACATCAGTGCCAGGAAGTGCAGCATCTTCTTGTACATTTCAAGTCATCCTCAATTTTGGATAGTATTTTCTCAAATGTTCCTTTGTTCATTCTGAAATAGCTGTGGAATTTACTCTCATCATCAATAAGACGAGGATACAGAGTATGAAATTCTCCTTCAGTCTTCCTATCTTGCAACATAGGATGAACCCACAATCTCTTTCTTTTTCTATTTTCTTTTCCTTCTTCTTCTTCTTCATCAAGTGCAATAGCGAATATTGCCAACTCGGCGTCAGAAAAGTCACACTTCCTTCGTAACTGATGGTAAGACTTCTACTGGTATCGAGGGAGGGGCGATGACGGGAGCGAGAGCGGACCGTACGTGTGAATGCCTCAGAACCGAGAGCAGACCGAGAGTGGAACGTGACCGGATCGATAGTGTGAATCAACCCTAAACGGACTCCTTGGAACGTACAGAACAAAAGCGCAGAGGTAATCATTTAACTCTATCTGGTGATAGTTGAACCCATCCTTGACGATGCGGTACAGTTTTGGTCTCCGTCCCAATGTATGGATATTAATTCATTAGAATCAGTACAGAGGACAGTTATCAAAATTATATAAGGTATTAGAAATTTACATTACGAAGATAGGTTTAGGTGCCTTAAGTGTAACCACTTTGATTGTTAAAGGTGTCTCATTTTACCGGAATATGCCTTTGGCACTTCCAAAGTCAATAATAGCTAAATGTATTACACAAAAACTCCTTCGTTTTTTTTATTTATTGCAATTTGAAATTATATCGTCCGCTTCAAAACGTCGTCTGCTTCAGTCATTCTCGTAAAACCTACATACCCGTGGCGCCATCAACTCAGTGACGTCACAGAACTGTTTATTCTTTATGCATCGTTATTGTATTTGATGGATGGTGATTGTGTCGCCTGCCGCAGGTTATTTAATATCATATTAAGGAATTCTGAAAATGAAGAAAGAACTGCACGAAGAAAACACACGATTGGGAGGAAATTTTTGAAAAAAAAAGAGGCAGATGATAATAATATATTGATACAAACGATGATGAGAGAGATTTTTTATTTCTATCTCTGGGTAACGATACTGGGTTCTGACATGTCTCATAAGCGAGTATTTACTCACAGCGGGAGAGAGTATAAAAAGAAAGTCCACGATGTATTTCTAAACCTATCTTAGCCTACACCACGTGACCACACTCAATACGCAATATCACCACTAGACTAAGCATACACTACACGATGCTCACGTCGATACTTCGTCTTATCCTGACAATGACACAGACAAGATTGGGGGTTAAGTAATTTCACTATAAAAACAACAGAAACCAAACGAGGGGAAACAAACATCCCTCTGATTCAGACGACGTCATACAACTTATCCATTTCACAAAATTCTAATCCAACACTATGTGACCTTAGATCCAATGCAAATATTGACCTACGGTAGTTAACCAAATTCATTAAGTCGCACTTCATAAATAAATGTAATCGAGACGAGGAGAAACACGTTTAAGTACAAGACAACGCTTGAGGAATATGACCTCGCTAGCGGGTGCACCCTGAATGATCAGGGTATTACCTTGCTGGCTGGCGTACGATATCGCATACCAAAATAGGTAGACATATCTGCTCTCCGTAGCTACAGAAACATATGCCTGAATAATCTTACATCACTTTCGTAATAATATTATTAATATATAGAACTAATAGAGAAAGGTAGGAGAAAAAATCAAATGACAACCGCTCAAAAACAATATTATTCACGTACAGAACATAAACGGGAAGCTAAATGATGGGGCTAAATTTTCTTACAATAATACTAAATGGCCTTTCAAAAAGCATTTTGCAAAACAAATGATAAGGGATATTGTTTTTGGAATTCCTTATTAAATCTGCCAGATAAATTAACTTAGAAAAATAAAACCAGGAGAAATAATGAGTGAACAAAAATGCATAGAATAAATATAACAAAAGGGATAATAAAACAAAATAAGACAAGATATGGTGTGCAGTATGGGAACAAAAAAAAAGTGCCATATGCTGGAACGAATTGGTATGTTCTTAGCGATATTTGTATTGAAGCTTTCGTTTTTATAGCATGTAAACAATCTAAAATAGGGTATCTAACTTGTACAAATAATTATTAGTTCTATCTAGTAGTAAGAAATCACCATAATCAACCTTTTTTTACTAGCACACTTGGGCCGAGATAAATAAATATATATATATATCATATATATATATATATATATATATATATATATATATACCATATATATATATATATATATATATATATATATATATATATATATCACGTTGTAGACATCTATATTTACAAAGTTTGTGACACCTAGGAGGCGTAGCATAAACGTGATGCAGGATTGTCTAGGGGCACACTAACCTTACGTTTTGAGTACCTAAAGACAACATTACCGAACTGACATGCACACAGGTAAACATCAATGATACATAAATATGAAAACTTCTTAAGACAGATATTTCGGTTCAAAATGATAGCCTGTAACTATACTCTCTATCCACACATCTATTGTCAGAGATATTTAGGGAGCCGAGACTACGTTCAAAAGACGATAAAAGGTTCTCATTATAGCTGAAGGAATCGTCTGTTTCGCTACGGGACGACATTGTTAATAAAGATGGCGTGGCTTGGTACACAAACGATGACGTTGTTAGAACTATAATACCAAGAGATGGCATTGTATGTTGTGCTCTAGAATGGATATCAGCAGACGACAAACGTTTTATCAAAAAGTCACTCTTTTTTTTTTTTTTTTTTTTTGAGATGAGATTTTTTCAAAACATGGGTCTCGCGAAAAATAACATTACGAGAGAAAAAATGCCAAGTTGTACCTGAGCATGGTGACCCTGTACTTACACTCAAAAGACGAAGAGTGCGGGGTGATCAAATAAAAGTATTCTAATGGGTGAAAGGTTTTAACAAGAACCATGAAGGCAAGGTCATCATATCAAGACAACACGGCAAGATTCATAATAATGAATTTAAATTGGACAATTTTAGGTTTAACAAGAACTGGTTTAAGAATAAAGTGGTTATCGTATGGAACAGACTTAGTAACCATGTAGTGAGCGTTAGAGAAGATTAGACAACTTTATGGGTAAGGATGATAGATGGTAATGGACATGGAACGACCTAGTGGAGACCTTATAGTCTCTTGCAGTCTCCCCTATTCTTATGTTCTTATGTCACACCTTCGACATGTTTTTTTGTCACACTTTGCATGCCTAAATACCGCCCCGGGGAAAGTTCTAAGTGACTCCCCCCCCCCCTCTCCCCCATCACCACTTCCCATCTCCACCATCCCTTACAGCCTGTTTTAGCTATTGGCTTGCGAAATAATTAAACGGATTTTAAAATTTGTATTTAATGTCCCTATTGCAGAAAGGATAAGGGGAAAATATTTCATATTCTGTTGATTCTAACGCAAAATTCGTATATTACGGTAAAATATTCAGGGCTCCTTTGACCTTTTTTATTATAATTATTTTGTCAGCCTTGTGGGCGGCATGTTCAGACTAGGATTCCCGCACCCCACCTAAATGGGCCTCCCTAAGGCATATGGTGATATTGTAGTGACGTTATGCATCCTATGACCCGTCACACACTGATCAAAGAAATCTTCGGAGCTAGCCTTTCCAAGTTCCCGTAGTTGGCAAGCGTAGTTCGCAAGGGTGTCCCTGCCAGCCAGCGGTCAGCCAATCGGGAACTTGGAAAGCTCCTCACGTTCCCGCCAGCCTCCTTTTAAAGGTCGGCGTTTCGCTAAGATGGGCAGAACAGTACCGACCAGCGCACAAACAACATCTCGTCCAGTCTTCTAGGCGTCCCATCGAGCCTCGCCGTCATCATCTGCTACCGCTTCGCTGACGTTAGGCTCCACGTCCAGCTACAACCATTAGCTCCACTAAGCTGTGGCCTTAGTCCGAGCTTCACCTATATTTCTCATGTGACACTTCTAGTGTCGCATCTTGTGGCTAATTACCTAAAAAAAGAGATTAGATATTTTGTGTTGATTTTCATTTGTCCTGCCGTTGTTCCAAACTAAAACTACTACAATTTGCCTCCCCCTGCCCCCCCCCCATGTGAGGGCCCTGCCTTTGACCTCTCGTTGTCAAAGGCCTATGGGAAATATGACTTCATCTTTATTGGAGTGAAAGTATTGCAAAACATGCATTATAGATTATCCACATAAATGGGTATTAGAGACGAGAAGTGTGCTGGAATAATCAAGACAGAGACAGAGTTAGAGATGTCACCAGGTGGCAATATTAAAAGAATAAACATGAATAGTTATAGAATGGCAACTCACTATTCCTTACGATGGTGACCAACCATGCCTTATTTAGTATAGTCGTATACATAAACAAAAGATTATGCTATCAGAAATATAATTGGGAGTCGCTTTTATTTATCCTGGAAAACTTCAATACAAATAGTCACTCACAAATATTCGTTTTCTATAGTAAGCTTGACATAGAAAATGTACATTAATCCGTTGTATTTTCGCAAAGTTAACTTTCAAAAACGTGTAAATAGAGTTGAAGAAGTTCTAATGGAACAGTAAATAACAAAATCGACTCCATAATAGCAAATTATAGTAAATATGACCAAATAATGACCATAGAAAAGTAGTTTACCAGGTTAAATCTATTTTTCGAGTTGAAAGAAATAAACTGGTTTTCAAAATGAAAATAAAACTTGCTGTTAAACTTGCATTGGGAAAGGATTATAGATACGAATTTAGGATGGAGATTTAGAAAACATCACTTTAAAACGATAAGGCAACATCAAAACTAATAACTACAATGCCCTAAACATCACTGGAGAATAAGTTGATTAGTACTGTAATAGCTGCAATCACATAAAAAATTACGTATAACAAAGTTCGGGTGAGGACACAGCAAATTTAAATATAAGAAATAGCACCATGATATATAAAGAACTAATAATAAATAAAAGAATCCTCATTTCTGGCTATCATTTGAGAGCAGAAAACATTTTTAACCTGGCGCTTAATCTTTATTAGTTAGTAATAATCTTATGTTAGACGGGAAGTCGTTCCATAATACAGAACTATTGTGATAGAAGCTGGTTTTGCAGAAGGAGCCAGCGTGTCTGATTTGGTAGCAGTCTCAGCTATTTCTGGTGCAGTTGTGTACTATTGGTTGTAAATTGTATCCTAGGTAATTTGGAGCATTATTATTGTAAAAGTTGTATACATGATTTAGTTTCAGTTGTTTAACTCGGCAATCAACTAACAATATTTCCACTTTTGCAAACTCTTCATCTCCTATATAGCTCCTGCAAGGCAAGTCTAATATAAATCTTATGTAACCCACTGTACTATGAGCTACAAGCATAATCAAAATGACATTGAATGAGTGCATACATCAGCATCTTCTTTGTTTTTAAATCAAAGTGTTTAGCGTTTCTGTATAAGAATATTATATTATTTGAGCATTCAATGAGAACTTAATCATCTATGACCTCTCCAGACAAATTTTGGTCTAAAGTTTTCATATTATTTAGTCTCTTAATTCTTTGTCACCATATTTGACTTTTAAAATCATCACACTGTTTCAGTTTGTGTATTTGATCCAAGAGACTTAGGTCTTAGAAAATGTGTATCTGATTCAAGAATTTAATGACTACGGTGAACCATAAGCTCTTGTCTTATGAATACATTGAACTACCATCTTCATCGTGTCATGGGAGTTCATGGCATCAAAAACCTACTTTTCTTGTGGCACGTCAGTGGCCTATTGTCATATGACAATTGTTCCTCTTGTCGTTGGTTTCCGCCGTTGTTCCAGAGTGTCGTGTCACTTTGGCACGAAACCCCAAATTTGCAGTTTTATTCCTGAAACCGTCTCAATAAGTCAGAGCTCAGTTAATCAAAAGTGACTGGAGAAGAGTTCTTCGTAAAGTTCAGCAGGACATGTGATCATCAAATCCGGCAAAGAAAAGAAATTAGTTTAGGTCAGGATTTCATGAAACTGAGTGATCATAATTTCAGTAATCATCAGTGTCACGAAAATAAGAATATTATTGTGACCTTAGCCGAAACAAGTAACATAATATCTATTTCATGTGTGTGTGTGTGTGTGTGTGTGTGTGTGTGTGTGTGTGTGTGTGTGTGTGTGTGTGTGTGTGTGTGTGTGTGTGTGTGTGTGTGTGTGTGTGTGTGTGTGTGTGTGTGTATTTACCTAGTTGTATTTACCTAGTTGTATATTACGGGAAGGGGAGCTATGCTCGTAGGGTCCCGTCTTCATTTCTCATTTTATCTAAACAATTTTTAAATTCATGTATTGTTTTTGCACACACCACTTTCTCATCTAACTTGTTCCAACTGTCTATTACTCTGTGAGGAAAGCTGTTCGTTTTCAAATCTCTTCTATAGCTGTCTTTTTTTATTTTCTTTCCGTGTCCTCTTGTATTTCTGTCATCCCATTTTATCAGATTCTCTCTATCAGTAATTTCTATGCCTTTCATGATTCTGTAAATAGCTATCAAATCTCCTCTCTCTCTTCTTTGCTCTAGTGTCTGTAGTTCAAGTTTTTGTAGTCTCTCTTCATATGATAGTTTTGAGAGTGTTGGTGCCAGTTTTGTAATTGTTCTTTGCTCTTTGTATTCTTTCAAGTTTTTTTATACATTTTTTTGTACTTGGTGACCATATTGTTGCTGCATATTCTAATCTTGGTCTTATCAGGGTGATTAGGATTTTCCTCACCATTTCTTCATCCAGGTATGTAAATGCCACTTTGATTGTTCTTATTAGATTATAAGTTTCTCCAAAAATCTTATTTATATGTTTTTCAGGTGACATATTATTCATAACAATGACTCCCAGGTCCTTTTCATTTTCTACTTTTTTATTCCCTCTTCTCCCAAATTATATGATCCTGTTATTCTGTTTTTGCTTTTTCCAAATTCCATTATACTGCACTTTTTTGTATTGAACTCCATCTCCCACTTCTTACTCCATTCCTGTACTTTATTTAGATCTCTCTGTAGTGATTCACAATCTTCTTCAGTTTTCACTCTTTTCAGTAGTTTTGCATCGTCTGCAAAGAAGCTCATATAGCTTTCAATTCCTTCATCCATATCATTAATATATATAGCAAACATTATTGGGGCCAGGACTGTTCCCTGCGGGACACCGCTTATTACTTCATTCCATTTTGAGTGCTGGTTTCTTATCACTACTCTCATTTTTCTTTCTTGCAAAAAGTCTTCCATCCAATTTAGTAATTTACCTTGTATTCCTCCTTCAGATTCTAGTTTCTTAAGCAACTTCTTATGTGGTACTTTGTCAAAAGCTTTTTTTAGGTCTAGAAATGCACAATCAGCCCATCCATCTCTTTCTTGTATTATATCTATTAGCCTTGAATAGAAGCATATTAAATTGGTGACGCATGATCGTCCTTGTCTGAATCCAAATTGCCTTGGATTTAGTACGTTGTTTTTTTCCAAGTATTTTACCCATCTATTTTTGATCATTCTTTCACAAATTTTTGCTATTGTACTTGTTAGAGAGACTGGTCTATAGTTGGTAGGTTCTTCTTTATTTCCTCCTTTATATATAGGTACTATATTTGCTTTTTTCCAATCTTCTGGAACTTTTCCTTCTTTCAAGGAACTGCTTATTATGCTATGTATTTTGTCTGCCAGTTCATTCCTGCATTCTTTCAGAATCCAGTTTGCTATTTCATCTGGTCCATGTGATTTTCTGACATCAAGATTACTCAATTGTATCAATATTTCATTCTTTGATACTTCTATTTTTTCTATAGGGGGGACTTTCTCTTTCCATTCAATCTCTTCAGGTTGTATGTTCTCCCTTGTAAACACTGATTTAAAATGTTTGTTCATAATTTCCGCCATTTCCATTTCCTCAGTGTATTCAACTCCCCCTTGTCTTAATTTCTCCAAGTCCTGTTTGTTTTTCAGTTTATTGTTTACAAATCTGTAGAATAGTTTTGGTTGATCTTTACATTTTTCTATGACGTCTTTTTCATATTTTCTCTTTTCCTCTGCATGTTTGTACATATTCATTTCTATAACTGGTATATATTTTCCATTTTTCAGGTTTTCTGTCTTTTTTCCATCTGGTCCAGGCTTTGTCTCTTTTGTCTTTTAACTCCCTACAACTTTTGTTGTACCAGCATTTTACATATTCTTTTTCTTGTTTTTGTCTTGGGACATACTTTTCCACTCCTTTTTTGTAAATTTTTGTCAAAATATTCCATTTCTTTTCCACTGATGTTTCTTCTTTGTATATTTCTTCCCAGTTTTCTTGTTGAAAGAATTCTCTTATTTTATCAAAGTTTGTTTTTTCATACATCATTCTTCCTTTTCTATATTGTTCATTTCTTTTCATATATTTTTCTTCATTAAGTTCCAGTTCAATCAATATGTGGTCACTTTTACCTATTGGTGTTTTATATTCAATCTTGACCACTATTCTAGGTTCAGATGTAATTAATAAGTCTAGTCTCGATGGTTCTTCTTCATTTCTATACCTAGTGTTCTCCTGTATCCATTGTGTCATTGTGTGGTCAATAATCATCTCAAGTAGAGCGTTTCCCCATGAGTCATCTCCACCCTTTACTGTCATTTCTTCCCAGCAGATTTCTTTGCAATTAAAGTCGCCCATCATAACTATTCTTCCTCCATCTTCCATTATTTTATTTGATGTTATCTTTGTGTCCTCTAACATACTTTTATGTTCACTCTCCTCCCATGAGGCTGTTTTTGGAGGCACATAATTTATCACAAAATTTCTGCTCTTCTTATCTCTGTCTTCCACTTCTATCATAATCATCTCTACTGTATTCTTTCCATATATGACACCTTTCACGTTTATATCCTTCTTAGTCAGGAACATAACTCCACCCCCTTGTTTTTTCTCTCTGTTTCTAATCCAATAATTGTATGCATCATGTCCTACACTGTTGGGTGGTAGTGGGCCTTTTAATTTTGTTTCTACAATTCCCATTATGTCTGGTTCTTTTTCTTTCAAATAATCATTCAGCTCATTCAATCCTGTTATTAATCCATCTATATTTGTGTAAGACACTCTTAGTTTTCTGCCACTTCCATTGTGTTCTCTGTTTCCCTTATGTTTTTCTTTTGTATGTCGAACTTCCTTAGTTTCATGTTCACTACTCTCCAATAGAATCTCTCTTTCTCTGACTCCGTTCTGTTCTCGTTTTTTGCCTTAGCTTCCAGTCTTTTCTGCTTTTCTTCCTCTCTTTCCTCTTTATTCATTTCTCTTTTATCCATATCTTTTTGTATTGTTCACTTGTTGCTAGTTTCCCTGTTTTGGATAAGATATTCTCTGCCGTTGTTTGTGACTTGAATTTAATCTTAATTGGTCTGGTCTTGTCTGTGCTATACTTTCCGAGTCTAAATTTCTCTTCGATTTGTTTCATAATTTCTGGTTCATCTTCCTGAACTGATTCTAGTAATTGGCTTACTTTTTCATTTTCCTCTTTGATTCTTGTGGTTCTATCTGGGTTATGTTTCTCTTCCATTCCTAATATAATTATACATTTCTTTTTGTCTGCTAAGTCTCTTACTATATTCTCCCTCTGTCTCATCACTTTAATAACTGAGTTTTCAGTTTGTTCATTCATTTGCTGTCTGATTATGTCAGTGAATGCAACCTTGCTATTTTCTTGAATTTTTTTCCAACCTTCTTTGTTCTCCATATTATTCTCCTTTAAGACTTTATTCTCATCTTTTACTTCTTTTAACTGTTGTTTTAATTCTTCAATTTCCTTAGTTAAGTTTTTGTTCGCCCTCTCTAGTTCTTCCAATTTTTCAATTCTTCGTATTATACTGTCAACATTACCGAACCTACGCTCCAAGTCCTCGTTCATCTTATCGACCTTCTCTTCTAGTCTTGTCAGTCGGGGGGGGGGTTGTGTCCCCCCCACCCTCTTTAAATCCCTTGAAAATATTCTCATCACTTTCTACTATATTGCTCCTATCTATACCTCTAATCTTCACATTCCTATTAGACATGTCGTCATCATCCAGCTCGTCTTGCGGTCGTTTGTCTACCTTTCGGCGGCCCGTCAGGGCCAATTCCTCCACCTCCTCATTACCTTCCATTTCCCCAGCAATCCCTCCCCCTCTCCTCTTTCCTTACTTTCCCACTACCCCACGAGCAATTTCCCCCCACCCTGCAAATACAAAAAGGCACTTCTCTTTGCGTTGGGATCCACAATCTGCACTTTTCTTCATAACGTTCTTCAAGCCGTCCGTTCGTTGAAAGTGTGTGTGTGTGTGTCTGTGTGTCTCTCTCTGTGTTTGTGTGTTTCCCTAGTTGTATTTACCTAGTTATATTGTACGGGAAGGGGAGCTATGCTTGTAGTAACCCGTCTTTCTATATCGCAACAGCTAATGTATTTGTGTGTGTGTGTGTGTGTGTGTGTGTGTGTGTGTGTGTGTGTGTGTGTGTGTGTGTGTATTTACCTAGTTGTATTTTACGGGACGAGAGCTATGCTCGTAGTGTGTGTGTGTGTGTGTGTGTGTGTGTGTGTGTGTGTGTGTGTGTGTGTGTGTGTGTGTGTGTGTGTGTGTGTGTGTGTGTGTGTGTGTGTGTGTGTGTGTATGCGTGTGTATGCGTGTGTATGCGTGTGTGTGTGTGTGTGTGTGTGTGTGTGTGTGTGTGTGACCAGATGCATATAAAGCGAAAGGAAATAAGATTGAAAGCAATAGGTAAAAGATTCATACTAATGACTTTTCTATTTGAGAAGAGCGTGTAGAGATGAAGCATACGCTAATATAAACAAAGTTGACACAGAACCCCTTCGTTAGTTTCAGCGAGTGCTGCGAGAAAGTCACAGAATATCCAAATGACTTAGTGGCACAATAATGTCTTAATTTTATTTTCTAGTTAATTAAAACAATATTATTCAACTATGATACACAAACTGGAAGCCTCGAAATTATCTTGTTTGATTCCAAAGTCACGACTTTATGTTTTACGCGTTTTCTTCTGTGTAACGCTTGAAAATTTCCATTTGGATGGAGGGTACACTACAGGGATTAATTCTTGCAAAATGTCATAAACTGTGATGTTCATTACGATCCATTTCGTCACACACCCAAACTCAAATTCATTTATATTTTGTGCGAGAATTCAGCAAGATGTTCAACAAGTACTCAAGACTGCAAGAACTTTCTTCAGACTCCAAGGACCAACACCAGAACAGCGGCATCAAGAAAACGAAGTCTTTCTGGAAGAGTCTCCTTAGTTGTGCCGCTTTCCTCAGCTGCCTGCGTGGAGAATCTTCAGGACAAAAGAAGAGAACCATCGTTAAAATTCCAGGATGGAAGATCTCTTGGGAGAACAAGAAGAAGGCCCGAACATTCAAAAATAAACATGAATGGATGAGTCTTCGAGTACTCGGATTCGGGTCCTTCGGCAGAGTTCTTTTGGCAAAGAATGCCAACAACGGGGACAAAGTTGCAATCAAAATCGTCCCTTTACGTTTTGAAATGAGAAAATGTACGGATGAGGAAACTATCCATTTCCAACTTAATCATCCAAACATCATCAACCTCCATTGTTGGGAGAGGTCAGAACACACACTGACCTTATTTATGGAATACTGTTCACGAGGAGACCTCAAGAGTACCATCAAGAGCGTAGGACTGAAGGACGCCCTGCAATATTTTTCTCAACTGATGAAAGGCGTCGATTACCTTCATTCCAGAGGCGTCGTCCATCGTGATCTAAAGCCAGCGAACCTCCTCCTCACTCAACACAAAGTCGTCAAGATTGCCGATTTCGGGCTGGCAGACGTCTTCATCGTCGAAGGCGAGGAGGTTCGATTAAGTGGCATTGTGGGTACTCCAGCGTACATGGCTCCTGAAATCTTTCAAGAATCGAGCTATCTTGGCCCTCCTGTCGACCTCTGGGCATGCGGTATCATCTTGGTCCGTATGCTTGGCACAGCCAAACCATGGGGAGAAGCGACGCCACAGGATCAACATTATAAGGTGTGGATGGACAAAGATCCAAAAATTAACAATATTCGACCTTGGACATGCCTCACTGACTCCTCCAAGCCGACTGCAGACCTTCTTCTGGAAGTAGATCCGATCCAGCGTCTATCTGGATGGAGAGAATTTTGTCAAGAATGAACGTACTCACATTAAAGGTCGTCATTCTCAGATGAAAGAAAATAGAAAAATGGGCAAAATACAAAAATTAATGAAAAATAAGAATAGATAAATAGAATTAAATCAAATACAAAATATATAAAACAAAAAAAAATAGAATCAAAAAGTCAGTAATTTTAGAAGGGTTTTTCCCTCAGCTGAATAAAATCACCTAGCAGCAACGTACACAAAAAGTCCATAAATATTATTCCATCCGTCACAGGATTATTTTTAAACGCCCACAATGTTTCTTAAACGGTGTCCCGAATTCTAACAACGATAAAGATTGGATTTGCTGTTACACATAAATTTATCTCCTAGAATTTGAACCCGAGTTAAATTTATGTTAGCTAGAAGGAGTCTGAAAGAGAAAGGTGCTCTCTCGTCCATATTCAGTCTAGATGGACAAGGAACTGATGTCAGACTACATCGTTTAGACTGACCACGTTTCCAGTCTTGTGATGGTCTGACAGTCGCCTGATGGGAGTATTACGCTTCGATATCCCGTCTCTCAAAAACGAACTTGCAACGTTTTCGAGTTTGACAGTGTTACGGCGTTTTGCCTTGTCATCTTAGGAACATAAGAATGAAGGAGACTGAGGGAGGCCATAGGGCGTACACTAGGCAGTTCTATGTCCATTACCACATGTCATCTCCATCCATAAAGTTGTCCAACCGTTCCTAAAACAACCGATAGTTTCAGCGCTCACTACATGGTTACTAAGTCAATTCCACTTGTTGACCACCCTATTAGTAAACATACTCTTGTCTATTTCATTCTTAAATCTAAATTTGTCCAATTTAAATTCATTACTGTGAGTCCTGCCCTGTTGTCTTAATATGATGACCTTGTGTGCGTCACCCTTCTTAAAGCCTTTGATCTACTTGAACACCTCTATTAGATCACCCCGCACTCTGAGTCTTTCCAGAGTGTAAGTTAACGAGCCTAAGTCTCTCCTCTTCAGGTAAATTTCTTAGCCCATGTATCATTTTGGTCATTCTCCTCTATATTGATTCTAGTGAACTGATGTCCATTCGATAGGACGGAGAACAAAAATGTACAGTATACTCAACGATGGTTCTAACTAACGCTAGATAAAGTTTATTAATTATCTCTGCACTTCTATTCGAAACCGTCCTAGCAATGAAATCTAACGCTCTGTTAAATTTATTCCTGGTGCTAATTCACCGTTTCCTGGATTTAAGGTCAGGACTCACTGGAACTCCCAAGTTTTTTTGGCACTCACTTTTCTCTAAGAATGTGTTATCTAAGCTATATCTGTTTTCGAGGTTGTGTAGCCCTACGTTTAACGCACTGCACTTTGAGATATTGAAGTCCATTTGCCGTTTCTTCAACGAAATCAAGCAATTTGTTAAGATCATCCCACACAATCTCGGCCTAGTCTCCTGACCTAATTAGGTGCCCTATTCTAGTGTCGTCCGCAAACTTACTAACATCACTATTAATATCATTGTCCAAGTCGTTTATGTACATAATGAACAATAAAAGAACCAAAAACCGAGCCCTGGGCAACTCCACTAGAAACACTCCCCATTTGCATTTTACACCATTTATGGTGACCCGCTGTTTTCTCTCACTGATCCAAACTCTAACACTTTAACTCCTATGCCATGGGATTTTATCTTATTTAGTAGTCTCTGGTGGGGAACCTTGTCGAACTCTTTAAACTCAATGTAAATAAAATCGTAACTATCATTCTTATATAACGCCTTATATACTTTAGTATAAAAAAGATACAAGATTCGTCACACATGACTTACAAAGGATTACAAAGGAGGAGCATGCTGACAACAGACCTTTTGGTCCATAACTAGGTCGGATGCGAGAAAAAAACATAATAATGATAAATGAAGAAAATTATAATACAAATAATACTAAACAAAATAAATAGATAAATGGATAGGTATAGTTAAATAATAACCAAGCAGGTAATAGTAAATAATAGAAAATTGACAGATAAATATTGATAAATGAAAATCAACCAAATAATAGTAGACAAACAGACAAATAATAACAAACAAATAAACAAATATTATCAAATAAATGGCAGGCATATTCTTTAGTCTTCTGGAGGCTATTTCTGTAGTGGTTATATCACCAAATATCCACTAACTACCACTACTCTTTAGTTTGTGATCTTTTTTTGCCGTCTGTGGCTCCTAAGGTGTCTATGGACTCCAGGTGGATCTCATTGGTCTCGGTCAAGGTGACCAAAGTCTTCTGTTCAACCTAAACTTATATACCAATTGATGCAGTGACAGAGGATAAGGGTTGTACTTTTGAGAACGCTCTCTAGCACTGACGAACATTTTCTACCATTAGAGAGCAAAACCCTACTAGCCTCGTTAACTATACCTATGAAAATTATCGATAGATTTTATAGATAAGCCAGCAACCCAAAAACTTTAACTTAAAACAGAGGTCAAATTGCTAATTGTAATGGCAGAGAGCGTTCGCCAGGACTGATGGAAGACATGAGAGTCCATTGATAGGTAGTTTAAATGGACTTTTAAAACCCTCACACTATTTCACTTTATGCATTTGGTTCAAGAAACTCATGTCTTAAAACAAGTTTGTGTATTTGATTCAAGAATTTCATGCCGTGTGTGCTATGGGCATATTGGACGGCCATCTTCATTATGTCAAAGGAAATCATGGCATTAAAGACCTATTTTTCTTCTGTCACGTCAGTGGTCTAGTGTCAGATGACATTTGTTCCTCATGTCCTTGGTTTCCACCGTTGTTCCACAATATCGTATCGCTTTGACACGAAACCCCATATTTGCAGTTTTATTCCTGAAACCGTCTCAATAAGTCAGAACGCAGCTGGTCAAAAGTGAATGGAGGAGAGTTCTTGGCAGAGTTCAGTGGGCCGTGTGATCATCAAATTCAGCAAAGCAAAGAAATTAGCTTCGTTCGGGATCTCATGAAATTGAGTGATCATAATTTCGGTAATCGTCAGTGTCACGAAAATAAGAATATTATTGTGATCTTAGCCGAAACATGATATTCACCTCATGTGTGTGTGTGTGTGTGTGTGTGTGTGTGTGTGTGTGTGCGTGTGTATCTGCGTCTATGTGTCTTTGTGTGTGTGTATTCACCATGGTCTTGGATCACTTGATGGACTCGCGATCGATAACTATTTCCCTCCCGGATGAGAGCTCTAGAGTTCATATATGTGTGTGTTTGTGTGTGTGTGTGTGTGTGTGTGTGTGTGTGTGTGTGTTCACCTAATTGTATTGACCTAATTGAAATATACAAGAAAAAATATGCTCATAAAATTCACTCTGTCTGTGTGTGTGTGTGTGTGTGTGTGTGTGTGTGTGTGTGTGTGTGTGTGTGTGTGTGTGTGTGTGTGTGTGTGTGTGTGTGTGTGTGCGTGTGTGTGAGTGTGTGGATGCGTGCATGTGTGTGTGCATGTGACCAGATGCACATAAAGTGAAATGGAATGAGATTGAAAGCGATAGGTAAAGGATTTAAAGGATTCATACTAATGATCTTTGTATTTGAGAAGAGTGTACGCAAATATGAACAAAGTTGACACAGAACTCCTTCGTTAGTTTCAGCAAATGCTGTGAGAAAGTCACAGAATATCCAATTGACTTAGTGGCACAATAATGTTATAATTTTTATTTTCTAGTTAAAACTAAACAATGTTATTCAACTATGACAAACAAACTGGAAGCCTCGAAATTATCTTGTTTGATTCCAAAGTCACGACTTTATGTTTTACGCGTTTTCTTCTGTGTAACGCTTGAAAATTTCCATTTGGATGGAGGGTACACTACAGGGATTAATTCTTGCAAAATGTCATAAACTGTCATGTTCATGATGATCCATCTCGTCACACACCCAAGCTCAAATTCCATCTAGATTTTGTGCGTGAATTCAGCAAGATGTTCAAAAACAAGTACTCAAGACTGCAGGAAGAACTTTCTTCAGACCCTACGAACCAGGAACAGACCAACGAGATCAAGAGAACGAAGAAGTCTTTCTGGAAGAGTCTCCTTAGTTGTGCCGCTTTCCTCAGCTGCCTTCGTGGAGAATCTTCAGGACAAAGGAAGAGAACCATCGTTAAGATTCCCGGATGGAAGATCTCTTGGGAAAACAAGAAGAAGGCCCGAACATTCAAAAATAAACATGAATGGATGAGTCTTCGAGTACTCGGATTCGGGTCCTTCGGCAGAGTTCTTTTGGCAAAGAATGCCAACAACGGGGACAAAGTTGCAATCAAAATCGTCCCTTTACGTTTTGAAATGAGAAAATGTACGGATGAGGAAACTATCCATTTCCAACTTAATCATCCAAACATCATCAACCTCCATTGTTGGGAGAGGTCAGAACACACACTGACCTTATTTATGGAATACTGTTCAGGAGGAGACCTCAAAAGTACCCTCAAGAGCGTAGGACCGAAGGACGCCCTGCAATATTTTTCTCAACTAATGAAAGGCGTCGATTTCCTTCATTCCAGAGGCGTCGTCCATCGCGATCTAAAGCCAGCGAACCTCCTCCTCACTCAACACAAAGTCGTCAAGATTGCCGATTTCGGGCTGGCAGACGTCTTCATCGTCGAAGGCGAGGAGGTTCGATTAAGTGGCATTGTGGGTACTCCAGCGTACATGGCTCCTGAAATCTTTCAAGAATCGAGCTATCTTGGCCCTCCTGTCGACCTCTGGGCATGCGGCATCATCTTGGTCCGTATGCTTGGCACAGCCAAACCATGGGGAGAAGCGACGCCACAGGATCAACATTATAAGGTGTGGATGGACAAAGATCCAAAAATTAACAACATTCGACCTTGGAGATGCCTCACTGACTCCTCGAAGACAACTGCAGACCTTCTTCTGGAAGTAGATCCGATCCAGCGTCTATCTGGATGGAGAGAATTTTGTCAGCATTGAACGTACTCCCATTACAGGTCGTCATTCTCAGAGGAAAGAAAATAGAAAAAAGGGCAAAATACAAAATTAATGAAAATAAGAAGAAATAAATGGAATTAAATAAAATACATAAAATATAAAACAAGGAAAATAAAATGAAAAAGTCAATAATTCCATTAAAAAAGGGTTTTCCCCTCAGCTGAATAAAATCACCTAGCAGCAACGTACACAAAAAGTGCATAAATATTATTCCATCCGTCACAAGATTATTTTTAAACGCCCACAATGTTTCTTAATTGGTGTCCCGACTTATAACAACGATAAAGATTGGATTTGCTGTTACATATAAATTTATCTCCTAGAATTTGAACCCACGAGTTAAATTTGTGTTAGCTAGAGGGCGTCTGAAAAAGACAGGTACTCCCTCGTCCACAATCAGTCTAGAACTCTAGATGGACAAGGAACTGATGTCAGACTACATTGTTTAGACTGACCACGTTTTCAGTCTTGTGACGGTCTGACAGTCGCCTGTTGGGAGTATTACGCTTCGATGTCCCGTCTCTCAAAAATGGACTTTCCGCCTTCTCGAGTTTGACAGTGTCACTGTGTTTTGCCCTTGCTTGTCATCTTAAGAACATAAGAATGAAGGGGACTGCAAGAGACCATAGGGCCTACACTAGGCAGTTCCATGTTCATTACCACATGTCATCTCCATCCATAAAGTTGTCTAACCGTTTCTTAAAACAACCGATAGTTTCAGCGATCACTACATGGTTATCTGTGTCAGTTCCATTCGTTGACCACCCCATTAGTGAATCAGTTCTTACCTATTTCCTTATTAAATCTAAATTTGTCAAATTTCAATCCATTAAGGCGAGTCCTGCCCTGTTGTCTTTATAGGATGACCTTGTTTGCGTCACCCTTGTTAAAGCCTTTGATCTACTTGAACACCTCTATTAGATCACCCCGCACTCTGAGTCTTTCCAGAGTGTAACTTAAGATGCCTAAGACTCTCTTCTTAAGGCAAATTTCTGAGCCCATGTATTATATGGTCACTCTCCTCTGTACTGATTCTAGTGAATTAATGTCCATTCTATAGGACAGAGACCAAAACTGTACCGCATAGTCAAGGATAGGTCTAACTAACGATAGAGTTTGATAATTACCTCTGCACTTCTATTCGCAACCGACCATGCAATGAAACCTAATGATCTGTTAGCTTTATTCCTGGTGCTAATGCACTGTTTCCTGGATTTAAGGTCAGGAGTCACCAGAACTCCCAAGTCTCTCTCGCACTCACTTTTCTCTAAAATCGTGTTATCTAAGCTATATCTGTTTTCGAGGTTATGTAGCCCTACGTTTAACACGCTGCACTTTGAGATATTAAAGTTCATTTGCCATTTCACCGACCATGTGAACAATCTGTTAAGATCATCCTGCAGAATATCGGCATCGTCTCCTTACCTAATTAGGCGTCCTATTTTAGCGTCGTCCGCAAACTTACTAACATCACTATTAATCCCATTGTCCAAGTCCTTTGTATACAAAGTGAACAATAAGGGACCCAAACGGACTACTGGAGAACTCCACTAGAAACACTAACCCATTTGGATTTTACACAGTTTATGGTGAACCGCAGTTTTCTCTCAGAAATATAATTGGGAGTCGCTTTTATTTATCCTGGAAAACTTCAATACAAATAGTCACTCACAAATATTCGTTTTCTATAGTAAGCTTGACATAGAAAATGTACATTAATCCTTTGTATTTTCGCAAAGTTAACAAATAACGAAATCGACTCCATGATAGCAAATTATAGTAAATATTGCCAAATAATGACCATAGAAAGGTAGGTTACCCAGCTAAATCTATTTTAATAGTTGAAAGAAATAAACTGGTTTTCAAAATAAAAAATAAAACTTGCGTTGGAAAGGGATAACAAATACAAATTTAGGATGGAGATTTAGAAAACATCACTTTAAAAACGATAAGGCAACATCAGAACTAATAACTACAATGCCCTAAACATCACTGGAGAATAAGTTGATTAGTACTGTAATAGCTGCAATCATATAAAGAATTACGTACAACAAAGTTCGCGTGAGGACAGCAAATTTAGATATTAGAAATAGCCCCATGATATATAAAGAACTAATGATAAATAAAAGAATCCTGATTTCTGGCTATCAGTTGAGAACAGGCAACATTTTTAACATGGCACTTAATCTTTATTAGTTGGTAATAATCTTATGTTAGACGGGAAGTCGTTCCATAATACAGAACTATTGTGATAGAAGCTGGTTTTGCAGAAGGAGCCAGCGTGTCTGATTTGGTAGCAGTCTCAGCTATTTCTGGTGCAGTTGTGTACTATTGGTTGTAAATTGTATCTTAGGTAATTTGGAGTATTATTATTGTAAAAGTTGTATACATGTGTGTGTGTGTATGTGTGTGTGTGTGTGAGTGTGTGTGTGTGTGTGCGTGTGTGTGTACTTACCTAGTTGTATTTTACGGGACGAGAG
The DNA here is from genome assembly GCF_046742065.1 of Oratosquilla oratoria. Classification (NCBI taxonomy): domain Eukaryota; kingdom Metazoa; phylum Arthropoda; class Malacostraca; order Stomatopoda; family Squillidae; genus Oratosquilla; species Oratosquilla oratoria. The sequence goes on along the minus strand of NC_134778.1, from coordinate 54,818,938 downwards.
CTATGCTCGTAGTGTGTGTGTTTGTGTGTGTGTGTGTGTGTGTGTGTGTGTGTGTGTGTGTGTGTGTGTGTGTGTGTGTCTACGTGCGTGCGTGCGTCCGTGTATGTGTGTGTGTGTGTGTGTGTGTGTGTGTGTGTGTGTGTGTGTGTGTGTGTGTGTGTGTGTGTGTGTGACCAGATGCATATAAAGCGAAAGGAAATAAGATTGAAAGCAATAGGTAAAAGATTCATACTAATGACTTTTCTATTTGAGAAGAGCGTGTAGAGATGAAGCATAATATGCAGAATATCCAGTTGACTTAATGGTGCAATAATGTTTTAATTTGTATTTTCTAGTTAAAACTAAACAATATTATTCAACTATGACACACAAACTGGAAGCCTCGAAATTATCTTGTCTAATTCCAAAATGTTTTACGCGTTTTCTTCTGTGTAACGCTTGAAAATTTCCATTTGGATGGAGGGTACACTACAGGGATTAATTCTTGCAAAATGTCATAAACTGTGATGTTCATTACGATCCATTTCGTCACACACCCAAACTCAAATTCATTTATATTTTGTACGAGAATTCAGCAAGATGTTCAACAAGTACTCAAGACTGCAAGAACTTTCTTCAGACTCCAACGACCAACACCAGAACAGCGGCATCAAGACACCAAAGAAGTCTTTCTGGAAGAGTCTCCTTAGTTGTGCCGCTTTCCTCAGCTGCCTTCGTGGAGAATCTTCAGGACAAAAGAAGAGAACCATCGTTAAAATTCCCGGATGGAAGATCTCTTGGGAGAACAAGAAGAAGGCCCGAACATTCAAAAATAAACATGAATGGATGAGTCTTCGAGTACTCGGATCCGGGTCCTTCGGCAGAGTTCTTTTGGCAAAGAATGCCAACAACGGGGACAAAGTTGCAATCAAAATCGTCCCTTTACATTTTGAAATGAGAAAATGTACGGATGAGGAAACTATCCATTTCCAACTTAATCATCCAAACATCATCAACCTCCATTGTTGGGAGAGGTCAGAACACACACTGACCTTATTTATGGAATACTGTTCAGGAGGAGACCTCAAGAGTACCATCAAGAGCGTAGGACTGAAGGACGCCCTGCAATATTTTTCTCAACTAATGAAAGGCGTCGATTTCCTTCATTCCAGAGGCGTCGTCCATCGCGATCTAAAGCCAGCGAACCTCCTCCTCACTCAACACAAAGTCGTCAAGATTGCCGATTTCGGGCTGGCAGACGTCTTCATCGTCGAAGGCGAGGAGGTTCGATTAAGTGGCATTGTGGGTACTCCAGCGTACATGGCTCCTGAAATATTTCAAGAATCGAGCTATCTTGGCCCTCCTGTCGACCTCTGGGCATGCGGCATCATCTTGGTCCGTATGCTTGGCACAGCCAAACCATGGGGAGAAGCGACGCCACAGGATCAACATTATAAGGTGTGGATGGACAAAGATCCAAAAATTAACAACATTCGACCTTGGAGATGCCTCACTGACTCCTCCAAGTCAACTGCAGACCTTCTTCTGGAAGTAGATCCGATCCAGCGTCTATCTGGATGGAGAGAATTTTCTCAGGATTGAATGTACTCCCATTAAAGGTCGTCATTCTCACAGGAAAGAAAATAGAAAAAAGGGCAAAATACAAAATTAATGAAAAATAGGAATGAATAAATGGAATTAAATAAAATACATACACCATAAAACAAGAAAAATAAAATTAAAACGTCAATAATTCCGTTAAAAAGGGTTTCCCCTCAGCTGAATAAAATCAACTAGCAGCAACGTACATAAAAAGTGCATAGGTATTATTCCATCCGTCACAGGATTATTTTTAAACTTCCACAATTTTTCTTAAACGGTGTCCCGACTTATAACAACGATAAAGACTGGATTTGCTGTTACACATAAATTTGTCTCCTAGAATCTGAACCCATGAGTTAGATTTATGTTAGCTAGAAGGAGTCTGAATGAGAAAGGTGCTCTCTCGTCCACATTCAGTCTAGATGGACAAGGAACTCATGTCAGACTACATCGTTTGGACTGACCACGTTTCCAGTCTTGTGACGGTCTGACAGTCGCCTGTTGGGAGTATTACACTTCGATGTCCCGTCCCTCAAAAAATGGACTTTCCGCCTTCTCGAGTTTGACAGTGCACTGTCATTTGCCATTGCTTGTCATCTTAAGAACATAAGAATGAAGGGGACTGCAAGAGACCATAGGGCCTACACTAGGCAGTTCCATGTCCATTACCACATGTCATCTCCATCCATAAAGTTGTCTAACCGTTTCTTAAAACAACCGATAGTTTCAGCGATTACTACATGGTTATCTAAGTCAGTTCCATTCGTTGACCACCCCATTAGTGAATCAGTTCTTGCCTATTTCCTTATTAAATCTAAATTTGTCAAATTTCAATCCATTAAGGCGAGTCCTGCCCTGTTGTCTTAATAGGATGACCTTGTTTGCGTCACCCTTGTTAAAGCCTTTGATCTACTTGAACACCTCTATTAGATCACCCCGCACTCTCAGTCTTTCCAGAGTGTAACTTAAGGTGCCTAAGCCTCTCTTCTTAAGGCAAATTTCTGAGCCCATGTATTATATGGTCACTCTCCTCTGTACTGATTCTAGTGAATTAATGTCCATTCTATAGGACGGAGACCAAAACTGTACCGCATAGTCAAGGATAGGTCTAACTAACGCTAGATACAGTTTGATAATTACCTCTGCACTTCTATTCGTAACCGTCCAAGCAATGAAACCTAATGCTCTGTTAGCTTTATTCCTGGTGCTAATGCACTGTTTCCTGGATTTAAGGTCAGGAGTCACTAGACTCACCAAGTCTCTCTCGCACTCACTTTTCTCTAAAATCGTGTTATCTAAGCTATATCTGTTTTCGAGGTTATGTAGCCCTACGTTTAACACGCTGCACTTTGAGATATTGAAGTTCATTTGCCATTTCACCGACCATGTGAACAATTTGTTCAAATCATCCTGCAGAATATCAGCGTCGTCTCCTCACCTAATTAGGCGTCCTATTTTAGCGTCGTCCGCAAACTTACTAACATCACTATTAATCCCATTGTCCAAGTCCTTTATATACATAATGAACAATAAGGGACCCAAAACCGACTACTGTAGAACTCCACTAGAAACACTACCCCATTTGGATTTGACACAGTTTATGGTGAACCGCAGTTTTCTCTTACTGATCCAAGCTCTAATCTATTCTAACACTTTTCCTCCTATGCTATAGGTTTTGATTTTATTTAGTAGTCTCTGGTGGGGCAACTTGTCGAACTCTTTGCTAAAGTCAAGGTAAATAACATCGTAACTATCATTGTTATCTGACGCCTCATATATTTTAGTATAAAAAGATAGAAGATTAGTCACACATGACTTAGCCTTGAAGAAACCATGCTGTGAGTCATGAATCAAATTGTCTCTCGATGTGATCTCTGAGTCTATTAACTATTATCGATTCAAGCATTTTAACTATAACTGATGGGAAACTGATTGGCCTGTAGTTGCATATAGATTTATCTCCCTTTTTGAAAATAGGAAAAACGTTTGCCTGCCCCCAAGCAATAGACACAAAACCAGTGTCTACCGGTTTATTAGATATTTCTGTTAACTGGTCACAGATTTCAAATTTACACTCTTTAAGCACTCTCGGAAAATTTTCGTCTGGACTAGGGAATTTTGTAGCTTTTAAGTCTGACTACTTCTACCTTACTAATGCAACAATTTGTCTAACTAATTTTTTTATGACTAGGCTATTGCCCAAAGCAAGGACATGGTCAGTGTCTGTTGACAATAATGATGTTAAAACTTTTGGTACTTGCAACCACGACTTGTCTTGTGCTTTCGATGTCGAACAAAATTCTCTCGGTGCTTTAGTATGACACTCAGTGTTAATCTGACATAACCAGTATTGTCCATAGATAAGACCACTTCAATACAGTCAATAGATATATATTCTTCCAATAACAACACCAACTTGACTCTAATGCCGTATTACAACTGAGTCATTTTGGTGACCAAAGAATGATTTCACTATAGATATGGCACTAAACTCTCGACCACACACCCATAGTATTTGAGGACACAAGTGAGAACATTGTTTGGCAACAGACTACTTCTGCTGCAGAAGACCAACCGGCAAAGAGTCTTTTCTGATTGTCTTCTGCAGTCTGCAGACACTTTTCATGTGTACAAGGTTAATCTGCCACCAACACCATCAGCTTGCCAGGGCAGTAGGAGTCGCAGGTAGCTACTGAATAAAACTACTCTAAATCTATTTCTAGTTGTCAGGGAATAAGAATTTTTGAGTGTAATAGAATGTTCCACCAATGGACAAAACGAATTCCTTGGGAATCTTGTCCTTGACCTTCGTATAAGTAACTAAGCATTTACTTGCATTAATCACATCATATCTTTAAGGAATTTATTACTCTCTATTGTTTATAGAGAGAATGATAGATAATGACCATCTGGATTTTGAAATGATGAATTAGATTTGTGTCAGCAAACATCACTATCCCACTTCCATTGTCTCGCAGTTACAATATCTTCATAACAAATAAGAATAATCACACAGATACCATCATTTTTCTTCTCTCGATTCCTGTTAATAAATGATGTACTACCTGCTATGTGTATATGTAGTACATGGATCGTTATAGCCTTCAGGCAAACGAAAATGGACCAGTTCGACAGCGAATACTTCCGACGACAAGATAATGTTTTCAGCCTAATTAATACAAGAATTCATGAGTGATCCACTTTATCTTAAAGAAATCTACAAACCTCATCAGACATGAAAACAGTAATGGCCTGTTATGGGTAAACTGAAAATTCTCCATCCGTCAGACTCTATTATGGTTTCCGATAGTGAAAAGGAATCAGATTCTCGTGGTAAGCCTCGGACACCCAAATTTCAATTTTATAGGGTCGTTTTAAGTTGTAGGTTACGTTGGTAGCGTAGATGATGTCCCCCTTTGCCAGCAGTCCACCAAATAGAGCAAAAGTACCAAGGCCATAGATTAAGTGGTCAGACAGAGCCATGAGTGCCAGGTCTTCGTTCCTCGATATGGGCTTATCGAGGGCCACTGCATCCGGATGAGCCAGGACTATGTTCTTGTGGCACCAGGGAAGGTCGTCCGACACCACGATGAACACCACTTTGCCATACCTGAGAAGAGGAACAAAGAATGAAACCACGTGCAAGGGAAAAGGAATTATAAAAACACCCCCAAAAGAATGGGAAATAGATGAAACATGAAGGAGGCACTTCTCACCTTTTCCTCGCATAGGCAAAGGCGTCATGGAAATAGATAGGTTCCATGACTTTGGAATTAACCTGCGATTTCATATACGAGATGTAATTCGTCCTCCTTACGTGAACTCCAATAACCACAGGCCGTTCGCTACCTGGAGCCTGAATGGTCTTGTCTGTATGGGACGCTATCTCCATCTTCTTTCTCCATTTCTCCAAAAGTAGATTTCTGTATCGCTCTGCTGATTGTTTAACCGATGGATGGAATCGGTAGAAAAATCTCAAGAGACTCCTTCCAACAAAAACGAGAACAATATTAGAACACATGAGTAGAGGGTATTTTATAGTTGTAGAGAAAAAAATGAACCCTGTGATAAACAACTTGATGTCAGAGGAAAAGACAACAATACTACCCACCTATATTGTATGAAAAAGGCAGGGTGACAAGGGTATGCGACAATTCTTATGCAAATATCTAGACCATTTAGTGCCACATAGTTCTCGGCATCGTAAATATCCATCCTCTGGATATCCTTCTACTCGCATGTGGGAAAAAGAAAAGAAAGTTACCAGGATAAGAATACGCTGTGTTCCAAGTCAGTCGACTGATTATGGACATAATAAGAAGGTAGAAATTTCATCTAAATGGATAGGAGAGACAAGTTGCACTGTGAAGTATTCATGTACACATATGTAAGTATTGTTGCCCAAACAAATGCACTTCCATAAGACACATATTTGATATAGAGATCCTCATGTCCCATAGATGGGACAAAGAGCAGAAGTCTGGCATACGAAAGGTCCAAGTGACAGTAGTTCCAATATAAGCTCAAAGATATACGATCAGCAAATATTATCCTCATCCCTACTCCGTCTAGGCTACTTATTCTGAACCTATTTCCATGTGTATTACATAATAATTTATTGTTGTTCTTTAGCCTTCTGGGGGTTATTTCTGTACTGG
>NC_134778.1:54792699-54802699 GCF_046742065.1 Oratosquilla oratoria | reverse complement strand
AAGATCATGAGAGCAGGTAAGGCACCTGGGTTGGATGGATGCCATGGAGAATGTCTGAAGAAAGGAGGTACAGTTATGGTGGACTGGCTGGTGAGGTTATTTAATGTTTGTTTAAGAGAGGGTAGAGTGCCGAAGGACTGGAGGTGTGCCTGTATAGTTCCGCTTTACAAGGGAAAGGGGGACAAGTGTGAGTGTAGTAGTTTCAGAGGGATCAGCTTTTTGAGTGTAGTTGGGAAGGCTTATGGGAGGGTCTTGATTGAGAGGATTAGGAGAGGAACAGAGGGAGTAATTGGTGAGGAACAGTGTGGTTTTTGGACAGGTAGGGGTTTTGTAGATCAGATTTTTGTGGTAAGACAGATATGTGAGAAGATAGATAGATAGATAGATAGACTTTATTTGGCAATGAATCAATGTACATGAAGTGCAAATAATGACAAGAACACATAGTTCGAAATAATAAATGCAAATTGCCGAGGATAACACAAAAAGCATGTACGCTTATTTCCATAGTGGTCCTCATCAGGTTGTTATTCTACACTAAGCCACACGGACAAACATACATAGGGGGTTGAGGGAACCAGAGACACTCATGAGTAATACCAGTCAGTACACATATGACAGAAACATTGTTATAGTTTTGCTAATATTACTGAAATGTTTGTACACATAGGAACATTGGGTCCAAAAAATTTGAGCGCCATCCAAAAGGAACATTGCGTTAAGCAAAGGAACAACAAAATAATGTTAAACTGTAACAAAACAGTATGAGTGAGTACTATATCGGGGTAGTACCATTAATAATATACTGCATTTTTCTACATCTGTATCAACATGTATGAAGGAGTACTATATCAGAGTAGGTCCATTAATGATATACTACAATATTCTACATCTGTAACAACATGTAGTTATAGCGAATCCTACACTGCAGCTAGGGTCACCTATTAATTAAATCTAACATTTTACCTGAATCTCAGGACGGAGTGGGCAATTACTATGAGCACCAAGGAGTAGTACATTATAACCTGAAGCACCAGAGGTAGGGTACAGGGGACCAGTACTCGAATGAGTAAAACAACAAGGAGAATGAGGAAAAAGGTCAGATCATAACTGTTCTCGGAACCTACCTGAGACATATGCCATATTATGACTGGCAAAACAAAGGTGAAACCAATTTGTAAACATCAATCATTGTTATGCTGAACTAAACTTCTGAAAAAAGGGGGGAGGGGAGGTCAGAAACAGTTATGAGTGAACGCAGATATGGATGGTATTACTCATGGAATCAGGTATCCCTCACTAAGCTAGTAGTACACAAAATCAAGGCTGTTCTCTGTCCATAGCTGAGACATATAGTAACCCTTGACTTTTTTCTTGAAGGTAACCTTGCTATTTGTCTTCTTAATGGACACAGGTAGTGAGTCCCATAGTTGAGCACCTGTGAAGTGAAAACTGTTTTTGGTGAAGGGACCTGCATGAGGTACAATAAGAGACTCTTGACTGTTCCGGGTTCGGTTCTCAGCCGATAATGTAAAATTACAGCTCACATATGAGGGAGCAGAATTATGAATGACATTGTAAACCTATAGGAAAAGGTAAGGATGTTTATTGGGCTATTCTGGATATGTAAATGTCTTACGACAGTGTAGACAGGAAGGTAATGATGTAGGTACTGCAGATATATGGGATAGGAGGAAAGCTGTTAAGAGCAGTTAAGAGTTTTTACGTGAGAAGTAGAGCTTTTGTTAGGATTAGAAATGGCGAGAGTGAATGGTTGGAGGTAAAGATGGGACACCGTCGGGGATGTGTCATGTCACCCTGGCTATTCAATCTATACATGGATGGGGTGATGCGAGAGGTGAATAGAAGGGTAGTGGGGTAGGGGTTGTAGATGGTTAAAGAAGATGGAGAAAGTGGGAGATAAGCCAATTATTCTATGCTGACGACACTACGCATAGGGATTGAGGAAGTTAGTGACAGAGTTTGAGAAGGTGTGTGAAAGAAGGAAGCTAAAGATAAATGTGGGCAAAAGTAAGGTGATGAGATGTACAAGGGGAGAGAGTGACAGCAGGCTGGAAGTGAGCATTAAGGGTGAAAGACTGGAGGAAGTGGATAGTTTTAGATACTTGGGTGTGAATGTGGCAGGAAAGGGAGGAGTGGGGGTGGAGGTAAAATGTAGATTGAGAGAAGCGAGTAAATGCCTTGGTGGATTAAAAAGTGTAATGAGAAATAGACATCTGGGAATGGATGCTAAGAGGAGGTTATATGAAGGAGTGATTGTGCCAACAGCACTGTATGGGGCAGAAACATGGAACATGAGAGAGGAAGAGAGAAGGAGTTTGAATGTGTTTGAGATGAAATGTCTGAGAAGTATGATAGGAGTTACTAGGCTAGATAGAGTGAGAAATGAGGAGGTGAGGAGGAGAACAGGGGTTGATGAAAGAGTATTAGGATTGTTTGGACACATGGAAAGAATGAGCGAAGAAAGATTAGTAAAAGAGGTGTGGAAGGCAGAAGTGGAAGGAGTGAATATGAGGCGGCGTCCTAGGGTGAGATTGATGGATGGGGTAAAAGGGGCATTACAAAAGAGAGGAATGTCTGTTGAGGAAGGACGGGAGAGGACAGAAGATAGGGGTGAATGGAGAAGGGTTGTGTATGGATGATGCTGTGATGCATGAGGGGGAGAGGGTGTGGGAGAGGGGTGAGGAAGTATGTATGAGAAAAAAAATTGACGCAGCCCAAAGGGATTTCTCCCCGTCTTCTCCTTTTCTGCATGAGGGGACGGAGAGGGGGGTCGCCGAATTTATGAAGCGGCCTTGCTGTGGATGTGCTGTGTCTTGCGACATTGCTTCTGACCCAGGGCAGTGGACAGGATGCAGGGATGACCCGTCATCCAGGAGGTGCCAAGATATGAGGGAGAGAGGAGGGTGGAGGGTAGTGGAATATGTAGGGAATGGAATGGATGGGAGTGATTTCTATGCCTTTTTCTTTTTGGCTACCCTCCGTGTAAGGGGGAAAAGCCGTTGGTATATGTATGTATGTATGTATCATCATATAATAAACTCTCAAACTTACCTTATTATATCACACAAGCACAGCCAACATATGTTCTTTCTTTTTATTATATATATATATATATATATATATATATATATATATATATATATATATATATATATATATATATATATATATATAATCCAGGCACCCGATTTCGTTTCGTTTAACACATTTGTTTCTTTAGGTATAATTTTATCTTGAACTGACTTGAAGTCGTCCTCAGTGTAGCACATTACTTACCGAGGATAGGCAAAAAATTGTCAAAAACTTCACAAAAGTAAAACCGAACTATTAAGTCTGTGCGGGTATATTAGCATGCTAAGACACCCCTTTTGATATATAATTTCAATATGTCAATAAATCTTTTGAATTTGAATTTGAATTTAACGAGGATAGGGAGGTGGGCGGTAAGGAAGAGGTGAAGGAGAGACTGCAACTGGAGACTACTGTATGGTCGACTCTGGGACCACAGCAGCAAGTGCCTTTGGGCTTACGTGGACCCGCCACAAGTGTTTTTCGCAGTTTCCGTGGCCATCAAAAATATCTTCTGGAAATAGAAACCCCGGTTGCTATAAAATTACATGTTATTGCGCGAACCTGTTATTAGAAACTGGGTTACACAGGCTGAAATAATTTCAGTATCGCTGTGCTGTGGGTCGTTATTACAACTTTCGTGGGCTGGGAGGGGGGTGTATGTGCGTGTAAGGTGTGCGTGCGCGCGCGCGCGTGCACGTGTGTGTGGTAGTGTGTGTGGGTAATACACACACGCACACACACACACTAACACACACACACACTAACACACACACACATATTATATATATATATATATATATATATATATATATACATATATATATATACATACATGTATATATATATGTATATATATATATATATATATATGTATATGTATATATATATACTCGTACTAGCCAAATTACCCGCGCGTTGCTGCGGGCAAATGATGATAATTTTAATTTTGATAGAATTTGTGGAGAAAAGTTACATGTATCAATATAACTCAATGGAAAAGGTAACAAAAATAAAATGTTAAGAAAGTAAGAAAAAAAATCAATTTGAGGAGGGAGACGCCCTTTGGAAATAAAATATACTTATCCAAGTAGCCTGGGTTATGGTGAATATATATGGTTTTTGGGGAGTTCGTGAACAGACAGACAGAGGCTACTACTTTATTATAGTAGATACAAATGAAAGATAGTTATCCAAGTACCTTGGCTTATAAGGTTTCAGAATACATACGGTTATAGGGATCTATCTGCAAAAACCTAGGAGGCGTTCGTGAATAATCCCTAACCTAACCATATCCCACCTAACTTTAACCCTTAACCCTAACCAAAATAATTTTGGGGGGAAATAGAATATAGTTATCCAAGTACCTGGAGTGATAGGGTATCAGAATATATATGGTTATGTGGGTCTATCTCCAAAACCCTAAGAGGAATTCGTGAACAGACAGACAGACAGACAGACAGACGGACAAATGAAAGATAGTTATCCAAGTACCTTCGGTTGTAATGTTTCAGAGTATATATGGTTATAGGGGTCTATCTGCAAAAATCAAGGAGTTCATGAATAATCCCTAACCTAACCATACCTCACCTAACTTTAACCCTTAACCCAAATCAATCTTTTTATGAAATATAGTTATCCAAGTACCTGGAGTGATAGGGTATCAGAATATATATGATTATGGGCGTCTATCTCCAAAACCCTATTAGTTCGTGAACAAACAAACAGACAGACAGAAGTTACTATTTTATTATAGTATATATATATATATATATATATATATATATATATATATATATATGTATATATATATATATGTGTGTGTGTGTGTGTGTGTGTGTGTGTGTGTGTGTGTGTGTGTGTGTGTGTGTGTGTGTGTGTGTGTGTGTGTGTGTGTGTGTGTGTGTGTATGTGTGTGTATGTGTGTATGTGTGTGTGTTTGTGTATGTGTGTGTGTGTGTGTGCGCGCGCGCGCGAGTGTGTGTGCGCGTGTGCTTAATCCATTAAATCATACGAAATACAAAAGACATAAAATTGAGTAAAGAAGTTAACGATTTATCTCTCGTTATTTTCAGCCTAGGTTTCGCGTCCCAGAAAAAAAAAGTCGTTGGCTTGACGCATTCGGCACGCGTGCCACCGGTTGCCCACCCCTGTCCAATCACACATGTACAAATGGCCAGCGTTGGGGCTTGTGTTGACATGCTTGCAAGGCTGCACCTTGTGACAGTAATCTCTTTGAAACCAAGACTGTGGTGGGTTTTCAACGGGAACCGACACCCTATATTAATATATACCTGCCAATGTTAATGTGCAAATATTAACCGAGAAGTAACAGGAAAAAAACAAGCGTTTGAACAGCGTTGACATGTTTGAAAGAATTGATCTTGCGCCAGCAGTTTCCGTTACCGTAACTCAAGAATGGGGTGGGTTTTCAAGAACGAACAACACACCACCCTCTGGCGCCGCCACTGAACCATATAGAGCAGTGGTTCTTAACCTATGGGGAATTCCCCACTGGTGGGGGATGGCGGAGTTGCCAAGTGGGGAATGACCGGTCGGACAAAATAACCACTGTCTTTTCATATGTATTTTATTTCCATGTGATAACTGTTAGTAAAAAATCTAATATATGCAAACAAAAATTAAGGGCCGTAAAATGGCACAAAAAATATTCACCGATAGATAATCCAAAAAAAGGTCAGCTGACGTGTTTGCAAGCCTACAGCGCAGAGCAGTTTCTGTTCAGTCTTGACAAAAGAAAACTCCTTGTTGTCTAAACGTCAATAAGAATGTAAAATAATAGAATTCTCGTCTTTGCTGACCCTCCCGAATTAAGATCTATGTTGAGGAAAATTGAGAACACCATGAAGAGGATAAAAAATTAATCAGTTTACTTCGTTATCATTTTCTTTTATTTTCACTCTAAACATCATCACACGGAAATCACGTTTGCTCGATAGATTGAGTGTAAACGGCACACACAGCGCGCGCGCGCACACACACACACACACACACACACACACACACACACACACATGACTCGGTGGCGCAGTTGGTAGAGCGCTGAACTGTCACCATAGTGGCCCGTAGTTCTTGGTTCGAATCCTGCCCATGGCCGAAATTATTTCGGTACTGCTGCGCTTCGGGTCGTTACTCTGACTCTCGTGGGCGGGGAGTTGGGTGTGTGTGTGTGTGTGTGTGTGTAAGGTCATAGCATTACCCATAGATCGGACCTACGAGCTCTGAGCTCTTTTCCAGGAGGGAAATAGCTGTCGATCACGAGTCCAACACGTGATCCAAAGACCAAGTGAATACACACACACACACACACACACACTACACTACATCTTCCAATATAGGTTAATTTGGTAACACTGTCTCTTCTTTCCCCTCAACACGATATAAAGTTGGTTAGTAAGATTGAAACTCATAAGAAAAAATATCATATACAACAATGAGTATGCTGTGTAAAAATTATTTTGTATTCAAAAAACTAATTTTCATGATTATATATATACATATATTTATATATATGTATATATATATATATATATATATATATATTTATATATGTGTGTGTGTGTGTGTGTGTGTGTGTGTGTGTGTGTGTGTGTGTGTGTGTGTGTGTGTGTGTGTGTGTGTGTGTGTGTGTGTGTGTGTGTTTAAGTTGCTAGCGTCTTTGCCTCGTGATTATGCACGCAGAGGTCAGGGTTGGAATCCCTTGGCAGAGCTTCTAAAATAAGATATGTATATGTATATGTATATGTATATATATATATATATATATATATGTATGTATGTATATAAATATGTATACATACTAAAGTATTTATGCTATCTAGTTTATTGTTATTTTTTCTCTCATTTAATACTCCTGTGTATGTTAGTTTACTTATGATAAATTTTCTTTTAATATGGTATAGCTAATAGGCTGTTATTGCTTACAATCCGTTTCGCACTTAATTATTATTGGAGAATGATTTTGAGAACCTTTCTCGGGATTTAAATTGCATGTTAACCAGTTTAAGTGTAAAAATAATGTATACACAAATAGAAACTATATACAGTAAATACTGCAAATTAAAAAATGCATAGCAACACTGCTTACCAATATCTGATATATTTCATTTTTTAACTAAAAGATATTGCAGTCTTCATTCAGTAGATATTAAGTATAATCCGCTTTTTTTCAACAGGTGTAGCGAACTACCACTGTAACAGTGCATATCAAACCCCACTTAACCCGAAGTGCTTGTTAAATCATCGCATCGTGACGACAAACTATCGAGCTCATGGAGGATCCAACATGTCTGACGCCTTATAATGGCAAGTTGTGCGTCAATATGTTTCTCTTGGCTTGTCTGCGTTGCTGGTGAGTTTCTGTCACGTGTGAACGGTTATTGTAATGAATTCATATCATTTTGCAACAACAACAAAATCCTGTCATACAAGGTGAGGCTGCTATCGGTGTATATTGAAGTCGCTAAATTTAGCTATGACATTAGTTTTGTTCGCGTACTTCAGTTTTTTTTAGGCAATTTTGGAATGCATTTTCCATCTGAAACAAATTGCACTTTGGAAAGACTTCTTTCCAAAACTAGTGACAAGGATCATGGGATCAAAACTACAAAAGAGGAATTGCTTTCATCGCTTCATGAACTTTTTTTTCTTTTCTTTTTTTTTTTTTTGAAAATGGACTCAATGCTATGAAGGAACAACTGCACGTCTTAGCAACAGCAATGGATCCCCGTTTCAAACTACACTTTTTGAGTTCAAGTGACAGAGGACAGCGAAAGAGATGACTTTTAGAGGAATTGATGAAAAACAAGGAACAACTTTTGCGAGAGGAAAACAGATGAGGTATGAAAGACAATGACATTAGTGAAACACAATCAGATAGTGATGAGAAAGACCCCTTTGTACAATGCTTTAATGAAATAACAAGTGGAATTGAAACTAATGTGGAAAATAACATTAAAGGAAAAGTGCCTAAGGAGAAATGTCTCTCTAGTTGAGTCTGTGGAAGAAGCTGATAGATATTTACAACTTCCTCTTTCAGCAAGAGAAAAATGTCCTCTCAAGTATTGGGAGAAAGAGGACAAGTTAAAAACTCTAAAACAACTTTCTAGAAAATTTATGTCAACACCAGTATCATCAGTGTATTCAGAGACTACTCAAAATATGACTATTTTTTAAGAAAAGCGTTCACAAATGCTACCAAAACGTGGTGAAATGTTGCTTTTCATCCATCACAATAGCAGAAAGTTTTTGTTTTTTATCATTAGTAGGCCTACTGCAGGATACTACTGTATATTGTTAAAACGTTGTCACATAGGAATTAGGCCAATTTGTGTTTTCGCATACCGGTACTCGTTATATTTTAGCTAATATAGAGTTATCAGGTTTATTTTTCATGTAATTCCAAGGGGACAATTACTTAACAACTTCCGGTTTTTGGTACATTGTGAATACAGCTAGATTGAGAAGTATCATAATACATGATACGATTTTCATTGGAGTTTACAATTTCCTAGAGGCTGACTGTAGCCAGTCCAACCATATCAGCGGCGGCGCCAGGAATTTTTAGTTGGGGAGGCTAAGGGGGGGCTGAGCAAATTTTTGGGGGGCTGATCAAATTTTTGGGGGGGTTAATAGTCATATGATAATACACATGTATTATCCTCATTTCAGAAGGGGAGGGGGTTAATGGTTGGGCTAGCACTGATGGATGACAAATCTTTAGCCCTTGCAATTAAAGATTCCACTTAATAAAATTATTTCAATGAGTGTTTTAAATTTTCAATTTGCTCATTTCAGTTGGGGGGGCTGACCACTTTTGTGGGGGGGCTAACGCCCCCCCCCCCCAAGCCCCCCTCTGGCGCCGCCACTGAACCATATAGAGCAGTGGTTCTTAACCTGTGTGGAATTCCCCACTGGTGGGGAATGGCGGAGTTGCCAAGTGGGGAATGACCGGTCGGACAGAATAACCACTGCCTTTTCATATGTATTTTATTTCCATGTGATAACTGTTAGTAAAAAATCTAATATATGCAAACAAAAATTAAGGGCCGTAAAATGGCACAAAAAAGCAAAGCGTATATTTACGTACTAAACACTGCATGGGTTAAAATCGAATTTGCCAAAGACCGATGCTGTGGTGGGAAATGGAGAGTTGGCTCACTAAAAAGTGGGGAATTGGAGAAAAAAGGTTAAGAACCCCTGATATAAAGTATTGGTAAAATTTACACCAATTTTGTAAATTATTTTTTTCATTGATGCATGCATATAATTTTAAACTTTTCCTACAATTTTTAGAAGAAATTCTCCAACACTAATCACTGGGAAAATATAAACTGCTGTGAAATGCGTAAAATTTAATATTCAGTATGTATCTAGATACTTAAATAGGCCATTTTTCTAAATTTTCTCCTATAGCCTAGTTGACTGAACAAGATATATGTTGTATTATTCGGCATATCCGGCCGGATACCGGATAACTCCACTATATATATATATATATATATATATATATATATATATATATATATATATATATATATATATATAATATATATATACACATATGTATGTGTGTATGTATCTATATATATATATATATATATATATATATATATATACAGTATATATATGCACATACATATATAATATATATATAATATACATATATGTGTATATTCATATATATATATATATGTATATGATATATATATACATATATACATACATATGCCAAGTGTTTTCCCCCTTACAAGGGGGTAGCCAACACATATATACATACTATATATATGAAGAAAAGCCACAAGGAAAACAACAGAAAATAGACTGAGCGCTTTCGTCTATTGAGACATTTCCAAGGTGCAGTTACAAACAAGAGATAAAGGTATAT
>NC_134778.1:54765199-54782699 GCF_046742065.1 Oratosquilla oratoria | reverse complement strand
GACAAGGAGTTGAATACACAGAGGAAATAGAAATGGCAGAAATTATGAACAAGCATTTTAAATCAGTATTTACAAGGGAGAACATACAACCTAGTGATATTGAATGGGAGAAAGTCCCCCCTAAGAAAAAATAGAAGTAACAAAGAATGAAATAATGAAACACTTGAGTAATCTTGATGTCAGAAAATCGCATGGACCAGATGAAATAGCAAACTGGATTTTGAGAGAATGCAGAAATGAACTGGCAGACAAAATACATAGCATAATAAACAGTTCATTGAAAGAAGGAAAAGTTCCAAAAGATTGGAGAGGAGCAAATATACATACATACATACATATACCAAGGCTTTTTCCCCCTTCCAAGGGAGGTAGCCAAAAAGGGAAAGGCATAAAAACACTCCCACCCATTTCATCCCTAAATACACTCCACACCCCTCCCACCCTCCCTCTCATCTGAGCACCTCCTGGATGACGGGTCATCCCTGCACCCTGCCCACCGCCCTGGGTCAGAAGCAGTGTCGCAAGACACAGCACATCCACAGCAAGGCCGCTTCATTTAATCGGCGACCCCCCCCTCTCCGTCCCCCCTTGCATATAAGGAGAGGACGGGGAGAAATCCCTTCGGGCTGCGTCAAAATTTACTCACACATACTACCCCACCCCCCACCCCCCCACCCATTCCTCCTCATGCAATCACATCATCCATATACAACCATTCTCCACTCACCTCTGTCTTCCGTCCTCTCCCTTCCTTCCTCAACAGACATTCCCCTCTTCCCCAAAGCCCCCTTCACCCCACCACCACCAAATACCAGCCTCCGGAAACATATTCATAATCATATCACTCACCGCTCCATTAACACACTGAAAGACAACACACTGCTGCATGCCAGACCCCCTGATATCCACCCTTCTGAATCCTCTCTCCCACGTAAGGACAGAGTCCACTTGGCCAGACTGCGATGCGGTCACCACCCAGCACTTCTAAGCTACCAGAAGAGGCTGGACGACCGTGTTGTGGACAGCTGCCCAGGATGTAACACTTCACCCCATACCATACAACACATAATGGAAGACTGCATTATACACAATCATGCACGCAAACAACACAACATACACTCTATAAAGGATTTGTGGGAAAACCCAGTTTCGGCTGTGGCCTTCCTTGGGGAGACGGGACTGCTCGGACAGACAGTCTAGGGAACGACAACAACAACCTCATCCTAGGACGTCCCCTCATGTTCACTCCCTCCACATCTGCCTTCCATACCTCTTTTACTAGTCTTTCTTCACTCATTCTTTCCATGTGTTCAAACCATCCTAATATTCTTTCATCAACCCTATCTCCCAAATCCTTTTTCACCCCTGTTCTCCTCCTCACCTCCTCATTTCTCACTCTATCCAGCCTAGTAACCCCCACCATACTTCTCAGACACCTCATCTCAAACACATTCAAACTCCTTCTCTCTTCTTCTCTTATGTTCCACGTTTCTGCCCCATACAGTGCTGTTGGCACAATCACTATATATAACTATATATAAAGGGAGAAACAAAGAAGACCCTACAAACTATAGACCAGTCTAACATGCATGATAGCAAAAATTCGTGAAAGAATTATCAAAAGTAGATGGGTAAGGCATTTAGAAAAAAATAATGTACTAAATCCAAGGCAATTTGGATTCAGACGAGGATAATCATGCATCACAAACTTAATATGTTTCTATTCAAGGCTAATAGATATAATACAAGAGATGGATGGGCTGATTGTGCATTTCTAGACCTGAAAAAAGCTTTTGACAAGGTGCCACATAAGAAGTTCCTTAAGAAATTAGAAACTATAGGAGGAATACAGGGCAAACTGCTGAAATGGATGGAAGACTTTTTGCAAGAAAGAAAAATGAGAATGGTGATAAGAGACAAACACTCTAATTGGGATGAAGTGACAAGTGGTGTTCCACAAGGAATGTTTGCTATATATATTAATGATATGGATGAAGGAATTGAAAGTTATATGAGCTTCTTTGCAGATGATGCAAAACTGTTGAAAAAAGTGAGCACTGAAGAAGATTGTGAGTCACTACAGAGTGACCTCAATAAAGTATGGGAATGAAGCAGGAAGTGGGAGATGGAGTTCAATACTAAGAAGTGTAGTATAATGGAATTTGGAAGAACCAAAAAAAGAATGGTAGGATCATATAAATTTGGAGAAGAAATAAAAAAATGTAGAAAATGAGAAGGACCTGGGAGTCATTATTATGAATAATATGTCACCTTAGAAACATATAAACAAGATTTTCGGAGAAACTTGTAATTTAATAAGAACAATCAAAGTGGCACTTACATACCTGGATGAAGAAATGGTGAAGAAAATACTAATTACTTTGATAAGAATACAAAGAGCAATTACAAAATTGGCACCAACACTCTCAAAACTATCATATGAAGAGAGACTAGCAAAACTTGAGCTACAGACATTAGAGCAAAAAAGAGAGAGAGGAGATTTGATAACTATTTATAGAATCATGAAAGGCATAAAAACTATTGATAGAGAGGATCTAATAAAATGGGATGATAGAAATACAAGAGGGCACGGAAAGAAAATCAAGAAAGAGAGTTATAGAAGAGATCTGAAAAAGAACAGCTTTCCCCACAGAATAATAGACATTTGGAACTAGTTAGATGAGAAAGTGGTGTGTGCAAAAACAATACATGAATTTAAAAACAGTCTATCTTAGATAAAATGAGATATGAAGACGTGACACCATGAGCATAGCTCCCCTTCCCGTAAAATACGACTAGGTAAATACATACACACAACCCCAACTCTCCACCCATAAGAGTTGGAGTAACAAACCACAGCACAGTGATACTGATATTATTTCAGCCCTGGGCGGGATTCAAACCCAGGCCATCGCAGCAGCAGCCAGGAATGCTACCACTGCACCATGAGTTGTGTGTGCATGTGTGTGTAATCAATGAAATTATATTAAGTTCAAATGAAATACAAAACTCAGCAAAGAAGTTGACCATTTATCACTTTTGTTATTTTCTTACACGAGCCCAGATTTTGCATTCCAGAAAAAAGTCATTTGTGTGCCGCATTTGGCACGTGCCACTGGTTGCCCACCCCTGTCCTATCACAAATGTGTAAATGGCCAGCGTTGGAGCTTGTGTTGACATATTTGGAAGGCTACATCTTGTGCCAACAATTTCTTTGAAACCAAGACTGTGGTGGCTTTTCAAGGGGGACTGACACCTTATAATATACACCTGCCGAAGTTAATGTGCAAATATTAACCAAGAAATAATAAAAAAGTAGTGTTCAAACAGCGTAGGAACTCGTGTTGATGTGTGGAATGCTCGATCTTGTGCCAGTAGTTTCTGTTAAATCAAGACTGGTGTGGGTTTTCATGAACTACCAACACTCTATTATATATATATATGCCCAAGTTTATGTGCCAATATTCACTAGGGGGGGGGGGAATAATGGCCAGCATCAGAGCTTTACCGACACGTTTGCATGCATCCTGTACCAGCAGTTTCTGATTAAGATTGGCATGGGTTTTCAAGGGGAGCCAACCCCATGTCCTTATATATATATGAGGCCCCGCATGGAGAAGTGGCCCATGCAACACAATGGCCGGTTTTGAGTTACGCACATATAACACTATTTTGTGCCGGCCAAGCAAGCGTGAGGTTTTACCACTTTTAGGAGCATTTCGACCATATTGCAGGTCACGTTTTGTCCTATCCGACATGCTCGGATTGAAGTAGAAGGGCCAAAATAGTGTTATATGTGCGTAACTCAAAACCGGCCATTGTGTCGCATGGGACACTTCTCCATGCGGGGCCTCATATATGCCAGTGTGCAAATGTTCATCTGGAAACAATCCAAAAAGCGAAACATTTCACCATCAAAGCTCAAGTTGATCTGATTAAAAGGGTAGATGTTGTGCCAACAGTTTCTGACACAAAAGATTAGAAATTTTATCTCACACATTGCACAAAATGACCAATGCATTATTCTAGATTTCAATTATCCACCAGATAAGGGGTGCTTATGTGTGAATGATATTTTGACACAGCCCAAAGGGATTTCTTCCTGCCTTCTCTTTTTCTGCATGAGGGGACGGAGGGGAGGATCGCTGATTAAATGAAGCAGCCTTACTGTGAATGTACTGTCTTGCTACATTGCTTATGAACCAGAGCAGTGGGCGGGATGCAGGGATGACCCATCATCCAGGAGGTGCCAAGAAAAGAGGAAGGGAGGAGTGGTGAATGGGAGTGGAGTGGGTGGGGATGAAATGGGTGGGAGTGGATTTATGCCTTTTGTCTTTAGCCACTTCCTCCATCCCACTCCACTCCCATTCACCACCTTTCCCTCTTTTATTGGCTACTCCTGGATGACAGGTCATCCCCTATACTTCACCCATTGCCCTGGCTCAGAAGCAAAGCAGCAAGACACAAACATCTACAGCAAGGCCACTTCATTTAATCAGCAACCCCCATATCAATTCCCTCATGTGCATTGATGTGTATTGGGATCACATGAAGAATTGTCACCCCAGACTTCGACAGGGTGACAATTCTTCATGTGGGCTATCCTAGGGTGACAATTCTTCATGTGGGCCATACTGGGTTTACACTTCTTCGTTTGTATAAGTTGATGACAATAATCATGACCTTCATTCAACCTAACCTAATGTAATCTAATCTAATAAGCCTAACCTAACGTAACCTAATCTAACAACCTATCATAATCTAACCTAACCTAACCTTTACTCCACTGTTGATATTAGGTGTACTGGGGTGACAGTTCTTCAAGTGGGATCTCATGGGGTGACAATTCTTCATGTGGGCATTTTGGGGTGACAGTTCTTTATGTGACCCGTGTATTGTTTGCTTAAGGTAACACTATCATATTTCTCAAACATTTCATCTCAAAAACTCAGTCTCTCTTTCTCCACCTCCCTTATTCTTTGCTCAGTAGAACACCAAGCAAGGGCAAAATAATTCTTTCAACCTTCTCTTTGCATTAACTCCCAAATGTGTATAATAAAACCACAATAATTTTATACAGTTTGATTTTGCAATCTGGTGTGAATAGTATAGGCACCTCATATCAATAAGTACAATAATATGGAAAATAATACTATTTCTATCTATTTTCAGGCTTAATAGTAATCAACAATTGATGTAAGATGTACATTTTTAATTATAACTACAGAACAAAATCTATCAATTCATCTTCTGAAAATATTCAACCATTTAGAATCCCTAACAATCAGTTAAGACACCACAAAATTTAACCAGAGTTCATTATCAACATAAAAATAGTTTTCATCAACAATAAAATATATCCAACTCCTCCATATATCACAATTCTTTAATAGAATGTTATTACAAAATACACTCTAGGAATCATGGATTAATGGGAAAACAAAAAAAACAAAAAGAATATATATAAAATTTCCCCCAGTTTTTAACATAATCAAGATGTTTCTTCTTCCTCTGCAGCACTGATCACTGTCCCCCCTCTCTCGAGCCAGTCATCAAAGGAGCCAAGATAGTTCCTGCAAGAAAAATAAAAAATTAGCAGATTCCTCTCAACTTTATATCAGGGGAAGTGAGCCCGTTGCTGTTTGCTGATGACACTGTGCTTGTAGCAGGGTCTGAGAGGGGTTTAAGGCAGTTAGTGATGGAGTTTAGGAAGGTATGCAATAGGAGAAAGTTCAAGGTACTGTACATACTCGCGTATAGGTCGCACTTTTTTTAACTAAATATTTCGCCAAAATCAGGAGTGCGACCTATACACTCGACATTAATGAGGGACAGCAACAATTAGCGATTTCAATGTGAGAATGACATGGAATTTCAGTGTTCACACAATACACATCGAAAAACTTTTCAAGCCTTTTGTATGCATAAAATATATATATCACAGGTTCCTACCAAATCGCTGCTTTAAACTGAACTATTGCTGCTAGAAAAGCATATATCAATTACAATAAAATCGTATAATATTTTTTTTCCAACTCTTTCGTGTGTTTTATAATGTTTATAAGCAATGTGACCTTGACCCTTTGTTTACTGTATGTTACCATACATCACCTGTTTCACTCGTGGCTGCATTTCTATATGTGCGCAAATTATGTTTTCGTAGCGTAACATAACATCCCATAACGTAACTTAAATAAACTTATGATTTTCGTAATAAAAAATATTATTTTCATCAACTGTCTTCTATACTGTTGTATAGTGTCCAGTTGACAGTTAAACTCTATTGGGAAGGGAGGAGTGGGTGTGGAGATAGAATGTAGATTGAGAGAAGCAAGTAAATGCCTTGGGATATTAAAAAGTGTAATGAGAAATAGACATTTGAGAATGGATGCTAAGAGGAGGTTGTATGAAGGGGTGATTGTGCCAACAGTACTGTATGGGTCAGAAACAAGAAACATAAGAGAGGAAGAGAGAATGAGTTAGAATGTGTTTGAGATGAAATGCCTGAGAAGTATGATAGGGGTTACTAAGCTAGATAGATGAGAAATGAGGAGGTGAGGAGGAGAACAGGGGTGGAAAAGGAGTTGAGAGTTAGGGTTGATGAAAGAGTATTGGGATGGTTTGGAAACATGGAAAGATGAGTGAAGAAAGTTAAGTAAAAGAGGTGTGGAAGGCAGGGGTGGAAGGAGTGAACACAAGGGGTCGACCTAGGATGAGATGGATGGATGGGGTAAAAGAGGCATTGGAAAAGAGGGGAATGTCTGTTTAGGAAGGACGGGAAAGGACAGAAGATAGGGGTGAATGGAGAATGGTTGTGTATGGATGATGCTGTGATGCATGAGGGGGAGTGGTTGGAGGATGGGGGTGAGGGAGTATGTATGAGAAATAAATTGACACAGACCGAAGGGATTTCTCCCCGTCTCCTTTTCTGCATGAGGGGATGGAGAGGGGCATTGCCGATTTAATGAAGCGGCTTTGTTGTGGATGTGCTGAGTCTTGCAACACTGCTTCTGACCCAGGGCAGTGGACAAGATGCAGGGATGACCCGTCATCCAGGAGGTGCCAAGATAAGAGGGAGGGAAGTGGGTGGAGGGGAGTGGAGTACGTAGGGGATGGAATGGGTGGGAATGATTTCTACGCCTTTGTTTTTTGGCTACCTCCCGTGTAAGGGGGAAAAAAGCATTGGTGTGTGTATGTATGTACCAACAGTCCCCAATTCCTTCACCTTATTTAAATACTTTTATATATATTCCAGTACCCTAGTTTCTCCTGTCTGTGTACATGAAGATATCCTAAAAGATGAAAGTGCTCAGTCTATAATCTATAATTTTCCTTGGTGGTTTTCTGTATATTTAGAATCACATGTCAATCTGATTTTCACTGTACGCACACACACGACTTGATGGCGCAGTGGTAGCGTTCGTGGCTGCAACTACGGTGGTCCGGGTTCGAATCCCGCCCAGGGCTCAAATAATTTCAGTATCACTGCACTGCAAGTCGTTACTCCAACTCTTGTGGGCAGGGAGTTGGAGGTGTGTGTGCGTGTAAGGTCACAACATTACCCATAGATCAGTCATATACGAGCTCTGAGCTCTCTTCAGGGAGGGAAATAGCTGTTGATCACAAGCCCAACACATGACCCAAGACCATAGTGAATCATACACACACACACACACACACACACACACACACACACACACACACTCACACGGTGGAGCGGTTGGTAGAGTCCCTGACTGTCACTACGGCGGTCCGGGTTCGAATCCTGCCCAGGGCTGAAATAATATCAGTATCGCTGTGCTTAGTGTCGTTATTCCAACATTTGTGGGCGGGGAGTTGGGGGTGTGTGTGCATGTAAGATCATGTGTTGGGCTCATTTCTCACCCCATCCACCCTAGCAACCCCCATCATACCTCTCAGACACCTCATCCCAAACACATTCAAACTCTCTCTCTCTTTCTGGCTACCTCCCTTGTAAGGGGGAAAAAGCCTTGGTATATGTATGTATGTATGTATGTATGTGTGTGTGTGTGTGTATATATATATATATATATATATATATATATATATATATATATATATATATATATATATATATATATATATATATATATGTACATGTATATGTATAAACACATAAATACATCTTGGTATATAGACAAACTTTCTCACTGATTTTTTTTTCCTCCATCTTACTTGTTATTCTCACTACTTGTTAATTTTTTCCTTTCAACTTTTTCCATTGGACCAATGATAAAAGATTCACAAAAGATATTCCAAAAACATAACAGACTAAACCACAAAAAGATTCATGGAGTGTGTGGGATGCATACCAATCACGAACTGATAAACAGACCATATGACTTAGTTGTTCTCGTAACTGTAATACAGCAGGATTTGTAAAAAAAGAAATAATAATAATAAAAAAATAATAATACTGAATTGTTCAAATAAAAGATCATTCAAATACGGAGGATTGACTGTACATTATGTAAGGTTCATAGCCTTTTTTTGGAAGCTTGCTGGCTGTGCAGGTTGGGGAGTCAATACTTGCGGCAAAGGTTGAGGGGATGGTGGTTCGAACCCTGCCACCAGCAAAGTTGAAACAGGGGCATGGTTCATTAAATTCCATGCGAAAAAGTCCTCTGTAAGGGGCACTGTCCTAGCCTTCTGATGGGAGGAGTTTGTGATGTTAAACCATATCATAAACCATATGCCCGTTTAGCATGGCATTCTTCCATCAACTAAAAAAAATTTTTAGGTACTTGAGAAAATAATATAGTAAAGTGCACCATAATAATAATAAAAAAAAAAAAGGTGTTAAGACAGGAGGTGCCAAGATAAGAGGGAGGGTGGAGAGGAGTGGAATGTATTTGGGATGGAATGGGTGGGAATGGCTATTATGCCTTTTTCTTTTTGGCTACCTCCCATGTTAAGACAGACCTAGAAAATTAAATTTTGCTTACCTGACATTTGTGTATCCAGCTCCCATGAAAGCCAGCTGTGCAGTACGTGACCGGATACCAAGAAGGCACATGGTTACTATGGGTTCCTTCTCATCTGGTTTGACAAATCCAAACTTTTCCTGAAAGGTTTCTGGAGCCATCAGGAGTGCATCCCCAATCAGATGTACTGTAAACAAAGTTATAAAATATGAGAAAAGAAAAGTGGCATCCAAGATCTTCATTATATTAGTGATGACCATATTTACTGCTATGGTAGAATAAAATACAGATGAAAAAGAAAAGAGGACATGAGATGTATTGAACAGAGAACAATAAGAATCAGAATTTGAAAAGACTGATGAAAATTTACAAAGTACATATACTGATCAAGGAACTATAGGGATATAAATAAAAATTGTATTCATATCATTACTAAAGATGACCCGTCATCCAGGAGGTGCTCAGATGAGAGGGAGGGTGGGAGGGGTGTGGAGTGTATTTAGGGATGAAATGGGTGGGAGTGTTTTTATGCCTTTCCCTTTTTGGCTACCTCCCTTGGAAGGGGGAAAAAGCCTTGGTATATGTATGTATGTACTAAAGATCTATGTTAACCTCTTC
The DNA here is from genome assembly GCF_046742065.1 of Oratosquilla oratoria. Classification (NCBI taxonomy): domain Eukaryota; kingdom Metazoa; phylum Arthropoda; class Malacostraca; order Stomatopoda; family Squillidae; genus Oratosquilla; species Oratosquilla oratoria. The sequence goes on along the minus strand of NC_134778.1, from coordinate 54,773,136 downwards.
AATGCAAGTCAAATTCTCATGCCCAGCATCGGCTGCCTGATGTAGGATAATTTGATGATGCCTCACAATATTCACATCATAAAATATAAAATCACTGATGATTTACTTGTTCTCTCTAACTCTGAGTAACAATAAACTCAGGACATGCAATCAAGCCAGTTCACAGAATTCAGGGGATAACTCAGCTATAACTACAAAATAAATATAATCAGGACGCCAACAATGGTAACCTCATATACCCACTCGTGCCTTACGACACCTCTGTAGGTATCATCATAAGGAAGAGGTTAATTAGACAAGAAATCTCCTTCCAGAGATGATGCTAGATTATTGTATGAAAGAAGAAAATATTACATTAACCTCTAGAACACGATGACAACTATGTAGGTGTCACGAGCCACGAGTATTTACCTAATTGTATTTACCTGTATGGGGCAGAAACATAGAACATAAGAGAGAAAGAGTTTAAATTTGTTTGAGATGAAATGCCTGAGAAGTACTGTAGGGGTTTAGGCTCGATGGAGTGAGAAACAAGAAGAGTGGGGGTGGAAAATGAGTTGGGAGATAGGGTTGATGAAAGAGTATTGGGGTGCTTTGGGCATTATGGAAAGAATGAGTAAAGAAAGATTAGTTAAAGAGGTGTGGAAGGCTGTGGTGGAGGAAGTGGACATGAGGGGGCAACCAAGGATAAGATGGATGGTTGGAGTAAAAGGGGCATTGGGAAAGGGGAATGCTTGTTGAGGAAGGAAAGGAGAAGACAGAAGATAGGGGTGCGTGGAGAATGATTGTGTATGGATGATGCTGTGATGCATAGAAGGGAGGTGGGGGATGGGGGTGTAAGGGAATATACGTCTAAGATATTTTGACACAGCCCGAAGGGATTTCTCCCCATCTTCTCTTTTTCTGCACGAGGGGAAAGAGAGGGGGCTTGCCGATTAAAAAAAGTGGCCTTGCTATGGATATGCTGTGTCTTGCTATATTCCTTTTGACCTAGGGCAGTGGGTGAGATGCAGGGATGACCCACCATCCACGAAGAGCCAATAAAAGAGGGAGGGAGGGGTGGTGAATGGGAGTGTAGTATGTGGGGATGAAATGGGTGGGAGCAGATTTATGCCTTTGACTTTGGCTACCTCCCTCGTAAGGGGGGAAAAAGCTGTTAGTATATGTTTGTATGTATGTATGTATGTACATGTTAACAAAGATTTTTTTATTCCAACACCAGCACTATGATATACCCACACTCCACAAATACAAATCTCTTCTTACACAGACGATATAACAATTACATGCACACATCATAATGCAGACAGAACCACATAAATACTACAGCCAAACCTTGACATGCTCAACACCTGGTTCACTACTGACTCAAAATAGCTCCAACCAAATCCACAGTAACACTTCTCACCAACTGAACAAATTGGACAAAACAATAGTGTGTGCAAACACGATGCATGAATATAAGAACAAATTAGATGTTGTGAGATACAAAGACAGGACACCACGAGCATAACTCCCCTCACCATAGAATACAACTAGGTAAATACATATCACACCTCTTTGTCAACAACACCCTCATACTACAGACTCACCCAAGATTCTTGGTATAACATATAATACATCCATGTCGTTGAAACAACGCGCACAAACATAAAAACAGAATGCACACCTAGAGACAAAATACATACCTAGACTCATACATACATATACTAAAGGCTTTTTCTCCCTTACAAGTGAGGTAGCCAAAAAAACAAAGGCATAAAAACCACTCCCACCCATTCCATCTCCACATACTCCCTTCCCATCCAGCCCCCCTCCCTCTTATCTTGGCTCCTCCTGGATGACGGGTCACCTAGACTTAATGTGTTTAATTCACTTGTAGCTCCAACATTCAGACACGACAAAGAAATTACCATTGCAATATACAAACAATACGTATACTCAGCGTTGAATTATGTGAGCCCCACATGGGTCTCAAACACACCACAACACCCTGCAGACTATACAGAACAAAGCCCTAAAGATAATTACAGGCTGCACAAATATAACACCTACAGGGATACTTACGGGGAAGATTGACAGATCCAGGTATATGACCAGGGTTACTCCGTTCACCACGAGTTCGTACATCAATCAACACAACTTCTTTATCTTCCAGCTGCTGCTGAAGTTCCTTGAATTCAACATCTAAAAAAATAAAAACTTATGTAGATTATACGCAAGTCTACTTAGAAATGTCAAACAATTTTCTTACTGAATGGTGGAGTTTCAAGTTCTAAAATATTAATAAAATGTTAATAACACTGGATCTACATACAACTTCTATGAGGAAAAGGTTTTCAATATCAAAACTTTAATACATTATGTTCTAAAATGTCAACATTTCAGATGTTACATTAGGTCTAAATAAGAATACTATGGAAAAGAATATGGTTCATACTTGGCAAATTTACTGAAGAAATAAATCTTTGTGATGAGCCTAAAATCCTCACTCCAACTAGTTGTCCTGCCCATGTCAACTTTGCCAACCTGGGCACAACCTGGCCTGAAATCCATCAACCTTAACTTCAGACACTGGCAAATTAGGTATGATATATATACATACATATACCAAAGGCTCCCCCCCCCTTACATGGGAGGTAGCCAAAAGACTAAGGCATAGAAACCACTCCCACCCATTCCATCCCCTACATACTCAACTCCCCTCTACCCTACTCCCTCCCTCTTATCTTGGCACCTCCTGGATGAAAGGTATATATATACCAAAGGTATATCAGCTGGGTGGCCTAGCCAATGGTCACATCCAATTCATACATATTAAAACCCATCCAATATCCATATCTCAACACCACCTGAATGAAGGGTCTTTCCTGTCCCCCACCACACTGCTTGGGTTTAGAGGAATACAGTGATCAGGCCTTCCACAGCAGGGCCCGACGGCTGGAGCTGGTTTGCCCTCAGCTTCATTATATATCAATCCCCTTCCTCTTCCATTCAAAATAATTCATATAGCAGAAAAGATTATCCTTTCAAGCCATGTCATGCTGTCATCCATTTAAAATCTCCCTCCACTCACTCCCCAGTTCTCTCTTCCCTGCTCAACAGACATTCATCACACATCTATGACCCTCTTTACTAGATCTATCCACTTCACTCTTGGTCCTCCTCTCAAGTTCACTCCACCCACTTCTACCTCTCACAGTCCCTCTGCTGGTCTTTTCATATGCCTAAACTGCACTAAGATTTATCCAATCCAAGAGCTAATCCTCTTCTCTCACCTTCACATTTCTTTTATCCATTCTTGTAACACATTTTTCTTGAACACTTAATCTCAAACATATTTAGACTCTTCCTTATACTCCAAATCTCTATACAGTTCCACAAGTATCATTGCTTCATAAATCCTCTTTCCATTTATCACAAAGTACCTATTTCTCATAACACCTTCCATTTCACCCAAATATTTCTTGTTTTATTTTACAATTCACCTCCAGATTCACACCTACATTTACTGCCATGTGCAACTACAAAAACTTAAAACCATTTCCTCTAGCCTCTTACCCTCCTCCTGTGTGCTGGTGACATAATCAGAAGTGTGCTGATCTTATGTTCACTTAGTTGTGGGCTCAAATCCCACACTTCTCTCCAATTCCCAACAGTGACTGTTACCTACCTCAACAGCTCAAGCACATAGGGCTAAGGTGAAGGCTTCAGTCACAGTTATGCGCCTCCTAGCGTAGACTCCTCACCTTTCACCAACTTCTCACCCTCCACACTCACATTCAATCTATCAATCCCTGTGCACTACATTACTTTACTTTTGTCCACACTTACTCTCAACTTTCTCTTCTGACACACCCTTCCAAACTCAGTCACAAACTGCTTCAGTCTTTCTTCACAATCAGCCATTTGCATAATGCCATCTACAAACATCATCTGTCTCACTTCCCACACCCCTCCATCCTCACTCACCAACTCCAAACCTCTGACTAGAATTCTCATAATTACCTCCCTCACCACCATCCATATGCATGTTAAGCTCTTGAATATAATGACGGCTATGTATGCATCATGAACTGCAAGTGAGACTGATGTTTAAGGAGGGGGATGATCTGGGTGTGAATGTAGTTTTGTGCTGATGTATTATGAGGTTCTGTTCACAAAGTGTATATGTTAATATTTACCACATTGTATTCACCTAATTGTAGTATAAAGGAAAGGAGCAAAACTCATTGGAGTCCCATCTCTTATTCTCCAATTTTCCATTCCTAGCTTGAAGTTCATGTATGGTTCCAACCTGGTCTATATCCTTAATTTCCAATTGTCATATTTTTATACTTTGTTTCTTCACATCCTTTAGACATACAGAATTTCTTAATTTGTTCTCAATAACCTCTTCAAGCCCTCCTATCTATTCATGAGATACATTTTGTCAATTCAGTTTGTCTCCTTTGGTGACCTGAATAATGTAATCATATCACCTGGTTGTGCTTGTGTGATGTAATGAGATAGGTGAGTGGGGATGAGGGCTCTAGTATTGAAGTGTGTGCCTATCATTTTCATGTGATATCCTCAAGGGAAAATTTTGGTTTCTGAATATAGTGGTCCACTAGGGTGGTTTTGGTGCATCCTCTTATTATTCTTAATGCTTTATTTAGTATGGAGTCTATGTTTTGTTAATAGGAACCAAGCTGTGGAAGCATAGTTTATTGTGGTTCTAATGAATTGTTTATATACAATCCTAAGGCATTAACACAGTATTTCTTCCTCAAGTTACTTTGGGCCTGCCCAGTGGCTGTAACCTGTAACTGGGAGCTTTAGGTCTCCTGAGAGACCTGGGGCAGAGGACTGACTGACCCTCTCTGCAGCAAAAATGTTATATTTAGCCAATCTCAATACAGCCTTCTGCTATGTTTTATGACTACTAAACTTATTCTACCTATTGCCAGGGACTTTCCCTCAGTTCCAACAGTTTCATTGACTGGAAACCCAAAGCATCACAGTGGCTGGCAACCCTCCCATGCACTTTCATATATATCTGGGAAGAAACTTTGGCCTGTTGTCAGTGTCAGAGCTGGGCACGTTACCACCGGACAAGTAGTACGTTACCATCAATGCATTACCAAAAGATTTGGGGTGTATTACTGTCAATGGAAAAGTATTTACTTCTTAAGAATATTTTCAATAAAATAATACTAGACTACAACATTAATATTCCCTATTCTTGCGTTACTGCGTTAGTAATGCACTACCTGTCCAGCGGCAATGTGCCCAGCTCTGGTTAGTATTGTGCATGAGCCAGTGTCAACCTCACTGGAAACAGTATGAGGGGAGAGGCAATTGTAGGGTGTTAGCTATTCTTATGAGTAAAGGTGGAGACAATGCAGTCAAAGCTGATAGTGACACTTTGGGCCCTGTCCATGAGTCGAGTGTCAGCATCTCAGGGCTGCATATCCAAATAGAGATGAGGGTGTTGATAAGTTTTGAAGATGGGCAGCAAGTCGATAATTCTCTCTGATGTCCATCCTTAATGAATATACCACTATCAGATAACTAGCAGGTACCAATCACTTGTCATAGCTGAGAGTAACCAACTCCACAGCAACAAGGTAAAAAAAGAAAATATTCAGTAAAATGTTGCTTACCAGAAATCAATCCAAACATTTCAAATAATTTTCTTTGGCAGGTCAAACTGACTTTCCAGGAAAACTCTTAGTATGTTGAAGTTGACCAATATAGAATGTGTCAGTTGTGGTGTAGCAGGATGAGCATTCAACTAAAAAAAGAAGAAAAAAGAAAAAATGTCAGAAAAAACAATCAATCCTTTGTGGGTCATTGTAGTATGCGGTGTTCTGTCTTTGGTGTAGTGGTTGCACCTGAGGCATTTTGAATCTGTGTTCAGGCCTATTCTGTGTTGGTACTGTCTTAATGCTATATGGTGTCCTGAGTGTAGGTGTGCTAGTGTTGTTCATGCCTAGTGTGGTTGGATTTTCTCTGTGGGATTTGTATCTGGGGGTTGCTGTTCAAGTACTGAGTTTGGCAGTCTTTCTTGACAGGCTTGTTTAGTTATCTGGGTGTGTATGTGCGGATGTTTTGTGAGCTTTGTGTGACTTTAGGTTTATTTTCATGTTGGTTTATACTGTCAGATCTTTGATGTGCAGGCTGAAGGTCGTATGTATCAAAAAATGAGGCCTAGAATTTTAGGGTTCTTTTCCAATGGAAGGTGTTGGTCATTTAATTTCACTGTCAGGTGTCTTTATCACTCATGGTTGTCTGGGGTTAGCAATCTTACTGATGATTTCTGGGGCAAAGTTTCAATTTTATTTCTGAACTAATGTTCTCGTTTGTCTAAGTCTTCTTGAGTGTTTTTAGCTGTTATTCTGTAGCTGCTGTGATGGGTTATTATTGTCAGGCTATCAGAATACTCACTTGAGAATGCCTTTCTGTTGTCCAGTCAGTCCTTGTAAGGGACTTAATAGGTTTGTTTTCTTGTTAAATTTTGCTGACAAGTCTCTGATATGGGCTGAAAGTCATATACTGTATATACTTGTGTAGTGTGAGTTATGATAAAAATTTTACTCAAAAAATAGGGGATCTTACTTTACACAGGTAATGTTTTTTAATGTGTTACAATTCATGCTTTTTTGGTGACCATAATTTACCTGATAGGCCTACAGTCTCATGATAACCTTGGCTAATCTTAACAGTATCAGCATGCTCCTTTAACCTGTCTCCCATAGCCTACATTCTTCCGTGCTATTGCTACATGAATATAAGGATTTCATTCATAGCCTACATTCTTCCGTTCTGTTGCTCAATGAATATCAAGATTTCATTCACTACGTATATATACCACGTATAATCTACAAAAGCCTTACATAAATGAAGATCTGGCAATGTTTTTTTCCTTTCTCTAATCTGCATACGTCTTCATGAGTTTATATTGCTGAGATATTGCTCTCCCAGTGTCACATCTTTTTGCCATATACAATGAGACCTCTCATTAACGGACATTAATTAGCTGTGTTTGCGGCGTTTTCGGTGCTGTTGTTTAGTGCGTGCAATCACTATGCCACCCAAAAACCACTCCAAAACACCGTAAACACAGCGAAAACACCACAAACACAGCTAATTAACATTCGTTAATGAGAGGTCTCACTGTATGTACCTATACTGTGTAACAAATTCACTTGTGTTCCTTATTCTGTCTTCCTTTGTTTATTTAAATCTATTTTGATTTATTATATACTTTACATTGTAGATAAGGCATATATGTACTGCTAATCCTAACACCTTACCCATACCCAGACAACAACACAATATTTTTTGAGTGACTAATGGCAAAACTGGTGGCTGTTACCAGTTACTTGGGAGCCATGAGTTTCCTATGAAACCTAATGCAATAGATTGGGTAGAATTCCAGGATCATGCAAACACGGATATTTAACATGAAATTTACATTGTCCAATAAATCCTAACCAAACCTACCATAACCATTCCAAAGAAAAATAAATAAATATCTTAAGAGGTATTTTGTCTGTTATTGATGCTCCTGAGATGAATCTCCACTACTATGGTCTAGTGTAGTAAGCTGTAGGAGTTAGAGATTGAGCATCCTTGTGTGGGTGATTGGTCTGAAATCTTGGCTAACCACACATCCAAGCAGTATTTAAAGGTGTCAGGTGATACGTCACTCAGGTTCTCGAGTTTTCCCAGGATGTAGTTGAAGTCATGTTCTAATGTAGGTGAAACTACGTTGTGTCAGGGTCCTAATTCTTTTAGATGTTCCAGGGGTTGTTCTGACATAACACAGCCTTCCTCTTCTTGGATGGGTCTTTTCTGTAATGTTGACATTGGGGACCCTGTTTTCTAAAACCTTCCAGGTATAGATAATGATGTACTTATCTCTACACTACTGAAAAGAATACAAATATAGC
>NC_134778.1:54742699-54755199 GCF_046742065.1 Oratosquilla oratoria | reverse complement strand
AAATTGTTAAACCAGATCCTAAATTGCCATTACATTCGCCTCCCAAATCCGGAAAGCAAACAGATAGAAATAAAAAATCTCATTGATCAGCTCTTCGCTCTACAAAAGGAGAATTGCGTCACCCGTTCTATCACCATCAGGCAGGAACTGGTTGGAGAAACCGGCCGAATCCGAAGCAACTACAGTACACTCCTTAGCCCAGATCTAAAAGAGGCCGCCAAGGAACTTTGGGAAAGGGACATAAAGAACATAAGAATAAAGGAGAATACAAGAGACCATAAGGCCTACACTAGGCAGTTCCGTATCCATCACCACCTGTCATCTCCATTCATAAAGTTGTCTAATAGTTTTTTAAAACAACTGATACTTACAGCGCTCACTACATGGTTACTAAGTTTATTCCATTCATCGACCACCCTATTAGTAAACCAATTCTTACCTATTCCCTTATTAAATCTAAATTTGTCCAGTTTATACCCATTACTGCGAGTCCTGCCCTGTTGTTTTATTATGATGACCTTGTTTGCATCATCCTTGTTATAACCTTTGATCCACTTGAACACTTCTATTGGATCACCCCGCACTCTGCGTCTTTCCAGAGAGTGCAAGTTAAGGTGCCTAGGCCTCTCTTTGTAAGGCAAATTTCTGAGTCCATGTATCATTTTGGTCATTCTTCTCTGTACTGATTCTAGTGAATTTATGTCCATTCTGTAAGACGGAGACCAAAACTGTACCGCATGGTCAAGGATGGGTCTAACTATCGCTAGATAGAGTTTAATAATTACCTCTGCACTTCTTTTCGTTACCGTCCTAGCAATGAAACCTAATGCTCTGACTTTATTTCTGGCTCTAATGCACTGCTTCCTGGTTTTAAGGTCCGGACTCACCAGAACTCCCAAGTCCCTCTTCCACTTAGATTTGTCTAAAAACGTGTTATCTAAGCTGTATCTATTTTCGGGGTTATGTAGCCCTACGTTTAACACGCTACACTTAGAGATATTGAAGTTCATTTGTCATTTCACCGACCATGTTAACAATCTATTAAGATCATCCTGCAGAATCTCTGCGTCGTCTCCTGACCTAATTAGGCGTTCTATTTTAGTGTCGTCCGCAAACTTACTAACATCACTATTTATCCCATCGTCTAAGTCGTTTATGTACATAATGAACAACAAGGGACCCAAAACCGAGCTTTGGGGGACTCCACTAGTAACATTGCCCCACCTAGATTTTATTCCATTTATAGTGACCCGCTGTTTTCTGTTACTGATCCAAGCTCTAATCCATTCTAACACTTTTCCTCCTATGCCATGGGCTTTGATTTTATTTAGTAGTCTCTGGTGTGGCACCTTGTCGAACGCTTTGCTAAAGTCAAGGTGAATAACATCGTAATTATCATTATTATCTGACGCCTTATATACTTTAATGTAAAAGGATAGAAGATTAGTCACACATGACTTACCCTTGGAGAAACCATGCTGTGAATCACGAATTAAATTATGTCCTTCGATGTGTTCTCTGAGTCTATTTACTATTATTGATTCAAGCATTTTTCCTATAACCGATATCAAACTGATTGGCCTGTAGTTGCAGATAGATGATCGATCTCCCTTCTTAAAAACAGGAATAACGTTTGCCTGCCTCCAAGCAGTTGGCACAAAACCAGTGTCTACCGATTTATTGAATATTTCAGTTAACTGGTCGCAGATTTCAAATTTACACTCCTTAAGCATTCTTGGAAAATTTTCGTCTGGACCCGGAGATTTTGTAGCTTTAAGTCTTTCAATCTGCTTGATTACTTCTTCTTTACTAATGCTGATATTAGATAGACTACTTTCTTCATCCCCTCTGAAAATCGGATCGCAGTCAGGTACTTTATCTAACCTCTCATTAGTAAACACCGATAGAAAATAATTGTTAAACTCCTCACTCCTTTTTTCCTCCGACATTTTCATCGTTTTTAATTGGTCCTAATCTTTGTTTATTTTTTGTTCTATAGAGGTGAAAGAAACCCTTTGGGTTGGATTTTGCTTGACCGGCAACCTTAATTTCATAATTACGTTTCTCTGTACGTGTATTCCTTTTAACCAGCTTTGCCATTTCGTTATATCTTGATCTAAGGTGTGATTCCCCGTTTTTTATTTTTACGTAAAGTCCTCTTTTCATTCCGATCTCATGTTTCAATCTGTCCGTCATCCATTTGGGAGTATTACTATTTTTCCGTATTGACTTTAGGGGGATAAATGTGTTTTGTGCATTAATAATTAGATCAGTTAGATTGCTATACATTTCATCCAAATCGCTGACCTGTCTGTTGAGCCTTCGCCCTCAAATGGCCTGACCCATGGTATGCATATTAACCTCCGTGACCCGACCCCTAGTCATGACCTGACCTCCGGTCACGCACCGAGACCCGACAATGTTCGAAACGTCCGCATGACATTTCGTATTCAATTTCAAATAGGTTTTTATATTGTCAAAGTTTGCTTTCCTGAAGTCTGGTACTTGGACGTTATTCGTACTTTTTAATTTTTCCCAAATAACATTAAATCTTATTTCTTGATGATCGCTAGAGCCTAGACTATCTCCCACTATTACGCTGCTAATTTGGTGCTCATTATTAGTTAAAATTAAGTCCAGGGTATTTTGTCCCCTCGTAGGATCGGTAATCACTTGTTTTAGGAAATTATCCTGCACCACATCTAGGAATTTCTTCGCTTCATGATCTCCTATTAAAGTTTCCCAGTCAATGTTTCTATAATTAAGATCTTCCATGATCACAACGTTTTTATACGATATCATCATCCGTAAAGGAGATAGGGCAGAACTGTATGTTATAATGGATAAAAACTCTTACCTTGAGAAGATGAACCCGATCCTGGAAAACCCTACAAAGTTCCAGCGCCTACAAAATTATCCCAGTTTACTAAAGATGCCGTCCTTCTTGTCAAGTCGTTGGAGGTCCTGGTTGCAGCCCTCGAGTCACTGCATAGAGAGGCAAGACCGATTGGATTTCAAGTCTCCTAGATCAGGACCAAGGTCCAAGAATTTGGCGGCTTACTAGATGACACAGTTCAGTCTGTCTTGGGGTTCTTTCAAAGATTTTATCTCCAAACTAAACAAACTAGCACACAACATAAAATTTAAAGTTGAATGGAAAGTAGACGGGAAAATTGCTTTCTTGGACATACTTGTCACTAGGTGTTCGGATCAATTGTCCTTCACAGTATACCGAAAACCTATACACACTGGCAGCTATTTAGACTTCTTCAGTTACCATCAGGATAAAATTATATACAGTGTTGCTACGGGACTCTTTATGAGAGCTCTTGGGATTTGCAGTCCACAACACCTGGATACAGAGTTATATTTAGTACACCTACAACTATCAGAATTAGGGTATCCGGATTGGTTTTTATCAAAAGCACTCAGTAAGGCTATATTAAGTTTTTACAAAAATCATAACACTACAAATAAGTACATATGGGATAACAAATGTATTACTTTATCATACAATGAATATATCAATACCGCCTCTAAATTACTACCCAAAGATCAAATTAAATTCACTTTTAACTACCCCAATAGTTTGTTTAAAAAGGTAGTAAATGTCCACAAAAGAACTAAGGTGAATAAAAATCCAGGAGTTTATAAAATACCATGTCAAGACTGTGAAGATGTATACTGGGGTCAAACAGGACGTGACCTCAACACAAGAATTAAAGAACACAAAAATTCAGTGAAATATGCCCAAGAAAACTCGGCGGTGTTTCTTCACACCTACCAAAAGGACCATCGAATTGATTGGGACAATTCAGCCATCCTTTTTAAGTCTCATTGTAGTTTCCGGAGGAAAATTGTAGAATCCTCTTTTATAAAACATTTCCCTAATCTGAACATCTGTATATATATTATACTACCCCCAGCATATGTACTTATCTGCTGAGGAGGACCACAGAAAGTGGTCGAAATGTATACATATATTTATTTCTAACCTTATTTTCCGATAGTGGAAGTCAAGTCTTGCTTCACTAATGTGCTACATTACTATTTTCATATATATATATATATATATATATATATATATATATATATATATATATATATATATATATATATATATATATATATATATATATATATATATGTATGTATATACAGGATGTTCGGGACAAATTTTATATTTTTTTATCTTCTGCCATTTCAGAACCATTTGGAGGATTTAATAGCTGTAAAGTGCAACGGATAGCTGATTCTATATACTATTGGTGGGTGTGAGAGCTAGAGAGCATGGACAACTGGAAAGCACAGGAATATTGGAAGAGTGCAACCTGCATCATGATGATTCACGCCGGATTAAAAAATTCGAAAATCTTAGCTGCATCTCAGTGCTCCTTGAATACCGTGAAGGCCGTGAGATGTGAGCTGGAGAATTGCGACAGAGATGTGGGAGCAGGGGCTAGCAGGAAGGATCATAGCAAGCGTTCTGACTCTGTCTGCACAACGAAATTCGTCGAGAAGCTGAAAAAATGCGGCAAGATCCAGGCAAGGCAATAAGGACCTTGATGAGAGAGATGGGCGTCTATGAAGAAATCGCTCAACGAGGATCTTCGCTACTCTTCATACTAGAGGCGCAAGGGCCAACTACTCACTGCCAAGGCCCTAGAGAATCACTTTACGAAAGCCAAGAAACGTCTCAACAAGGTCAAACTCCAAGTCGAGCCGGTGATGCTCTGGTTCTTTTAAGGCGAGAAGAACTTATGCCAGGACCAGTTGCACAATGTGCAGAACAACAGGTGGCTAGTCTACAGTCCGCACGAAGTCTCGCACTTCATGAAGACTAAGTTCTCTCAAACTGTGATGGTCTTTGGGTGTTTCCAGCGAAGGCCACGTCATGCAGCCCCACATATTTGAAGAGGGATTCAGACTCACTTCAGATAGCTATATTGATTTGCTGCTCACTGTTGTCAAGTGCTGGGAGGAAAGGGTGGCTGCGGGAAGACCATACGTGTGACAGCAAGACTCAGCTCCATGTCACACGTCCGGGAAAACCCAGAAGTGGCTGTCTGAGAACTTCTATGACTTCACCAGTCTCAACATCTGGGCCCCCACCTCGCCTGGTTGCAAACCCATCGACTATTATGTGTGGGGCACGGTTGAAAAAGACACCAATCGTACCACCTGCAACACCAAGGAAGAGCTGATTGCCAGGAGCAAACTGGTGTTCAGGCGTCTCTCGAAGGACACCGTGAAGGCCGCGTGCTGCAGGTTCAGGTCCCGCCTGGAGGGCGTGGTGGAGGCTCAGTGCGTTTACTTTGAGTGAGCTGTATTTGGCAAAAGATCCTTTAAGAGATGTACTTTGAATTTTGAGTATACATAATTGTTGGCCAAGACATGAAGTTTTTCTTTCCTTTCCGAAAAAGTGTCAAATTTATCCCGAACACCTAAAAAAAATGTTGTAAATATAAGAGCATTGTCTTAATAAAGATTTTATTGACCATTTTATCAACAACGTATCATTTAAGATTTTATTTGACCAACGGGTCGCGGGTGGTCTAGTATATATATATATATATATATATATATATATATATATATATATATATATACATATATATATATATACACACACGCATATATATAACTTATATGTATATATATACATATATATATATATATATATATACTGTATATATATAACATACTGTATATACATATATATATATATATATATATATATATATACTGTATATATAACACACATACATATACATACATATATATGTATATATATATATATATATATATATATATATATATATATACACATGCAGATTATCTAAAAAAAAAAATGGACTGGCTGGTGAGGTTATTTAATATTTGCTGGAGAGAGGGTAGAGTGCCGGAGGACTGGAGGAGTGCCTGTATAGTTCCACTTTACAAGGGAAAAGGGGACAAGTGTGAATGTAGTCGTTTCAGAGGGATTAGCTTGTTAAGTGTAGTTGGGAAGGCTTATGGGAGGATCTTGATTGAGAGGATTAGGAGAGGAATAGAGGGAGTAATTGGTGAGGAACAGTGTGGATTTAGGACGGCTAGAGGTTGTGTAGATCAGATTTTTGTAGTAAGACAAATGTGTGAGAAAGCTATAGGAAAGGGGAAGGATGTTTTTTTGGGTTTTTATGGATCTGGAAAAGGCCTACGATAGGGTATATATATATATATATATATATATATATATATATATATATATTATATATATATATATATATATACATGCAGATTATCTAAAAAAAAAAAAAAAAAAAAAAGTGGACTGGGTGGTGAGGTTATTTATTGTATGGTGGAGTGTGGGTAGAGTGCCGGAGGACTGGAGGAGTGCCTGTATAGTTCCTCTTAACAAGGGAAAAAGGGGACAAGTGTGAATGTAGTAGTTTCAGAGGGATTAGCTTGTTAAGTGTAGTTGGGAAGGCTTATGGGAGGATCTTGATTGAGAGGATTAGGAGAGGAACAGAGGGAGTAATTGGTGAGGAACAGTGTGGATTTAGGACGGCTAGAGGTTGTGTAGATCAGATTTTTGTAGTAAGACAAATATGTGAGAAAGCTATAGGAAAGGGGAAGGATTTTTTTTTTTTTATGGATCTGGAAAAGGCCTACGATAGGGTAGACAGAAAGGCACTGTGGGAGGTTATACAGATATATGGGGTAGGAGGAAAGCTTCTAGGAGCTGTTAAGATTTTTTATGAGAGTAGTAGAGCTTGTGTCATGATTAGAAATGGAGAGAGTGAGTGGTTCGAGGTAAAGGTGGGACTTCGTCAAGGATGCGTTATGTCGCCCTGGCTGTTCAACTTATACATGGATGGGGTAGTGCGAGAGGTAAATGCAAGGGTAGTGGGTCAGGGATTGGAGATGGTTAAAGAAAATGGAGAAAAGTGGGAGGTGAGCCAGCTGTTGTTTGCGGACGACACTGCACTTGTGACAGGATCGGAGGAGGGACTGAGGAAGTTGGTGACAGAGTTTGGGAGAGTATGTGATAGAAGAAAGCTAAAGATAAATGTGGGTAAAAGTAAGGTGATGAGATATACAAGGGGTGAAAGTGGCAGTAGACTGGAAGTGAGCATTAAGGGAGAGCGACTGGAGGAAGTGGATAGTTTTAGATACTTGGGTGCAAATGTGGCAGGAAAAGGTAGAGTGAAGGTGGAGGTAGAATGTAGATTGAGAGAAGCGAGTAAATGCCTTGGTGGATTGAAGAGTGTAATGAGGAATAGACATTTGGGAATGGATGCTAAGAGGAGACTGTATGAAGGAGTGATTGTGCTAACAGCACTGTATGGGGCAGAAACAAGAAACATAAGAGAGGAAGAGAGAAGGAGTTTGAATGTGTTTGAGATGAGGTGTCTGAGAAGTATGATAGGGGTTACTAGGCTAGATAGAGTGAGAAATGAGGAGGTGAGGAGAAGAACGGGGGTGGAAAGGGAGTTGATGAAAGAATATTAAGATGGTTTGGACACATGGAAAGAATGAGTGAAGAAAGACTAGTAAAAGAGGTATGGAAGGCAGATGTGGAGGGAGTGAACATGAGGGGACGTCCTAGGATGAGATGGATGGATGGGGTGAAGAGGGCTTTGGGGAAGAGGGGAATGTCTGTTGAGGAAGGACGGGAGAGGACAGAAGACAGGGGTGAATGGAGAATGGTTGTATATGGATGATATTGTGATGCATGAGGTGGAATGGGCGGGGGGATGGGGGGTGAGGTAGTATGTGTGAGCAAAATTTGACGCAGCCCGAAGGGATTTCTCCCCGTCTTCTCCTTTTATGCAATGGGGGACGGAGAGGGGGGGTCGCCGATTTAGTGAAGCGGCCTTGCTGTGGATGTGCTGTGTCTTCCGACACTGCTTCTGACCCAGGGCAGTGGACAAGGTGCAGGGATGACCCGTCATCCAGGAGGTGCTAAGATAAGAGGGAGGGTGAAGGGGTGTGTTGTGTATTCAGGGATGGAATGGGTGGGAATGATTTTATGCCTTTTCCTTTTTGGTTACCTCCCTTGTAAGGGGGAAAAAGCCTTGGTATATGTATTATGTATAAATATATATATAGATATATATATATATAATGAGACATTCTGACAGGTTGACGTAAGCGGAATAGGAAACACAGGAGTCTTAGTCTTGAGTTTATTCCTGACTAGTTTCGCAGGTATGCTTTTTCAAAGGAATAGGTTTACAAACGGGCTGTGGGCATTATATACAAGGGGTGGACCTCACCACCTCCCCGAGTTACCATAGTTGGTGACGAGTGTGAACATTACATTGTGGCTAACGTAACAATGATGAAATTTACAATTAAATATGATAACACTAATAACAAAGAAATTAATAATAGTAAATGTAACAATAGTAATGATAACAATGATGATAAAAATTTAAATAATAATAACAATAATAACAAAAATGATAATAACAATAAAATAGAAGTAATAATAATAATAATAACAATAAAATAAAAGTAATAATAATAATAATGATAATAATAATAAAAAATCTGATAATACTAATAACAAAGAAATAAAAAAGAAATTATTAATAGTAATTATAACAATAATAGTGATAACAATGATAATAAAAAACGAAAATCAAATATTTAAATAATAATAGTAACAATAATAACAACAATAATAATTACAAAGATAATGAAAGTAATAATAATAATGATGGTGATAATAATAAAAATAATAAAATATAGAATTATAATAATAATAAACATAATAATAATAATTACAATGATGAAAATAATAGTGTTGAAAATAAATAGTAACATACATACATATACCAAGGCTTTTTCCCCCTTACAAGGGAGGTAGCCAAAAAGGGAAAGGCATAAAAACACTCCCACCCATTTCATCCCTACATACACTCCACACCCCTCCCACCCTTCCTCTTATCTTAGCACCTCCTGGATGACGGGTCATCCCTGCACCCTGCCCACCGCCCTGGGTCAGAAGCAGTGTCGCAAGACACAGCACATCCACAGCAAGGCCGCTTCATTTAATCGGCGACCCCCCCCCCTCTCCGTCCCCCCTTGCATATAAGGAGAGGACGGGGAGAAATCCTTTCGGGCTGCGTCAAAATTTACTCACACATACTACCCCACCCCCCCCCCCTGCCCATTCCTCCTCATGCAATCACAACATCATCCATATACAACCATTCTCCACTCACCTCTGTCTTCCGTCCTCTCCCGTCCTTCCTCAACAGACATTCCCCTCTTCCCCAAAGCCCCCTTCACCCCATCCATCCACCTCATCCTAGGACGTCCCCTCATGTTCACTCCCTCCACATCTGCCTTCCATACCTCTTTTATTAGTCTTTCTTCACTCATTCTTTCCATGTGTCCAAACCATCCTAATAAACCTCCATCAACCCTATCTCCCAAATCCTTTTTCACCCCTGTTCTCCTCCTCACCTCCTCATTTCTCACTCTATCCAGCCTAGTAACCCCCACCATACTTCTCAGACACCTCATCTCAAACACATTCAAACTCCTTCTCTCTTCTTCTCTTATATTCCACGTTTCTGCCCCATACAGTGCTGTTGGCACAATCACTCCTTCATACAGTCTCCTCTTCGCATCCATTCCCAAATGTCTATTCCTCATTACACTCTTCAATCCACCAAGGCATTTACTCGCTTCTCTCAATCTACATTCTACCTCCACCTTCACTCTACCTTTTCCTGCTACACTTGCACCCAAGTATCTAAAACTATCCACTTCCTCCAGTCGCTCTCCCTTAATGTTCACTTCCAGTCTACTGCCACTTTCACCCCTTGTACATCTCATCACCTTACTTTTACCCACATTTATCTTTAGCTTTCTTCTATCACATACTCTCCCAAACTCTGCCACCAGCTTCCTCAATCCCTCCTCTGACCCTGCCACAAGCGCAGTGTCGTCCGCAAACAACAGCTGGCTCACCTCCCACTTTTCTCCATTTTCTTTAACCATCTCCAATCCCTGACCCACCACCCTAGCATTCACCTCTCGCACCACCCCATCCATGTATAAGTTGAACAGCCAGGGCGACATAACGCATCCTTGACGAAGTCCCACCTTTACCTCGAACCACTCACTCTCTCCATTTCTAATCCTGACACAAGCTCTACTACTCTCATAAAAACTCTTGACAGCTCCCAGAAGCTTTCCTCCTATCCCACAAATCTGCATAACCTCCCACAGTGCCCCCCTGTCCACCCTATCACAAGCCCCTTCCAGATCCATAAAAGCCCAAAAAACATCCTTCCCCTTACCTATAGCTTTCTCACATAGTAACGAATAGTATTAAAAGAATAGATCATGATAAAAAAGGGTTGGTAGCATGGAGGAACGTCAGAGAAAAGGAAGAAAGCTGGAGAGGGTAGGCCATTCTTGGAGGGCAAGTGTCGCAGTAGATTTTGTTCATTTCAAGTCACCAGTTCTCTTGTTTGTGTTTTTGTGGTTGGCAATGTAAAGTGATTCAATTATTTCCCGTTGTTTCTTGTGTAGTCCTTTGGCTAGAATGGTGGAACCCTCCCAGTTAGGTAAGTGTCACTCTGTGTCAATATGGTTAACTAGGGCGTTGGTGTCTCGGTGGTGTCTAATGTCCGCTTTGTGTTCCCTGAGTCTGTTGTTAAGTCCTCTGTATGTCTCTCCGTAGTATGCACAGTCACATCCTTTGCAGGGAATTTTGTAAACGATGCTATTGTCACGGTTCGTCTTGGTTCTGTTGGTGGTCAAGTGTCCTATTTTCTTCCCTGTGTCATTTACTATGATGAGTCCTGTCTGTCTCAACGTTTTGGAAAGCATGTGAGAGAGGCCAGAGTTAGGAACCACAAGGTATCGTAAATTTGTCCTCTCTTCACTTCCTTTCCTCTGTCTGATTTTAATTGCTTTCCGTAGTGACGTCCCTAACATGCCCTCTGGGTACCTTAGGTTCCTGAATGCAGCGGTTACGTATTCAATTTATTCTTGTAAATACTCTTCGCTGCATATTCTAAGAGCCCTAAGGTAAAACCCAATGATAACCCCTGATTTGGTCTTCTCGTCATGTGCGCTAAAATAGTGGATGAAGTCGTCTTTGTTTGTCGGTTTACGGTATACCTTGAATCTATTTCCGGACAGTTTGAGATCATTGTTTCTTGTCTGATTCTCATTCAATGGGAAAATTTTGTCACTTTTGATGTTGTCAATTCCCTTTAAAATCTTAAAGACCTGTATCAAGTCACCTCTGACAGTGGCGGATCCAGGATAAAAATTTGGGGGGGGGGGCTAACCTGAATTCCTTCCTCTGAGTAGTCTGATGTATCAGAAGTCTGAGGTATACTTAACTTAATAATGTTTTTTTCAGATTTTTCTGTATTTTAGACATATATAATAGAATGTATATTCGTTTTATATTGTTACACGCTTGTGCTAGTCAGTGATAAGGCACTGGCATGCCTATACTCTTGCAGAGAGAAATTATTGCAGGATCCGTGTGTAGTGTTAGTGTACATGGACAACACAACACAAAACAATCATATAGGTGACAATACAGGTATGTTAAACGGCCAACGAACGTGGTATATCTCCTTTCTATCCCTTTTCAGCGCAACTGAGACACAACCCTGGCAACCCTACAACACGCGCAGCACAAAACAGATAAATGGAATTAAACAAATGCCAAACACAGCACAATTCCGCCCAAATACCGCACACGTGCTGTCAGTTTATTTAACCCCTGGACCTGGCAAAACATCAGAAAGTACTAAAATCAATTAAATGACACCCTTACAATGATTCATGGAAGAACAAATTTGGGGGGGGGCTTCAGCACACACACACACACACACGCATATATATATATATATATATATATATATATATATATATATATATATACATACGACCAAAAACTTATTAATCGTGTCACGTTTACACACTCACAAACACATCCTTATATAGACACAGGCGTAGACTCCATATTCACTCACGCATGGAATTAATTAAACTAATTGTACCCCATGTTGAGCTGTGCTACGTCGTGTTCTTTGTGCCAGATCGGATTCAAGTCAATGCACCTGTTGATACTGTCCTCTTTTGTCGTCCAGGCTTCTCGAAATAGTCTTCTTCTTCTTCTCCTTCTTTTTTGAGTTGTCTCTGTGCATGACTTTCGTTCTTTCTCAGTCTATGTCGTGTTGGTGTCTGATGACTTGTTTGTAAAACGCTTAAGTTGTAGCTTTGCGTCTAATGGCCCGTTTGTGTTCTTCTACATTGGTAGAGAGTTTCTTCTGTGTTTTACTAGTGTAATCTGCATCACAATCCAAGTAGCCAACACGGTACACCACGCCCGCCTGTTGTGTGGGTTTTTCCGTGTCCATGACCCTGGTTAGGTTGTGATGCAGCGACTTGCATGGTTTGTGTGCCACCTGTACACGCTCACCCCAGAGTACCCTGGCCGTTACCTCTTATTCAATTTTAATGTAGGAGAT
>NC_134778.1:54720199-54737699 GCF_046742065.1 Oratosquilla oratoria | reverse complement strand
AGCTGTCAGTGATATTTTAGTGAATTTCTGTAAACCCAAAATATTACTTGATGGAATTAGTTGTTTGACACAAGTTTTAGGGAAGGTTGCAGAGAATGCTAGAATGATGACATGATTGGAAAAATATACAGAAGGGAAGAATATGGTATATTGCCTGTTAAAAAGGACTTGTCAGAATTATATCCAGAAATTTTGTACAGCATCAGATTTACTTGTAATTCCATAGTTCACGAGTTCGATTTTAGTCCAAAACTTAAAATAATTAGTGTAGAGTAACCAGTGCAAGAATGAACATTTATTATCTTGTATTTCACTTTGTGACAGCTAAAAGCCTTGTAATAAATGACTTATTACTAGTCATGATTATTACAAGCTATTGTTGCCATTATGTCAAGAACTAAGTGCTTAATTGCCTTTGTATAATTCTAACAAGTTGGTTCTGAAGTTAAACCAATATAAATATGTTGTCTAGATGTTACTGTACAATATTCAATGGCTCTACAATCGGTCGATTCATTGCCAAAGTCTCTCACAGGAGACCC
The DNA here is from genome assembly GCF_046742065.1 of Oratosquilla oratoria. Taxonomy (NCBI): domain Eukaryota; kingdom Metazoa; phylum Arthropoda; class Malacostraca; order Stomatopoda; family Squillidae; genus Oratosquilla; species Oratosquilla oratoria. The sequence goes on along the minus strand of NC_134778.1, from coordinate 54,737,157 downwards.
ACAGCTCCCAAGTTACTGGCAACAAACAATGGACAGGTCCATAGCTTACTAAAGAAATAGATACTGTTTTGTTGTCTAGGCATAATTAGTGTATGATGAGGGCCATGAACCTATCAAAGGTTTAAGGTATTTGCCATTGCAATGGTCACACACATCCAAATAGAGTAATCTGTCAGAAGAAGTCAGAATGAAAATTTCTTTCAAATGAGTATTTATTTCATTGCCAATTACAGTGCCTCTGTTCTTGGGAACAGTATTGCATATAGGGTAGCATGTAAAAGAAATAGAAATTAAAAGTGATCAGCATTCTTTTTTTTCTGTTCTTTTTCTTTTTTTGTGGGGATTAGATAGAAATTAAAAGTAATCAACATTCTCTCTTATTCTGTTTTTCTTTTTTGTGGGGATTAGTCTGCAGTTATATTCCTTGGAATGAATGGGGTGAAAGTGAACAAATGTTGAAGTGTAACCTATTGCAATACAATCTATGTGAGTGTGTACTTGAAATTATTTTCATTGTATAACTTACTAAGTTGGCCTTTCCTCTGTTAGGTTAAACCACAAAGTTACACTGTTAGAAAGGAAAGACCCATAGCTGATGTGCCAGAATATTTAATGTTATTACGTTATCTGAGTGAAACAATGAAAAAGTAAGCAGGAAAGTATCATTGCCTATTTGATGCTCAGAAATACTGTATCTGTTGTGCTTTATAAATACAAACGAGGTGCTTCTAAGTTAGAAATGTGGCAGGTGGTGGTTTTTCATAATACTTGAAAAAGCTTTGATCTCAAGTGTTTGGATAGCAAGGACTTGAATTGTTGCAGTGTACTGGTCTCCACTATATTTTGTGGTAACTTGTTTCACTCTTTCAATCCTAACACTGAAAAAATCTAGGGCGACATTCTTAGGAGGAGAATTGGGTGGCAAGCTTCAGTGTGTGTCCTCTGGTTTGTGTAGCAGTTTGGAACAAATCTAATGGATTTCTATATGACTGTGTATTATTTTCCAACACTGGATGAAGTCCTTGCAAAGTAGACATTCCTTCATTGAGTAAAGATCTAATTGGGACAGTCTTTGGCGGATTCGAGACCAAAGACTTTCTTGGTAAATCTCCTCTGGGCCCAATGATGAGGACCATCATGTGGTGGTCTTGCAAGGTGGATTTCAGAAAGAACCATTTTGCTGCTGCTGTGCATCTTCTAAACATGTCAACGTCCTCAACTCCATCATGAGTAAGATCCAAGGGGTTGATGTTCAGTACCTGATTTTCACCAGGTTGTCATCTTTCTTCCACTGTTTCACTCAACAAAAGCAGAGAACCAATGACTGCTGTGCTCCGACTGCCATAAGTTGATGACATAGAAACTGCCCCACAATACAACAGTTTTCCAAAGTTAAGCGTTAAGTAACATTGCAAGCCATTGTGAGGCTGTGGGATTTCTGTTACTGAAGCTCAAAGCACTATTTATTACTTTAAACTAACTTTATATCATTTCAAGTAGTTGTTTCAGGCTGGCTTATATTTTTGATGTACTGATAGATGAGGCCCTTTTACAATGCATGTAGCTACAGCTGCTTACGAAATGGGAAATCATGCTGTGTACTGGTAACTAAGAATGGTCACATTAATGGATTTAGTATCTGTATAATTGATTTGTTTTGTGATTTCCTGGAGACTAACATAGAGAACGTACATGTCACTTTTGTAGGATGGACATTTGAGAGAATCATTTCCCAATCACTTGTCTTCAAATCTCATTAACACTATTGCCTCTTTCTGGAGATGCAGCCCATACAGAGTTGACACTGTATTCAAACCAAACCCAAGATCTTTATCAGCTTCAACTATCCTCCTCCTCTTCTTCCTCCACCTCTTCCTTGTATCAGCTGGTAACAGAAACAAGCCCACAGTATTACAACTTTGACAACAGTTTGACATTTCTTCCCAGAAAGAATAGTGGGCGTTAGAGAGCTGTTGCTGGCTTTTTTTGGTCTGCTGGTTTCTATGCTGTGAAATCTGAAACAGTAGTTTTTACCGTTTTTATTGTTTTGAATATGAAAAGTGCGGATGGGAGGATCTGACTTTTCCACCACTTCATATATCTCCCGTTACATCTTTATATACTGTATATAAAGTTTGGTAGCTTTCAACGGGTTATTGAAACTTGAAACAATGGTTATTATAATTTTCATTGTTTTGGACATGAAAAAATGTCGGTAGGACCTGATATATATCAGCTTGGTAACTTTCAATGTTTTTTCTCCTTTCGTATTACAATAGAACTTTGGATCTGTCATTTCATACTTATTGCAAGGACCAATGATAGGTGCCTGCACTGTCTCTATCCTTTGACAGTACTTCTTCCACTATTTCACATAAGGAGAGTTGGCAGCCAGCAACTTCTAGCCTTCTATAAGCTGGTGATGCAAAAATGTTCCATACTAATACAACACAGACATATCTTCCAAGCAATACCTATGGGAGGGCCTGGGAACTGCTGCTAGATGCTGTGGGGCTCAAGTTTTCCAGTTAATGAAACTTTAGAGAATATTTGGAGTGTTGTTACTTGTTTCTGGAACCGATGGCAGGTACTTGCAAGAGGCGGTCTTGTGAGGTGGACACCCAAACCATGTCCTCACTGCCCAGCTTTAAAACCTGTCATCTGCCTCGGGTTGCAGACCTGGGGGGACAGACACAGAGTCTTAAGACTATGCCCTAGATCTGTATCAATTCCCTACTGTATTACTCCACCTTTTTCACTTAAGACAAGCTGACACCAGCGTCTGTTCTACTTCTCCAAGGTGTTGAACGAAACGGTCCCATACTAATGCAACACATCTATGGCAGGAACTAGCTGCTGTGCAACTGCAGGTTTCCAGTTACTGAAACTCTAGATTACAGTTGTTACCAATCACTGTTTTTCTTTTTACTATTAATGTCACTCTTTCTGTCTGTTAATTCATACATATATAATGTATATATATATGTGTGTGTATTATCCACATTTCTCTACCATTTCCTCACATTTTGTCATCCCGCATGCACATGCACACACTAATCTGGTAACCCACATTTTCCGCCATTGCTCTTTCTTCATCCTCTTACAACATTATCCCAAATTGCTTTCGTTTTCTTGGCCATTTGACCTTTGACTTTTGTTTACAATGACTGCCATTTGCAGCAGCCAAGGAACTGTTGTGAACTCAACTTTGAACTGCTTATGTTCATTTGCCAGTCTGCTGTCTTTTACTTTGCGTTGGTGTTTATACGAGTATGTGTTTTTAATCCAATTCCAAATTTACATTTTTCCATCCGCCAATTTTATAGCTATATTGCCTTTCCTCTTCAGTTTATCTGCTCTCCATTTCTTTTCATTTTGTTCACCTGTTCTTCAAACCTAACCAGGTACAAAAAAAAAAGGTGCCTGCATTTGGTGGTTCTGCAAGATGGACAGTGGATTTTTTTTTTTCTCTCTTTCTTTTTCTTTTTCTTTTCTTTTTTAACTCGTCAGCTCCCTCATAAGGCACAGCCCAGAGGAGCTGACATTTGGTTTCTGGACTGGGCCCAAGATTTCTCTACCAACATCAGCTGTAATTCATACACTATTTCACACGTGCAGATCTGACAGCCAGCCACTGCTTCATTTTTACTACTTTCAGCTGATAACATACAAACAGTCCCACACTAATACAACACAGGAAGCTTCTTCTCAGAGAGATCTGTGGAAGGGCCTGAGGACAGTTGCCTGTCATTGTGGTGCTGAAGGTTTTCCACTTGGAGAAACTTGAGGCAACGATCGATTAATTCGCACTTAATCATATTCCTCTCTTTTCACCCAATTCTCATCAGTCCTGCATACCCTTCTCTTCCTCTGTTCTTGTGTATCCTCTGCAATTCTCTTGCTACCATTTTTTGTCACCTTTTATCACTCTTGTTCCTGTTCCCTTGTATGGGGGTATAGGTAGAAAATAATTATGCACCTTATACTATAGAAAACTTACAGAGGACTTTTGTGTCACCCTAGCCCTTTTTTTTCTTTCCTCTTCCTCTTCTCAGCCTCCATTTTCTTTTTTATGTTGATCAACCCCAAATTTCTCTTATCTTTTGTTCCACTTCCCTTTAGTCTTTCCTTATCCAAACTCTCATAGCTCTTCCTACCGAGTACTTCCTCTAATATCACATTGTCTGTGATCCTACCATGCCACTCTAATTTCATTACAGTATTCATTACAGTTTTTTGTGCTTCTACTCTAAACCTCCTGATGATTGTTGTCCCCACTCTTTAAGTTAAAAGATTTTTGTCTCCATTAACATGTTTGATGGTCATCCCATCATGTATTGTATCACTGGCAATGTTAGGTGGTATCTTCCTTTTTTTTTATTATATATATATATATATATATATATATATATACATGCACACACACATACAGTATGATCATGTGTTTTTTTGTTTTTTTATTTATTTATATATTTTTTATTCATTATTTTCACTTTTATTTCACTTTTATTTTAATTTTTTGCAAGACACTATGCAGGCAACCCAGTCCATTAAACCACAAATTAGTGTTTGCAAGGCTCAACAAATCTCACCCAACTTAATTTTTGCTGAATTGTGTTACCAGGGTGTAGGTGATGCTCCATGTTGATAATAGGCACCTTCCATTTTGCAGCATTTTCAAGTTAATGTCTTGTGAAAATGTGATCTTGTTTGGCCTCTTTGGGTCACTCAGAATCGAAGATCTTTGTACCAAATGAAAGCTCAAATGTTGATACAGTAAACACCCCATTTGCAACCATTGTCAAATTTAATCCGTGTAAATATGTGACTAAGTTTGGCCCATCTGGATTACTCAAGGTCAAAAGGTCAGAGATCTTTATGGGAAGTTAAAAAAACCGCACACAGCTTATGTATGATGATCAAAGAAAACTTCACTTATCTGCAACTATTTTCGAGCTAAGATTTGCTGAAGATCTCCAAACTTGAGTATAAACTTTTGAGATTGTTCAAAATCGGACAATGCCTCTCCACTGTTGTTACAAAAACGGTGAATTGGATTTGGTCAGTCTCATCATCTGGTAGTGGATAGGGTAGGTCAAAGAGTCCTGAGATGGTTTTGGCATATGGAGAAAATGGTTGAGGAAAGGTTAGCTAAAAGTGTGTAGGGAGGAAAATACATGGAGTGAACTCGAGGTGAAGACCAAAAATGAGTTGGTTGGACAGAGTGAAGTGTGCATGTGTGTGTGTGTGTTTATATATATATATATATATATATATATATATATATATATATATATGTATATATATATATATATGTATATATATATATATGTATATATATATATATATATATATATGTATATATATATATATATATGTATATATTTATATATACATATATATATACATATATATATATATATATATATATATATATATATATATATATATATATATATTGAGACATTCTGACTGATGACATAAGTAGGAGGAGGAAACGCAGGAGTCTTAGTCTGAGTTTATTCCTGACTAGTTCTGCAGGTATGCTTTCTCAAAGGATACCTGTGAATCTAGTCAGGAATGAACTCAGACTAGGACTCCTGTTTTTCCTACTCCCACTTATTTATATATATATATATATGTGTGTGTGTATGTATATATATATATACATATATATATATATATAGATATATATATATATATATATATATATATATATAATATACATACAGGGTTGGAGAGGTCCTCTTCAGCTCAACTGAACCCCCTGGCGGCGGGGGTGGCAGTTAGTTCTGGAGTATGCTAGTGAAACACCAGGGTCGGAATCTATTAAAAAAAAAGGGGGGGGGGGAGAAAAGGTGGTAGTGGTGATAAGATTGTTCCAGCAGCTTACGGATGTGTGCCACTGAGATGGGACGACGTCTCGTCGCGCCTCACGACCTTGAGTCCTTGCCTTGTGATGGTGACAATGACGACGAAAGGGGTTGAGGAAGGAAGAAAGCGAGTGGCGCCACAGAGGTGTATGGGTCGGGGTCGAGTCCCCTCACCAAGCTCTCGTTGGTCAGCAAGATGGAGTGGGGGAGGGAGGAGGGAGGGACCATGAATGGGTGGGGAGATGTAGCAGCTGTCAAGAAGCTGCAACAGGTTTGGTCCGTGGTCCAGTCGATCCGAGAATCTAGCCATTTGATGTCCACTGTTGTACATAGGTCTCCCAACGTCTTCTATGTGTCGCACAAGTGTCTCAACCTTTTGCCACGTCATTCCTGCAAACTTCTCTATAGTGTTTCCATTATCTCGTGACCCACAAGGTGTTGTCTGCCGTGTTGTCACGTACTGAATCAAAACATTCAGCATATACCGGAAGCTGTCTGGACACTACCCCGAGTATGTTAACATGGAATATTCTAAAGGCATATTGATTTTTTCATTAAATGGTAGGTGATATGAGTAATTGTTATACATGTAAAGAAGAGACTTGTTAAACGATGTGGCATCTCAGATCAAGTGACGTTGCCCCGGCTCCCGACCTAGGAATTTCCGTGGGGTTGGGGATGGGGGGGTGTAGTAATTACATAGAGAAGCTGAGTGCGGGTCTTCGGGCCGCTTGTGGTTTCTTTAATTATACCGTTCATACATACAGATATAAAGAAAACGGTGTCTCCCCCGTTTTCTTTGGAGATGGTTTAGACGTGGTAATGCTGCTGGTTTTGCCGGCCACATCCTATGGGTCACCAGATGATGGAAGAATTGTAGCTTGATTCTGCCCCTCTTTCCACATTTGCCATTTTGCCACGTCCAGAGCAAGTCGCTTACTCCATCTGCTAACCTCCTTTCTGACCTCATAACCTGGCCGATTCCGCTCCCGCTTCTTTGTCGCCTCTAGAGGATCTTCCTCTCGACTCTGCTTCTCGGACCAACTTGCCCCTCTTCCCAGAGGAGCGTTCCCACAGTCCTCCTTTGACCTGTGTCTGCTGCATCGTCTACGTCAGTTGCGGTATATGCCACGTGTCCGTAGATCCTTTTGTAGTTGTTGTTGTGGGCAGCGTTTCAGACCTGCAGGCTCTCGTGATGTTCTTGTATTAGCCAATTTTCTACTAATTGATATGCGCCTTAGTTGTATAATCTTCGTGATCTTTAGTACATTTTAGCATTTGGCCAAATTGTATGTTATTTACGGACGGTGCTGTATGGAAATGCTTAAGGGTAGGCTGATAATGTCAGGGTAATATAGTTTTGAATTCATTTAATTTTGTGTCGATTGACTAAACAAAATACAAATGTCAACACCACAGAGAGCTCCAGTTATCTGAAGTGATTAATTCGTTTTCAGTTACCGCATAAAGTCATTCTAAAAGAGAGAGGGAGAGAGAGAGAGAGAGAGGGTGATTTCTGATGCCCAGCATGTTTGCCATGAACATAAGTTTCTGTTAAAATTATGTAAAAAGAATTATTGTCTACATTTTTGTTGATGTTAGAAATTGACCCTTTGAATTATGTGACTACATGACAGCGAGCATTGCACGTAAAGGAAAAAACGACCAATAAGTAAAGATTACTTCACTAAATTGACATGACAACCACGCTAAGCGAAATTCCTTTATTTTGCCTTTCCATTGCATGTGCGCGCACATTATATATATATATATACATTATATATATATGTATATATAATTATATATATATATAATATACATTATATATATATATATATATATATATAAACATAGGAATAAAAGAGAGTGCAAGAGACCATAAGGCCTACACAAGGCAGCTCCATATCCATCACCACCTGTCATCCCCATCCATAAAGTTGTCTAACCATTTCTTAAAACAACTGATAGTTTCAACGCTGACTGCATGGTTACTAAGTCTATTCCATTCGTTGACCACCCTATTAGTAAACCAATTCTTGCCTATTTCCTTCTTAAATATATATATATATATATATATATATATATATATATATATATATGTATATATATGTATATATATGTATAATCTTTTTAACTACATTAATTTTCATTTTGATTCCATGTCACCACGGTCGAGACTGACAAGAAGCTCGAAGGAAGCATATGTAGAAACTGATACATAGTTAAGCTATGAACTCGAAACAAGCTGGGACGTAACAAATGAATAGTGACTTAAACCACCGCGCCATCTAGAGGGATGGTTGTGGTTGAAAAGATGAAATTCTATGTACTGGGGACCATTCAGTGTGTGTGTGTGTGTGTGTGTGTATATATATATATATATATATATATATATATATATATATATATATATATATGGTAAATAATAATATGCTACCAGCAATGTTGGTTGGCACGTTAGACGCTTTTTGCATTGAAGATTGGCCGATCTTGGCACGCGCGCTTAACCCCTAAAACACAGTGACGCCATTGATAAATCCTCATCTAGCCAAGAAACCGACCGTTTTCTATATATTTTAGGACTTAAACTTGGACCTCAATGGAGTCCCGATCACTGAAACCAACTTTCAGTAAGTGGTCCGGCCCCTGAAATGAATAAAATTGTTTTTCTGTAGTCAGAACGAAGAGTTTGAAGTGCGTCGCCGTATTGGAGGTGTTGAAAAAGGTTGCCCACCTCTTGGTCGAGGTTGCGCCCCGCCACCTTAACCCACGTCGGTTCCTTCCACCTCCCGGATGAGTCCCGACACCCACCTCCTCCTCCTCCTCCTTCCTCGCCCTCGCCTCCTCCTCGAACGCCCACACACTCGTCCGCCCACCCACATTTACTCGAGTTGTAGGCTACTGCACCGCAAGAGCTTTGTCTTCTGTCTGGACTATCGGTGGATGAAGACTTACTTAGGATTTTTGCTGAATGTATTGTTGACGTGTTTTTCCTGTTGCTTACCTAACCTAAAGCAATGGCAAGAAGAGTAGTAATCTGGAGGGAATTATATGTTATAGGCAATAATGGGGAGAAATGGATTTTGGTAGCGGGGGGGGGGAAGAGAGTGGAAGAAGCAAAAAATAAAATAAAATAATAATAAGTGATACTGATTGGACGCTGCGAGATGGCAAAACACGAAAAAGACCAGAACGGTGACGAGATGAAATAGAGAAGTTTGCAGGAGTGGTGTGGCAGATGCTGGCGTGTTTTTCCTGTTGCCAACCAAACCTAAAGAAGTGACGAGAAGAGTTGGGTGAGTCAGTAGACTGTGAGGGAATTATATTGCGTAGGCGATAAAGGAGAGAGATGGAATTGGGAAGTTATCCAGAAAGGAGAGTGGAAGGAACAACGATAATAATAATAAGTGATACTGATTGGACGCTGCGAGATAGCAAAACACGAAAAAGAATACCCAGAATGAAGGTGACGAGATGACATAGAGAAGTTTGCAGGAGTGGTGTGGCAGATGCTGGAACAGTCGTGCGACTCTTGGGTGTCTTCAGGAGAGGCCCATGTTCGGCAGTGGACTGCGGATGACCGACTCGCTTGATTAGCTGTGACTGCTAACTTACTCTGTATGCAAGATAGCCTCTTCTGACCATGCGTTCTCTCCTGCATTTGATGCGACGGGATTTTTCTTAAACTAACTCTTGTTCTGATTAACATTGCGTCTTTTGAGTGGCCAACTGCGCGCGCACAGCGACCACCGCTAAAGGAGGAGGAGGAGGCGGCTTACAACACAAATGAGTGCACATGCGCACCTCAAGGAACTCTACTTCGTACAGTTCGGTGAAGTTCGTCTCACATGTTTTGTACCCACACCGACATCGCGACGAGGAAGGTGGCAGACTCTGACTAAGAAGAACCTCCCCACCTTTGCTTGCTCACCAGATCGAGAATTTCGTTCTCCAGGATCTTCCGTCTCTCCCCCCGAGCTCAGCTGAGTGTGGCCATGAGTCACAAACCGGGGAAAATGTCCAGAAGACATCATCTATCGGAGCAATCGTCCGCTGGACATCTGTCCAATTTTCCACTGAGCAGTTCCGTACCGCTGGGATCCGGGTGAGTTGTCAGGCAGGCGAGGTTTGTGGGTTCCTTTGACACCTTCAATACAGTAACACGCCTGCGCAGCAACAACAGCTCTCGTCCCGATCAACTGGGGGGGGGAGGGTGTCGATGCCCGTCGTGAGGGATCAACATTGATCGCTAGGAAGAAGAAGAGAAACGTGAAGTAGGATCCGAGTGTTGGTTTGGTATAGCAGACTTGGTAGATGTGTCCCAAGTGGATCGCCGCTAAGCGGTCAGGACAGTACTGACTTCGGCAGACGACGACGAAGAGGACTTCGAGTGGGAAGGGAGATCTCGAAGTCATGGGAACCGATCCTTTCTCTTCCTTTCTCTTCGAAACTCTCTCAATCCAAGGTAGATACGGCGCTCAGCTGAATAGAATAGTTGTTAATGTGTGGAATTCGTTACCTTCCACTGTCGTTGAAAGTAACACAATAACATTTAAAAATAGTCTAGATTAATACTTAGACTCTAATCCGCAAATAAAACATTATCCCTTGCAATGAAAGATCTGATAGCCCGGCATTTAATTGTAATTGGATAGGATAGTGGTAGAAGTAGTTTTAGTTCTTCTATCGCCTAGTTGCCCCGTTTTCTTAACTGTAGCTTAGTACAGTAAACACAATCAGCCTCGTTAGGGCCAATAGGCCTGCTGTTGTTTGTTCTTCTTTTGTGTTACTTTGTGTTCCTTCCTTGTGACCGCAGAGTACCCCATCTTCTGTCCACCCTCTCATTCTTTTGTTCACTCCGTCTTGCCTTCTCGCCATCCCACCCACCCAATTGCTTGTATACGACAGAAGAAACGCCTTGGTTAATAAGCCAATGGTCCAGGTTGGGTGCTCTCTGCCGAGAAAATTGGGCGACCAAGTTTGTTTGTAGCCGAGCCGTGACATGGTCAAACTGATTAGATAAACGCTTTCGCATTTTGTTGTTAGCCCCACGTTTCGGGACGAGCTGACGTCGTCGTCTTCGTCTCTTCGTGAAATTGCATTGCGATGCGACCGTGAACTTGGCTCTTGCTGTGGGTGGTAGTGGTCACGAAATGTGTGTGTGTGTTTGTGTGTGTAATTCACCATGGCCTTGGATCACGTGTTAGACTCGTGATCGACAGCTACTACCCTCCCGGGAGAGAGCTCAGAGCTCATATATAACCGATCTGAGTGTGTGTGTGTGTGTGTATGCATTTACCTAGTTGTATTATACGGGAAGGGAGCTATGCACACACACACACACACACACACACACTTGATGTTGCGAAATAGAAAAAGACGGGACACTACGAGCATAGCTCCCCTTCCCGTAGAATATAACTAGGTAAATACACACCCACACCACCACCACCACCACTACCGACACGCCACAGACGAGCGCTCGCTGCTTTTCCCGCCGGCCGTCCAGTCACGCTGGTGACGTCATTCTTACGCGCTCGGTAGAAATGACGTCACCGATCTGCTTAGCTGGTGATGCATAGCGCCCTTGCCCATTAGTATGAAAGGAGGAACAACATCAACGCGTAATTCTTATGTAGTAGTTGCTGTGCTGTCTTTGTCTCTGCATATATATATATATATATATATATATATATATATATATATATGTGTGTGTGTGTATATATGTATATATGTGGGTGTGTATATGTGTATACATACATGTGTGTGTGTGTGTGTGTGTGTATATATATGTATATATATGTATATATTTGTATATATATATATATATATATGTGTGTGTATATATATGTATATATATGTGTATATATATGTATATATATATATATATATATATATATATATGTATAAACTTTTATCACACCGTTGGAAAAGAAGACACTAACGTCAAAAGTTCTGTATATTTCGATCACTAACTAACTGTTCACAGTTAGTGATCGAGATATACAGAACTTTCGACATTAGTGTCTTCTTTTCCGACGGTGGGATAAAAGTTTATTTTACTAATGTGCTACATTACTTTACTGTGATATATGTATATATATATATATATGTATATATATATATATGTATATATATATATGTGTGTGTGTGTGTGTTAATACATAAATAGATAAGTATTGTTTTGGCTATGAAACAATGCCCCGCTTTCAGTGAAGAAATAATTAACTTTTTTTTTTTTTTTTAACAATGTAAAGAGGTGTCGCCATTTCTTTCCTTTGTGTGTTATGGAACTATCTTAAGTCACACATTCAACTATTTGTGTGGCATTGTATATACAGTGTGTGTGTGTGTGTGGGTGGGTCTTCCTTTGGACGATTTGATTCAACGTCGTATATGAATGCCTCCGATCAATGAAGAGGGTCTCCAGATGAAATACATACATGCATACATATATCAAAGGCTTTTTTCCCCTTATAAGGGGGGTAGCCAAAAAACAAAGGCATAGAAACCACTTCCACCCGTTCCATCCCCTACATACTCCACTCCCCTCTACCCTCTTCTCTCCCTCTTGGCACCTCCTGGATGACTGGTTATCCAGATGAAATAAATAATGTAAAATTTGATGTCACTCTGATGAATAGTTTATGCAAAAGAAGAAGTTGGTGCCATGGGAGATAAACAGTCCACGCGAATGTAGTTTCTTCATAGTAATTGATTCTTTGATTGAGGCAACGTTGGCCATCGTCGCCGCCAAGACAGCAAAGGCAAAAGAGACTTGGCTGGGCCGAGGAGGGATGACCGCGGCACATCAGAAATTCTTCTAATGTAAAAAAAAAAAAAAAAAAAAGAGAGAGAGAGAGAGAGAGAATCCTTTCCTGTCGAGAGATGCTACGGAAATTAAGAAAATAGCCTAATTCCTAAAAGAAAAAAAGAAAAAAGGATGAGTCTTATTATGCATTGTTTACGTAAGTTGTTATCGCGCCTTTTGGGAATGCATCGCCTTTGTGTGTGTGTGTTCCTGCTGCCCCGGGTCGGGACTGCGTGCTGAGCGAGCTTCACGTAGCCTTCGTCAGAGTCACGACCAAACGAACAGTCATTTCGTCGACTTGCTTCGATGATCCGTCGTCGCCGCCGCGATGAGTTTGTCCGTCCACACATAGGGCAGTCGGCACCAGAGAGAGAGGGAGGGGGGGCATTTTGTAATGGTAACTTTAGTTTCTCTCTCTCTCTCTCTCTCTCTCTCTCTCTCTCTCTCTCTCTCTCTCTCTCTCTCTCTCTCTCTCTCTCTCTCTCTCTCTCTCTCTCTCTCTCTCTCTCCCTCTCCCTCTCCCCCCTTCAGGTCACCCCACCCACCCCAGACCGACCGACCGACCTACCTACCTACCGGCCGACTGTTTCTCTCCCAGGGTCTTCCCCCCCCCCCACACATGCTCCTGAAACGCTCTGTTACGTCCTGAAGGTCGTAGATTCGTTTGCACATTCGAGTTGCGCTTGTGTGTACATTACGAATGCATGCGTGTTACATACTCACACACACACACACACCTCGTGGCGCTGTGGTTAGAGTTCCCGGCCGCCACTACGGCGGTCCGAGTTCGAATCCCTCCAAAGGCTAAAATGATTTCAGTATCGCTGCGCTGCGAGTCGCTACTTCAACTCTCGTGAACGGGGAGTTGTGTGTGCGCGCGTGCGTGTAAGGTCACAGCATTAACCATAGATCGGTCATATATGAGCTCTGAGCTCTCTTGGGGAGGGTAGTAGCTGTCGATCACGAGTCCAACACGTGATCTAAGACTATGGTGAATCACACACACACACACACACACACACACACACAAGGACAGTCGTAAATGTTAAGGTGCTGATTCTCCTGTTGACATATTTGTATTTGTGTTTTTGTTGGATTCTCTGCATTGTGTCGACTGTGACTAGGATCCTTTGGTATTGTGTTATGTGCTTAAATGTGTGTCTAACCATTGTGGGTGTAAGATTTTGTTCTTTTTCGTTGTGGATGCCACCTTCCCTCTGTGTATCTGAGTATGTGTATGTACATGTTTAGATGTATGTGTATGTACGTGTTTACATATATATGTGTATATGAGAGAGAGCGGGTTAGACTGACTTTTTTTTTTTTTTTTTTTTTTTTTTGTTGTCATTGCGTTTCTGGCACATGTTCCCCGTTTTCTTTCGTTTTGTTCCTCCATCGTTTTCTTTTCGAAGATTTCTCGTGGTATTTACTGTACTCTCACGTGGGTCAGTATGTCCAACAGCCATTCTGCTGCAGGTGTTTGGGGGAAGATTGTTATCCTTATCCTTATCCTTTCCTTCAATGTGTGTGAATCACCACCATGGCCTTGGACCACGTGTTGGACTCGTGATCGACAGCTATTTCCCTCCAGGATGAGAGCTCAGAGCTCATATATGACCGATCTATGGGTAATGCTGTGACCTTACACACACACACACACACACACACACACACACACACACACACACACACACACACACACACACACACCAAACTCCCCACCCACGAGAGTTAGAGCAATGACTCGTAGCACAGCGATACTGAAATCATTTCAGCCCTGGGCGGGATTCGAACTCGGACCGCCGTAGTAGCGGCCGGGAAATCTGACCACTGCGCCACGAGGTGTGTGTGCGTGCGTGCGTGTTGAAAAACCACCTGGGCAGAGATGGAGAGCTTTGGCCCATGACCCCCGCGGTTGGTCAGACCTCCAGGCCTCGTCTCCCAAAGGCTCCATTCTTGTAAATTCGGGAAATCCCAAGAACGAGGTCTGCCCGGAGCTCCCACAGCGAGACCAATACTCTTAGCAGTCACATCGACCTCCGACAACCCCCCCCCCCGCTCTCCCTCTCCCTCTCTCTTTCTGTATCTCTATCCTCTTCTCTTCCCTCTCCTCTCTTTCCTCTTTTCTCCCCTTTCTTTCCTCTCCTCTCTTCCCTCTTTCCTCTCCTCTCTTCCCTCTCTTTCCTCTCCTCTCTTCCTCCCCCTCCCTCTTTCTCTCCCTCCCACTCTCACTCTCTCTCACTCTCTTCTCTCCCCCCTCCCCTCTCTCCCCTCTCCAGAGAGTCAGGAGAACTGGGAACCCCCGACTGCTTTGAAGAGGAGGCGGCGGCGAAGTCCTTAGGGTCTACATCTAAAGTGCTGTAGACACTGTTGGGCCGCGTCACCACGGAGGGCGTCGGAGGGGGGCGCGCCCCCCACGTAGGTCCTGAGAGGATCAAAGGAAGTGGAGGGCAGAAACGAGTTCTTTCTGCTGCTTCCAGTGGGAATGTTGAAGGAATGGGACCTACAGCAGGTGTCTACAGGTGGTGGTCCTGCATGAGGGACGTCAGGGAGGATCGTCTCCTTACCCGTCAACATACTTTCTCTCTCTCTCTCTCTCTCTTTTTTTTTTTTTTTTTTTTTTTTTTTTTTTTTTAATGCCACCAAGTCGAAGGAGGACAGACAACCCACGGGTAGTTGTAGTTGCAATTGTAGTCTTTAGCAGACCCAAACATCTCGTACCTCTTCCCCTCCCGACACAGTGGTGAACGCGCGTGCGCGTGTCAGCTTGCGGCGTGTTGTCGTCGTCGTCGGTGGCCGTGTAAGACTCGTTTCACGCGTATCGACTTTTCGCCGTGCGCCGTCCACGACACGACGTCGTGTTTCCCAGTAACTATGGGTGTCTGTGGACGATTTCACACGTGGTCGTGGCGTGTGAAAACAACGTTCACAGACACCCATGGTTATTTGAGAGCACGACGTCGTGCCGTGGACGGCGCACGGCGAAAAGTCGATGGTCGTGAAACGACACGGAAGGGGCTGTATTTGTATGTTTAGTTACTTTTTTCTTCGCTTCCACATTTTTGCTTAACCAAGTTAACATTCCAAAGTAGTGACTTGATCGGCATTTGTATAAAAATACCTGTACATAACTTCCATTTTACATCGTCTTGTTTGTTGATGTTTTGTGTATCATGTTGTGTCATCACAACGTTTGTTAGGGGGAGAAAAGGATGGGGGGACATTTGGCTTGATTGTTTCACTTCCCATGGAGCCCTTAGGCTTCAGTCGGATCGCCAGGGGCTACTTGGGGGAGAGGAGGGGGGCTTACCAAGCTGTCTGAACACATAGGGCCAAGGTGACGGCTTCTGTCACAACTAAGCGTCTCCTAGGATGATCTCATCAACTTAAAGGATTCAGGGTACGCGGACCAGATGGGAGTGGACGGGTGAAGGAGACTTAATCCATAAGAGACATCACAGAAAAAAAGGAACATCATTGAAATTTGTTTAATAAAAAAAAATCTGAAGGTTCTAACTTCAATATTAGCATGGGATTTTGAAATTGGATCACTTTATCGTTGATAAAAAAATTAATCATAATACATTAAAAAATATATATATATATATATATGTGTGTGTGTGTGTGTGTGTGTATTTTTTCTTTACATTTTCTCGGTGTGTGTTGTACCTTTCCCAGTTTATTTTCAAACCCTTTACATGCCATGTGTAACTTTTTTCTTTTGTATTCCACTGAGGATGTGAAATATCACGAAAGCGCTTGGGAATTTTAGTTTCTTTTCCGGTTTCCTTTGTGGTTATTCAGCAACTTATTGGATCACGTGGTACACATATATATGTATATATATATATATATGTATATATATTATATATATATATATATATGTATATATATATATATATGTATATATATTATATATATATATATAAATTATAACGATAGTAATGATATTAATGATGATAATAGGGGAGGTTAGGGGGAGGGAAAGGGGGGTGATGCTTTGATCCCCAAGAGGTAGCATAGGAAAAAATAAATATATAATAATAATAATAATAATAATGGTTGTGATGATAAATGATAATAAAAAGTAAAAGGTAAAATTAAACGCTTTGATCCATAAGAGGTATCACAGGAATATATATATGTATAATGATATTAATAATGATTATTGTGATAAATAAATGGTAATAAAAAAGAAAGGTAAAATTAAACGCTTCTATAAGAGGTATCACAGGAAAATATATATATAATGATAATGATTATGATAATAGATA
>NC_134778.1:54705199-54715199 GCF_046742065.1 Oratosquilla oratoria | reverse complement strand
TTATCTTCCAGACTCCTTAGGGAACGCCCTGGAACGAGCAGAAGGGAACTCGGAAACGCCAAGACAGAGACAGGAACGGAGGACAAGAGAGATGAGGTGACTAGAGAGAGAGAGAGAGAGAGAAAAAAAGAGAGAATAAAAGAAGCAGAGAAAGTTCGTAGACGACTGGAGGGGAGCGAGAAGGAGATTCGAATGACATGGAATCAACAAGGCAAGGGAGAACTTGAATGAAAAAAAGGGAGAAGGAAATGGGAGATGCGAAAAAGGTGCGAAGACAATGAGCCATCGGGAAGGAACAAAGGATATATCGTACAGAGAATACGGGGAGGGCGTAAAAAAAAACGAGGGCACAAGCAACTAGTGTGAACAGAGGTGAAGAGTAACAACTGGGGAATAAGGAAGAAGAAGAAGAAGAAAAAGAGGCATCAAAGCAAGAGAAAGTCACATGGCAATGCAACTTAAACCCGATATCTGTTTGTGAGCTTAAGTTGGGAAACAATGAAGAGAGGGGGGGAAGAGAGAAAGAGAGAGGAGAGAGAGAATGTGCACCAGCTACCTGGAGATATAGTATGGAGTATGTGGTCGGGAATTCAGTAGCTTTGGGAAAAGCTGGGCTCCATACGACTGACAACAGAAGGAGCAAGAAAGTGCCCAACTGTTATTTAGTTGATTAGAATTCGTAAGCACACATCTACTCTCTCTCTCTCTCTCTCTCTCTCTCTCTCTCTCTCTCTCTCTCTCTCTCTCTCTCTCTCTTCTCACACAGACACACACACATATGCACACACAGGTACACGCACATAAGGACATAATACCCAAGTTTGAACTATATGTGAATTTGTAGGTATGATGAATTGGATAGGGACAGAACTCCACGAGCGTAGCTCCGGGTGCGCCCGGGGGTGCTCGTCCTTGGGGCCGGCGCGACCGCAGTCTTTTTTTCCCTCACAACTCGATGCGTAAAAGTAACATACAGGATTAGCGTGTTTTTATATTTTAATTATATTTCACTTTCATTTAATATTCATTTGAGGTAGAGGCAGACGATCCTTCTCACCTCTTCCCGCGCACGTCCAAGACGAGGCTTGTTCTCGTTCTCGTTCCCGCAGACGTGGGGAGAAGAGGAGGAGGAGAAGGGAGGAGGAGCGGAAGTTACTGTGTGTGTTGGCGTGTCCTTCCTTCATTGCCATCAGGCGTGGAAACTTGGTCGTGAATTGTGCCTCGGGTTAGGTTTCGCTGTCGGGCCTGAGGCAGCATCATGAAGGTCCTTCTTGCCTTGCCTTGCCTTGCCTTGCCTTGGGGACGGTCCTCCTCGGTCCTCCTCTCTTGGTCTCCTCGGCAGGCAGGGCGGCGCCCTATCGGCGAAGTGAAGTTACAGTTTCAAAATTTTGAATTTATTTTTAAGGTCAACAATTGGAATGACAAAAACAAAAAAAGAATCGAAGACAGTCAGAGTATCGTCGTCGTTTTCGTCGTCATTGTCTTCGCTGTGTCGTTGTCGTTTTCGTCGTCATCGTAGTCGTCGTCGTCTTCGATGTGTCGTCGTCGTACTGAAGGAGTCTATCGAGATGTCCTCTGAGGTGTGGTACAGGAGGAGGAAGAAGAAACAACTTGGCTCACCGCGTAGTAGGCGGTGACTGGAGAGAGTTTGATTTTGTGAGAGCAATGGGCCTTAGTGAGTGACCCCTAAAGTCAGTTTCTTTGTGTGTATGTATGTATGTATGTCTAATAAAATCGTATGCCATCGGGTAGAAAGGAACTTGAAATCGGCATTAAATTACAGATGGTTCACATCATCCTATTTATTTATTTTTTTCTCCATACTCCCCTCCCATCTCCCCAGACTTGTCCTCAGACTGGCGTGTTGATGACACCTAAATCTACAAGTAAGACCTTACTCCCTATTCCTCTTCCTCCCATCCTCCCTTTTCTCCCTCCCTATTCCTCTTCCTCCCATCCTCCCTTTTCTCCCTCCCTATTCCCCTTCCCCCCACGCCCCTCTTCTCCCTCCCTATTCCTCTTCCTCCCATCCTCCCTTTTCTCCCTCCCTATTCCTCTTCCTCCCATCCTCCCTTTTCTCCCTCCCTATTCCCCTTCCCCCCACGCCCCTCTTCTCCCTCCCTATTCCTCTTCTTCCCACGCCCCTTTTCCTCTTCTTCCCACGCCCCTTTTCCTCTTCCTCCCACGCCCCTCTCCTTCTTCCCTATTCCTCTTCTCCCTCCCTATTCCTCTTCCTCCCACGCCCCTTTTCTCCCTCCCTATTCCTCTTCCTCCCACGCCCCTTTTCCTCTTCTTCCCACGCCCCTTTTCCTCTTCTTCTCACGCCCCTTTTCCTCTTTACAAAGGATTACAAAGGCAAAGCATGCCGACAGGAGACCTTTTGATCCATATCTTCTTCCCTATTCCTCTTCTCCCTCCCTATTCCTCTTCTTCTCACGCCCCTTTTCCTCTTCCTCCCACGCCCCTCTCCTTCTTCCCTATTCCTCTTCTCCCTCCCTATTCCTCTTCCTCCCACGCCCCTTTTCTCCCTCCCTATTCCTCTTCCTCCCACGCCCTTCTTCTTCCTCCCTATTCCTCTTCTCCGTTTCCCTTTTCCTGTTTTAATTTCCCCTTACTTCTCTCCGTTACCTTTTCCAGGCCTGTTAAACTCGTATACACTGCGAATTTTACTCCTTGCCTCCCCTTCGCGTTATCCATGTTGGCCTAACCCCCCCGCGTGCGCACACACGCGTACACACACACACAGACACACACACACACACACACACACACACACACACACACACACACACACACACACACACACACACACACACACACACACACACACACCTACCTACCTACCTACCTACCTACCTACCTACCTACCTACCTACTTTCCCCTCCCCTCGGACCACTAACCCGTTTTGTGGCCGTCTTCTCTTTTCAACTCAAAATATTCCTCATTTATGTTTTTTCGTCTTCTTCGTCGCGTCTCCTGCATCTTCTCTTACTCCACCTCATCTTCCCTCTCTCCTCCTCTCCCCTCCCCCTCATGCTTCTCTCCCTCTTCTCCCTCCTCCTCCTTCTCTTTTCCCCCTCTTCCTCCTGTTCCCCCTTTTCCCCCTCCCCCTCATGCTTCTATCCCTCCTCCTCCTCATCATCATCCTCATCCTCTTCCTCCTGCTCCTTCTGCTCTTCCCCTTTTCTTCTCTTTGTTGATTGTGACCTTTCTTCTCTAACCCCTTTGAACGGACGTAGACGATTTGTATTACATGTATTGCGGATGCTGCCGTCGGGTGATTTCATTCGACATCCTGCGGGCGCAGCGAAACGAAGAATACACAACCATGAAGAAGACATTACCCACCTCCCCTCTTTTCCCCTCCTCTCCCCTCTCCTTTCCTCCCCACCCTCCTCCACTCTCCTCTCTTCTCTTCTCTTCTCTTCTCTTCTCCCCTCTCTTCCTCTCTCCGCCCCTCTCCTCCTCCACTCCCCTCTCCTCCTACCCTCTCCTCCACTCTCTTCCTCTTTCCTCTCTTCTCTCCTCTTCACTTCTCTCCTTCACATTGATGTGATCACTTTTCTGCTCTTCCCGTCTCAGCCCCTCTCTTGCACCTCGTCGTCCACTCCAGGTTAACGATTGTCTGTCCCACGAACTCCTCCTCCTCTTCCTCCTCTTCCTTCCCAGTTACATTCTCCCCTCCTCCTTGTATCATCATAATCCCCATCCTCCTCTTTCACATCCTCCTCCCCTCTTCCTCTGCCTCCTCTCCCACACCCTCCTCTCCCTCCTCTCCCACATCCTCCTCTCCCTCTTCATCCTCTCCCTCTTCATCCTCTCCCTCTTCCTCCTCTCCCACATCATCCTCTCCCTCTTCCTCCTTATCATTCTCCTCTTCGTCCCCACCTTTCCCACATTCTCCTTCTCTTCCTCCTTATTATCATCACCATCCCCTATCCTTCTCTTTCCATACTCTTCCTCATCCTCCCCCTTCCACTCCCTCTCCCTGCCCTTCCTCCCACTCTTCTTCCTTCTCCTCACGTTTTGCCTCCTTCATCTCTTCCCCTCCCCACCTCCACTCCACTCCACCTCCTCCTCTTCCTATTCTTCGACATGTTCTACTTCACCTCTTCTACATCTACTTCTTCCTCCTCCCCTCCTCCTTTTATTCTTCTTCCACATGTCCTCCTCCTTTTCCTCCTTCTCCTCCTTTTCCTCCTCCTCCTTTTCCTCCTCCTCCTCCTTTTCCTCCTCCTCCTCCTTTTCCTCCTCTTCCTTTTCCTCCTCCTCCTCCTCCTCCTCCTCTTCCTCCTCCTCCTCTTCCTCCTCCTCCTTTTCCTCCTCCTCCTTTTCCTCCTCCTCCTCTTCCTCTCCTTCCACATCCTCTTCCTCGCCTTACGTCATCCGCTTTCTCGCCTCCGGTGCCTCTCGACGCCCTCTGCAGCATCCCAGTGCCCGCCAGCCAGCCAGCCAGCCTCCCCCTCCATCCCCCTCCCCCTTACCTCCTCGTCACTGACCCGTGCCCCTCTTTCACCCCTTTATGTCTGAACTCCTCTTGTGCCCTCTCCTCCAGGTGCTACTCCTCCTCCTCCTCCTCCTCCTCTTTCTTCTGCTCCTCTTTCGTCTTCTGCTCCTGCTCATCATCATCCTGTTCCTCCTCCTCGTTCTTCTGCTTCTGCTCCTCCTCCTTCTGATCCTCCTCCTCCTCCTTCTGCCCCTGCTCTTCCTCCTCCTCCTCCTTCTTCATCTGCTCCTGCTCCTCCTGCTCCTCCTCTCCCTCCTTCTTTTGCTCCTCCTCTCTCTGCCCCTTGTCCTTCTGCCCCTTCTCCTCCTCCTCCCCCTCCTCCTTCTCCTGCTACTCCTCTTCCTCCTCCTCTTCCTCTCCCACCTGCTCCATCACCACTTATCCCACTCCACTTCACTCCACTCCACTCCCTCGTTTGCCGTGCAAGTTGCTCATCCGGTTGGTTGGGCATCCCATCCCGTCCCGTCCCGTCCCGTCCCGTCCCCACCTTGGACTGACCAAACTTGGACGTTGGCTTCCAATTTCCATGTATTGGACGGGTCTTATCTGTGTCGCTCGCTCGCCCGCCCGCTGCCCGCCTCCTCTCTCCCCCCATATCCTCCCCCTCTCCCCCCATATCCTCCCCCTCTCCCCCCATATCCTCCCCCTCTCCCCCATATCCTCCCCCTGTCCCCCTATATCCTCCCCCTCTCCCCATATCCTCCCCCTCTCCCCCATATCCTCCCCCTCTCCCCCATATCCTCCCCCTTTTCTCCCTATATCCTCTCTCTCCTTCCCTCCTTCTCTCTCTCTCTCTCTCCTTCCCTCTCTCTCTCTCTCCTTCCCTCTCTCTCCCTCTCTCTCTCCCATATATTCCCCCTCAGTTTCCCTCTCCCCATTCCTCTCTCCACCTCTCTTCTTTCGCCACTCTCTCTCGACCCCTCTCTCTCATCTCTCTTCTCCCAGTCCCCTGTCTCCAATCACGCACACTCCTCTCCGATTCCCAGCAGTGGCTGTTCACTTCATCATGACAAGCACTTAGGGCAAAGGTGACGGCTCCGACCGCAACTGCTCAGTGCCTCCTGGCGTAGATTCAAAATGTTCATCTCCGTATCCTTCCTCGCGCGCGTGTGTGTGTATGTTTGTCTATTTCTAGCTCTATTTCTCTCTCCCCTCTCTCCCTTCTCCCCCTCTCCCTCCCTCCCTCTTGCCCCTTTCTCCCTCCTCTTCCTCCTCTCCCCTCTCTATCTCTCCTCCCTTCTCGCTCTCCCCTCTTTCTTTATTGCCCCCCTACATCGCTAACCCCCCCTTCAGCCTCCTCCTTTCCCCCCCTTGCGAGTAGTCTTCATCACCCTTTGTCATATTTGCGGAAGAAACTTAATTGAAATTGTGTTTACTCACCCGTTCTCTTTTCCTCCACTCTCCCCCCTCTCCCCCTCTCCCCCATTATATGTCACACTGGAGCACCAATTACCACCGCCTTTCGAGGAACCAGTTACACCCACCTCGTCCTCCACCGGTTCAAGGAGCACCTTAGGCCAGCTCGGTTAGGAACAACGAAACCTCGGCCCTCCTGCCGCCCGTCCCGCCCACGCGTGCGACCTTACGCCCACGTGTTTGACTCCCACCTTTGCCCGCCGCCCACGCCAACCGCTCGTTTTGAACCGCAACCGCCACTTACTCCTTGCGGGCTTGCGGTTCCTCTCCTCCAGCCATCTCCGCCCTGGGTCCCGCCGCGCGCCGTCGTCGCCCGACACGACACGATACGACCTTCCCCCGGTCCGTGTGTGTGTGTGTGTGTGATTCACCACCATGGTCTTGGATCACGTGTTGGACTCGTGATCGACAGCTGTTTCCCTCCCGGAAAAGAGCTCAGAGCTCATACATGACCGATCTATGGGTAATGCTGTGACCTTACACACGCATACACACTCCTCAACTTCCCGCCTACGAGAGTTTGAGCAACGACTCGCAGCGCAGTGATATTGAAATTATTTCATCTCTGGGCGGGTTTCGAACCCGGACCGCCGTAGTTCCGGACGCGATCGCTACCACCGCGCCATCGAGTTGTGTGTGCGTGTTGTGTTGTGTGCGACTCAGAACTCCTTCCTTGTTTTCTGTGAGACGAGTAGCATATGCTTCCTCCCTCTGTTGTTCACCATCCTTCCGTCCCATCCCATCCTTAGGTCGACCCCGCTCCTTGGTCATTCCTGGCCCGTAGCTCAACCTATCACCACCCGTCCCTATCCCTCCCATACTCGGCAATCTCCAGCTCCATCCTCCTCTTTTTTTTCTTCTTTTTTTTAAGCTATGGAGTTTTAATCCCATGTAGTCACCCGATCCATCTATGCCCTTCCTAGGATGCCCTTTCGCCTCCCCTCTCTCTCCCGATAGTTCGTCCGTCATTCTGTCTCTTCTCTCACTAACCTTCCGTCCAATTTCTCCTTCCAACTCTCCCTCTCCTCGCTCGCACGGGGCCTCCGCATTCGTAGTAACCACCTCGATGTTTGTGATCTCCCTTTGCTGTGGCCACTCGCGAGGGAGGCCTCGCCGTTGTCCGACCTGTTCCACCGCGTGCTCGAGGTGTTTCATCATGACGCCTTCGGGGCAATCCTTGAACCTTACTTCGTCGTCCTCCTCCTCCTCCTCCTCCTCCTCCTCACGTGATCCTTGTCCTCAAGTTCCACTTGGCTGCCCTTGGGTGAACCGCGTCGCCCTCACTCTCATCGGGACGATCTGAGTCAGGAGTGGAGGAGGTCTGGAGGAGTCAGAGTTTGTAAGCGGTGGGGCACTTGGTGTGTGAGTGTGTGTTGTGTGTTGTGTGTGTGTGTGTGTGCGTGTGTTGTGTGTGTGTGTGTGCGTGTGTGTGTTGTGCGTGTTGTGTGCGTGCGTGTGTGTGTTTGTTGTGCGTGTTGTGTGTGTTGTGTGTTTGCGTGTGCGTGCGTGTGTGTTGTGTGTGTGTCACTTCATGTATGAGAACACGTCATGGGACTTAGCATTTAATACCTTGTACATTTATTCTCCCTATTTATCTATCAAATAATATAATTTCTCCCCTCTCTTCTCTCTCTTTTCTCTCTTCCCTCTCTTCTCTATCTTTCCCTGCATCCCTCTCCTTCTCCCTCTCCCTCTCCCTCCCCTTGTGAGTCGTCCCTCCCACCATAAGGCTTAGTGTAGGCCTTATGGTCTTTTGCAGTCTCCTTCATTCTTATGTTCTTATGCTCACCATTTCCCTCGCAGGATCTTTCTCCTTCCGTGTTTTCGTTTTCCCGTCCCGCGCCTGACTATTCCTCATACTTGTCGGGGCTTCCTTTTCTCCTTTCTGTACGTTTTTGTTTCTCTAAGAGATATTTTTTATTATTATTTATGAAGAGTCAATTACCTGTTTCCCTTCAAGTGTCCACCTTGGTCTTTGGATCACGTGCTGGACTCGTGATCGACAGCTATTTCCCTCCCGGAAGAGAGCTCAGAGCTCGTATGATACTGAAATTATTTCAGCCCTGGGCGGGATTCGAACCCGGACCGCCGTAGTGGCAGCCGGGAACTTTACCACCTGTGTGTGTGTGCGTGCGTTTGTGCGCGCATGCGAGGGGAAATGTATTCAGATATACACGTTCAATGATTTGCTAATATTTTTGTACGAATGCACGTATAGACACAGAACTTGCAACATGCCCCCTCCCCTCCCCCCACACCCGACATGTTCTCCTTCCCAGCACAGTCCCTTCGTCTCTCCCTCCCTCCCTCACTCCCTCCCCCTCTCACTCACTCCCTCACTCCCTCCCCCTCTCACTCACTCCCTCACTCCCTCCCCCTCTCACTCACTCCCCCTCTCCTTTCTTCTCCCAATTCCTCCCCTTCCATCTCTCCCTCTCCCTCCTCCCCTCCTCACCTCCCTCCTTCCCTCCCTCCTTCCCTCCCTCCTTCTCCCCACCCATCCCCTCTCCCCCTCCCTCTCCCTTTCCCCTTCCCCCTCTTCCCTCGTCTTCTCCCCTCCCTCTTCCCCTCCCCCTCCTATCTCCCTCCCCCTCCCCTACCTCTCCCCTCCTTCCCCCCTTCTCCACTCCCACCTCCCCTCCTCCCCTCCCTTTCCCCCCCTTCTCATGCACTCGGCACTCCCCCCATCCTCCGCAGTTGAACTTGAGACGGTGGGGGGCGGGGGAACCTTGGGAGATTTGATAGGATAACTGACACACCATCGTGTAATCCCTCGACGCTCTTCTCCTCAAACTCCCCCCCTCCCATGCCCTCATCTCCCCATCCTACTCTCCCCCTCCGCAATATTCCCCCCACTCTTCCTCCCCTCATCACTGCCATCATCTCTTATCCTCCTCCTCCCCACGCCATCCTCCAACTTTGTTCTCTTCTCCACATTTCTATCTTTTAAGGGCCATTTACACGGTCAAACGGTTTGTCAAACCCGGTTTGTCAAACATGTTTGAAGTGACGTTTGACCGTGTGAACGGGGTACTTGGTTGTCAAACACGTTTGACAAACGTGTTTGACAACCAAATACCCCAATCACACGGTCAAACGTCACTTCAAACTCTTGTTTGACATACCGGGTTTGACCGTGTAAATGGCCCTTGAGTTTCTTTTCCCTTCCTCAGTCTCTCACTGCGCCGCCCCCAAATTCATTTCTCCTCCGTTTATTTACTGCGGAACATTCGTTTTCGTTCTAGTCGTTGGATTATCTCAGGTCGTCACGGTCGAGTCACACACACACACACACACACACACACACACACACACACACACACACACACACACACGTGCACGCGCGTGAATATTAATAAGGTGCTGATCGATCAGTAGTGGGTAACCGAGATCCAGTAAGAGAGGGGCAGTGTGTGTGTGTGTGTGCGCGCGTGTGTGTATACGTGTGTGTGTGTGCACGTGTGTATACGTGTATGTGTGCGTGTGTGTGTATATGTGTGCATGTGTGTATGCGTGCGCGCGTGTGTATACGTGTATGTGTGTGTGTGTGTGTGTGTGAGAGAGAGAGAGAGAGGGAAGGTGAGGATACGGTGTAAAGGGTCAGTGGGCTGGCGATGAAGAAAGGGAGCAGATAAAGAATGGAGGCCTGTTGTTATTGACTTGGAAAAGTGGCGCTGGCTCCCTCCTCTTCCTCTTCCTCCTCCTCTTCCTCTTCCTCCTCCTCTTCCTCCTCCTCTCCTTCCTCCATCTCGACCTCCTTCTTCCTCCTCCTCCTCCCCTACCTCCTCGTCCTCCTCCCCTTCCCCTTCCTCCTCCTCGCCCTCCTCCTCCCCTTCTCCCCTTCTCCTCATTCTCCTCCTATTCCCCTTCCCCTTCTTCCTCCTCGTCCTCCTCCCCTCCTCCGCCCCTCCTCATTCTCCTCCCCCTCCTCATTCTCCCCCCTCCCCTTCCCCCTCCTCATTCTCCCCTTCCCAATCCTCCTCCTCCTCGTCTTCTCGTTCTCCTTCCCCTCCTCTTCCTCCTTCCCCTCCTCCTTCCCTTCCTCATTCTCCTCCTGCAGGGGGTCAAGGCCGAGG
>NC_134778.1:54697699-54700199 GCF_046742065.1 Oratosquilla oratoria | reverse complement strand
ACCTCCTAAGACAACTCCGGGGCCGGGGGTGGTGGAGTTGTTGAGGGAAAGTTAGCCGGGTAACTTGACGGGGTTAGGAAACCTTTCTCATGACGTCATTCCTAGAATGTGCAGGCCAACGGAAAGGCCTGCATTAAAACCGTCGTGTGAACCAAGGAGTCGGGAGTCTCGCTACACCCGAATATGATCTCTGGGCGGAATGCCAAAATAGGAAAGGAGGAAGGTGGCGTCACTTTCAACAGGTTCATTGGGGCAAAGGTGGTTGGCGTCAGGAAGAATAACGACAAAGGATGACTGACTCCCCGTCCTCTACGACATGACGGCCATGCACGCCCGGCGACAAAAACTCGTTTCCATGCGCTACGCATGTTTACGTCCACAAAGTTGGTAGCCCTGTTGCGGAGGGGTGGACTCGGGGTTTCCGACCCTGCGTGTATTGTGGGTGGCAAACTGTTCCTAATGCGACAGCCAATATGCAGGATAACTGGTTCTGAATCTGATAGCTTGAACGCGTATTAGTGATTCGTCAGCGGATTCGAGGAACGTGTTTCACTGACCCCAACGATCAATTACAGTGACTTGTGATTCACATGGGTATTGTGTAACGTCATCTGATAACAGGAAATCTAGCATATAATATTGTGCTGTGGAGTTGGTGCGTCCAATATCAGTCAGTCAACTAAAATTGTATTGAATCTCAATTCAGAATCAACAGAGGAGTAAATAATGTGTATACTCCTGATAATTTTAATCTATAGGTTCATAATATATATTTTTGAACATGGGCGCACATTATAATAGGGTTTATAACGATTTACCTTACAGTTTCTTTAACCCATTACCTGCATGAAAAAATAATTTCTGGGTAGTGTGTAGCTATAGAACGAATAGTAGGGACCATCATTTCCTCTGATGTTTCTATTATATTTGTCTGCATTGAATCTTCTATCAACCTTCGTTAGTTCACCCACATGTAAATGGACCCAGCCTCACATGCTGCAGATCACATGACCACTGCATGCTACCTCATAGATATTTTCACGATTGCATGTGGTCGCCAGCATTGAGGGCGTCCGTGTGTTGTTGAGGCGAATGTCTTCTCATCGGGGAAAATCAAGCGTCTCAAGTAACCGAGAACTTCGTCAACGGGCGAAGTCGAATCCGTTTCCTCGATGTCTTTCAGTTAGCTTCTCGTTTTCGGCAGAAAACTTGTGACGAATATTGTTCTCATGAAGGCGTCTGCGCACTGTCTTAGTCGACACTTGTACTTTATCCTGTATTTGTATTTGCACTGCATTGGTGATGGGTGTCCTTGCTGTCTGTTCCACGATTCTGCTGTCGGTGTAAAGCATAGTTTTCCTCATTCTTCTTGATCTCGCATAAACGCGTAGATCGCTTGCTGTTCCCCATCTCCCACACTAATTCCTTACTGTTGGTAAGTAGACTCCTTCTTCCTGAGTAATGACAGCAACGTATACTCCTGTTTGTCTTACCAACAATTCTTCCACGAAGATTGATATCAATGTGCTAGTGAGTCACAGTTCCTAAATCTAGGACAGATGCGACCTGTGGACTGACCCATGGCAGTAAGTGTCCGTTCCACGAAATCACTCATGAACCACACATGCACATTCCGTTATTATACCCAGAATCAATCGTTACAGCTCCATATTAAGCCATTGCCATCGAATGTAGATAATGTTACGTGAGGCTTGCATGTTGTAGAGACTGGCGACTCCACGTCTGCAGTCGTCGTCGTCGTCATAGGGTTCGTCTGACCGAGCGAGGACGACTTTGCAAACGGGTTGCTAGTTGGAATGGCCGACTTGTGCACCAATGAAGAAGGACCGGAAGGACAGTGTCTTCGGTGAGTCCTGTCCTCCTTCTGCCCTCCTCTTGTCCTCTTCCTGCCCTCCTCTTGCCCTCGTCTTGTCCTGTCGTCCTCCTGCCCTCTTGTCCTCCTCCTGTCCTGTCCTCCTCCTGTCCTGTCATCCTCTTGTCCTTTGTCCTCCTGTCCTCCTCCCGTCCTCTTCCCGGTTAAGCTTCTTTGCTTCTGCAAGAAAACGAAAAAGTGAAAATGATGACCACAGAGAGGGAATTCTACTGAATAGTTCATTCTCCCCCCCACACCCTCCCCCTCCCCCTCCCCCACCGTAAGTGCTGCTGCATGATGGTCGTCGCACGTGAAGGCGTCGGACCTGGGGGTGGGAGTGGGGAGGCAACGACAAATCCTCCCCCTTCCCTCTCTTCCTCTCCTCATCTCCCTCCTCCCCCTGTCCCCCCTCTCCTCCCTCTGCTCCTCCTCCCTTCACCCTTCTCCTACCCTACCCTTTTCCCTCCTTCCCCCTCTCCCCTCCTTACTTTTCTCTTCCCCCTCCTCCTGCCCCTCTTCTGCTCCCCCTCCTCCTCCCCCTCTTCTGCTCCCCCTCCTCCTGCCCCTCTTCTGCTCCCCCTCCTCCTGCCCCTCTTCTGCTCCCCCTCCTCCTCCCCCTCTTCTGCT
>NC_134778.1:54675199-54692699 GCF_046742065.1 Oratosquilla oratoria | reverse complement strand
CTTTGATTGCTCCCTGATTGGTGGACCATTGTCAGCCGTGTGCCGGGGGCTGTTGTCAACGCCGCAGGAAGGAGGCCATTGTTAGCCCAGAGGAAAGGAGTCATTAAAAGCACAGCCAAGAGGAGGTTGATGTGAGGAGCACGGGGCGGGCTGGGGCGGTGCCTAGAGATGGGGTCGGGTGGAAAGAGGGCGGTGGGGGAGGCGGGCGAGGGAAATTACTGTCGTTTCAATGCAATCGGGGGTTCAGTGTGACTTGTTGGGCTCAGTGTTGGTCGCCTTCGTCTCTTATATGAGGCGGAGCGACCCTCCTCCCCTTCCGTCCCCAATCAGCTGATTAAAATCGCCGGGTGACAGTCAGAAGAGAATGTTTAGCACCGCGGTTCGGTCAGAGGGCCGGGGAGAGCTCAGCCATTTCGCTGGGAGAGGTAACCACACACTGGGAGAGGTGATCACGCACTGGGAGAGGTAACTACGCACAGGAGGAAAGTAAACTGCCAGAAGATAATGTGACAAGTGTCATTACTAAAGCCTGTCTGTCGGTATATGTGTAGTTGTCGGGATCGGTGAGGACCTTCTCATGGGTCCAGATGCTGAGGAAGATGAGATCTGATGTCCGGAATTCTTGGTGCAAAATATAATAATATTTTTTTTTCCCGAGGTACATTCGTAACATGTCCCAAAGGCCCGGGGCCATTCCTCAAGGTGAGTGATATCCTTCGGCATCAACCGGGACGAAATAATGATCATCTTCGTGTCTGGTGGCGCAGTAACAAAACGTGCGGGTCCTTCGAACCTCCCCCCTCTCTCTCTCTCTCTCTCTCTCTTTCTCTCTTTCTCTCTTTCTCCCTTCCTCCCTCCCTCCCTCCCCCCTCTCTCCCTTCCTCCCTCCCCCTCTCTCCCTCCCTCCCTCCCCCCTCTCTCCCTCCCCCCTCTCCCTCCCTCCCCCCTCTCCCTCCCTCCCTCCCCCCTCTCTCCCGCCCTCCCGTCCTCCCCTCTCTCTCTCCCTCCCTTCCTCTCCTCCCTCTCCCTTCCCCCTCTCCCTCTCCCCCCCTCTCTCTCCCTCCTCCCCCCCCTCTCCTCTCCCCCTCTCTCCTCTCCCCCCTCTCTCCTCTCCCCCTCTCTCCTCTCCCCCCTCTCTCCTCTCCTTCCCTCTCCCTCTCTCCTCTCCTTCCCTCTCCCTCTCTCATCCCTCTCCCTCCCCCCTCTCTCCCTCCCTATCTCCCTCTCTCTCTCTCCCTCTCTCTCTCCCTCTCTCTCACTCACTCACTCTCTCCCTCCCTCTCCATCCCTACCCCCTTTCTCTCTCTCTCTCCCCTCCCTCCCTCTTACCCCCTCTCTTCCTCCCCCTTACCCCCTCTCTTCCTCCCCCTTACCCCCTCTCTTCCTCCCCCTTACCCCCTCTCTTCCTCCCTCTCTCCCCCCCTTAACCTCATCTCTCTCTCTCCTCCCTCTCTCCCCCCTCCCCCCCCTCATACCCTCTCTTTCTCTCTCTCTCCTCCCTCTCTCCCTCCCCCTCACACCCTCTCTCTCTCTCCCTCTCTCCCTCCCCCGATCTCCCTCCCTCCCTCTCTCCCTCGCCTGACGCCAGGACCGTCGTCGCTGTTATCGATGATTTTCATTTCATCGCTCTTGCTCATCGTGATGAAGATGCTTCTGTCCCGCGTATTGTAAAAAAGGGGGTGATGTTGGATGCTTATTTTTCACATAACATCACAGATGTCGCCGTTAATGAACAATAGTTACATTTTCGTTATTGGCCGTCACCGTGATAAAGGAGGTTGGTGCCCCATTTGGATGCCAAGCGCATCACTATTGAGGGAGGGAGGAGGAAGGTTGGGGGATCATCTGTCCGTCTGTCGCCAGGAGTAGACATGGGTTCAGTCATGGCTATGCCTATTGCATGGCCATAGAGAAAAAATGATAAGATTAATTGTTTATTTTATTTATTTATTTATCTATTTTTATTTATTTGTTTATTTTGTCAGAATCGAACGAAAATGTAAATATAACCAGTGTGCATATGCATGTTCTTTTCCCCGATTGTAGAGAAGGATCAAGTTTGAAGTGGTATCTCTTTCTTTGTTGCAGGTTGGTTGGTGCAGCTTATGCGGCGCTGTTGTTCGTCTTCGTGTATGGTTGTTGTTGCTGTTGTGGCGTAGGAGGAACTGTTTCGCAGTTTGGTCGTAATTGCTAACTGTTAACTAATTGCTAACTTAACTAATTGCTAACTGTTAACTAATTGCTAACTGTTAACTAATTGGTAACTATTAAGCCCCTGTCACACCATCACGATTCTGTTCAAATGTTGTGAATTTGAAAAACAGCAAGATTTCGTTTCCATTATTCTAGACTTCCTTAAGGACAATTCAACAAAGTGTCTTATGTTCGTTTAGGTTTAATTTCTCTTAGTTCATCGTTCAGCTTCTCATTATGTGATGCAAAGGTGATTTGACATTTGGAGATTCGAAAAATAAAAAATTGTAAATCAAGTTGTTTGTACTTGAAACGAATTCATTTGAGTCGTCTATGTGTGACCGGGGCTTAACTGTGTATATCTCTCTCTCTTTCTCTCTTTCTCCCTCCCTTCCTCCCCTCTCTCCATCCCTCCCTCCCTCCCCCCTCTCCCTCCCTCCCCCCTCTCCCTCCCTCCCTCCCCCCTCTCTCCCGCCCTCCCTTCCTCCCCTCTCTCTCTTCCTCCCTTCCTCTCCTACCTCCCTCTCCCTCCCCCCTCTCTCCCTCTCCCTTCCCCCCTCTCTCGCTCTCCCTTCCCCCCTCTCTCGCTCTCCCTTCCCCCTCTCTCGCTCTCCCTTCCCCCTCTCTCTCCCTCCCCCCCTCTCTCTCTCCTTCCCTCTCCCTCCCCCCTCTCTCCTTCCCTCTCACTCACTCACTCTCTCCCTCCCTACCCCCTTTCTCTCTCTCTCTCTCCCTCTCACTCACTCCACTCACTCCCTCTCTCCCTCCCTAGGTAGAGACACATTGGTAAGTGATGCATACGTGGTACATGTTTATAATTGTCATTTCATATTCCATTTACCTGATATGTGGCCATGCATACATTTCCTGTTATGTGTTGTTAGAGATGTTTACATTTATACAATGTGTTTTCATGTGGCAACTATTTATTCCATTTGTAGTTGTCTCTATTGTTCCTTAGCTTCCTCTTCGTTTGTGTGTGTGTGTGTGTGTGTGTGTGTGTGTGATTCCCCATGGTCTTGGATCACGTGTTGTATCGTGATCGACAGCTATTCCCCGCCCGGAAGAGAGCTCAGAGTTCATATGACCGATCTATAGGTAATGTTGTGACCTTACACGCACAAACACACCCAACTCCCCGCCCACGAGAGTTGGAGTAGCGACTCGCAGCGCAGCGATACTGAAATTATTTCAGCCCTGGTCGGGATTCGAACCCGGACCGCCGTGTGTGACCCAACAGCTGACCTCTCGATTGTGGAGAACAAATCAGTATTTCGTTGCAACCGAAATCAAACTTCTATTTTTTTCTTTCTTTTGGCGCCTATTTTATCTAGCCGCCCCAACCGCACCCAGATGTCGCCCTCAGGAATATTTTAAGCTGAACGAGGTCACCCCCCTACGGTGAGGGTCTTTGAGGGTGTCCACTGTCCAGTCTGCCCCCCCCTCCCCTCACCTCCTCCTCCCTTCTTCTTCTTCTTCTTCTTCTTCTTCTTCTTCTTCTTCTTCTTCTTCTTCTTCTTCTTCTTCTTCTTCTCCTCCTCCTCCTCCTCCTCCTCCTCCTCCTCCTCCTCCTCCACCACCACCACCACCACGGTGTGTCAATAAATGAGGGGTTAATATTAAGAACATAAGAATGAAGGAGATCGCAAGAGACCATAAGACCTACACTAGGCAGTTCCGTGTCTATTACCACCTGTCATCACCAAAAGCCTCCACTGCCCCAGAGGGGATACTCCTTGAATTGATTGAGGAATTCCAATACCGATTGGAATCTCCTTGCATTGTCCTGGATAAGATCTCCAAAGGCGGTGGCCGCTGGCTCGTCCCTTTCGTTACCAAAGGGTTCCCCTGGGAGGCCTGAGGGTTCCTCTCAGCTGACGAAGACCGTCAGACGTCAGCCAGAATAAAAACCTTGAATCTGGAATGACGCAATGGGCCCAAGCGAGTTCTTTTGCTCTCTTGTGGCCCAAAGGTCTCCCGTCAGCTCAACAAGATCGTCTGCTTTTAGACCCAAAGGAAAACAAAGCCTGGAAAGAAGCGCTGGATCCTTTCGAAGGGTTATCGGATCCACCAGCCAGCCAGCCAGAATAGCCCGACTGACTGACTGACTGACTGATTGCGCCGTTCATCAGCACCACGAGCTGTCTTCAGCGTACTCTTTCCAGACCTTCCAGCTATGGCGACTGACTTGCCTTGCAAGATCTTTTATTCTGGATGTTACGTCATTGGCATGGGGGATGCCAGGCGCCCCATCTGAAGCATTGTAGTCCAACCATTTACTGCTTTGCCCGTGAGAAAGAAAGAAGAATGAATGAACCCCAAAAGCCTCAGCTCATGAACAGTTTAACATCAACGTCGCTTAAAGTCTTCCGCTCAGATACTCTCATGGGCCACGTAGGTTTATCGCTTCCTTCCTCTGCTTCCGAAGACATTCTTCATAAACCCTTCCACAGTACATGATGCCAAATGACCCTTGTTGATAATTATAATCCATATATTAACTGCCTTGGTAGAAAGAACGGCCCAAACAAAAAATGTGGGTGGGTTGGCAAACTCTTGGACTGAAACGCTTACGAAACAATTTTATTTTCCTCGGTTTTCGTGATTGATGGCTTTTGGCCAAAGCGGCCATTGCCTCCAAGTAAGTGGCTGTTTGCAGACGCCCTCAGGACTTATCGATCATCGCTGAGGGCGCCTAGACGTCTTCTTCGCGGGCCTCCGCCAGTCAAACAAAGTGTCTGTGACGTAGACTCTCTCTCGATCTCTCTGTCTGTTGTCTGTTGTCTGTTGCTTATCTGTTGTCTTTTCCTTTCCGCGGGAGTTAGTGTTGTTTTTAGTTTTAGTGTTTAGTTTTTTGCTTGGAGCAGCAAGACGGCGAAACGGCTGGATCAAATGGCATCGGACTTTCAGTAAATGTAGGTGATGGATTCTGCATGACCTTGTTAAGGTTTGGGAATAAGCGGGCCAAGGTCAGTCTGAAGGTTACCTATATATATAAGAAATAAATTTGATTCATGCCAAGATGAATTTTATTCTATTTTTCACTTATAGCCAAACATCACAATAGTGAAAAATACATGGGAATAGGAAGAACAGATAGGCGGAGGCACGAGATAGAGAAGTTTGCAGGAGTGACGTGGCAGAAGTTGGCGCAATCGTGCGACTCGTGGAAGTGTTTGGGAGATGCGTATATTCAGCAGTGGAATACGAATGACTATATATATATATATATATATATGTGTGTGTGTGTGTGTGTGTGTGTGTGTGTGTGTGTGTGTATGGATGTATGCAAATCGAGATACACCTTTTTACGTGTGGGAGGAGTCAATTCAAGAGTGCGGCAAACGGAGTTTGTTGTACTTGGGAGGTAGGAAGGTGGACTCCTCGCTGGTAAATGCAGTGAATCCCATGGGGACGATTCACCCTAAAGCATCCACGGAAGGAGTAAATCGGGAGTTGATATGGAGGTCAAGAAGTTGATGAGGTGGAGACAGTTCGACCATGGAGGGGAGGGAGAAGGGATGAAGGCAGGGGAGGAGGAGAGGAGGCAGAGAGGGGAGAAGGGAGAGGAAGGGAGGGAGGGAGAGAGGAAGGACCAAACAGTTCGGTTGGATACATCCAAGTAGTTGTGTGGCCCTCGCATCTTCGGAACTCTCGCTTTGAATGTATGTATGCATGTATATATATATATATATATATATATATATATATATATATATATATATATATATATATATATATATGTATGCATACATGTTTATCTATTTGCTCACCGGTAAACTCCCTCCATCAGGCCTCCCCGGGCCAGATCCATTTACGAATTCCTACGATCGTAAATTCCGTCATAAGACTTTCTTGATCAACGCCCTCGTTGGCCCAAAAGGATTCCTCTATAGAAGCTTCACAAAGGCTTCTGCAGCAGCTGCCGGCGGCCTGGAGCGGAGATGGAACGCTTTCGTTCTGACAGATCCGTTCCTTTATATAGGGAGTACTTAGTGCCATTTATATACGGTAGGAGTGAAGGGTTCGACCCCTTGGCACGGTGGGTCTCGATACACGGTCCTTCCTTTCTTCTTTCCCTCTCTCCTTCGTCCCTTCCTTCCCTCTCTCCTTCGTCCCTTCTTTCTCTCCTTCCTTCCTTCCTTCCTTTTTTCCCTTTCTCCTTCGTTCCGTCCTTCTCTCCTTCCTTCCCTCCTTCCTTTCTTCCCTCTCCTCTTTGTTCCTTCCCTCTCTCCTTCGTCACTTCCTTCCCTCTCTCCTTCGTCCCTTCCTTCCCTCTCTCCTTCGTCACTTCCTTCCCTCTCTCCTTCGTCCCTTCCTTCCCTCTCTCCTTCGTCCCTTCTTTCTCTCCTTCCTTCCTTCTTTCTCTCCTTCCTTCCTTCCTTTTTTCCCTCTCTCCTTCGTTCCGTCCTTCTCTCTCTCCTTCGTTCCTTGTTTTCTTTCCTTCCTTCCTTCCTTCCTTCCTCTCTTCCCTCTTCTCGTTGTTCCTTCCCTCTCTCCTTCGTTCCTTCCTTCCCTCTCTCCTTCGTTCCTTCCTTCCCTCTCTCCTTCCTCTCTTCCCTCTCCTCTTCGTTCCTTCCCTCTCTCCTTCCTTCCTTCTTTCTCTCCCTCCTTCCTTCCCTCTCCTCTTGGTTCCTTCCCTCTCTCCTTCCTACCTTCCCCCTTCCTTCCCTCTCTTCTTCGTTCCTTCCCCCTTCCTTCCTTTCCTTCCACCTTCCCCTCCTTCGTTGGAAGTGGCAATTTGAATCAGCTGAAGCAGTTCGCTGGTGCGAAGGAATTTTTTAAACGATCTGGATAGATGGAGAGAGAGAGAGAGAGAGAGAGAGAGAGAGAGACTGACTCGCCGCCCCGTTCATCATGGGCGCAGGCAGAGATTCCAGGCAGACACCCCATTCTCCTCCTTGTAAAGGGGAGTTCTTTCACTGAACTCCAGTGTATTTAAAAAATCAAGAGCAATCCCTAAAGGAAATATGTCAATTATTATAATTTTTCCTCAAGCGAACCGCTGCGCTGTGACGGGTTGATTTCAGTCTCACCTCAAACTATGTGGGCCCTGGTTCGAGTCCAGCACCTACTACCGGGTTACTTAACCGAGCAAGACGAGCACACGAAGTTAAAAGTGGCGTTTTTGGCGCCTGACTTAAACTACAATTGCGAAAGTATCACACATAGCCACTCCATCGAGACTTCTGTGTCCTTTTCATTCTTAGAGGGAGACGGAGGGAAAGTGAGAGATTGAGGTAGAAGTTGAGGTTGATCGAGTGATTAAAGTTGTTTGAACAAACCGGAACTGGAGATCACACACACGCACACACACACACACACACACACACACACACACACACACACACACACACACACACACACACATATATATATATGTGTGTGTGTGTGTGTGTATAGTATATGAATGTACACATATATATTCATGTATGTATGTATTTCCACGTGAGTGGGAATAGAAATCACAAGAACTTTAGTCTGAGTTTATTCCTGACTACTTTCACTTTTTTTCCCCCCAAAGGAATGATGCACAGGATGAGCTGTGGGCTTTTTTGCGTTCCGATCTTACTACCTTCCCACATTGCCAGCATTGTAGTGGCGACAAATCATGTACAGCAACAGGAAATGGACGAGAATAATGATAATCTTTAAACCCGCTTTGTGTTCCCCAGGCCTGGACGTCTCGCCATTGTCGCATCCATGGCTAGGAATCTTCTTGTAGAGTCTGCAATGTAGACGATGCTGATGTCATTGTTTGTCTAAAGCGGGCCCTACTCGATCAATATTATTGCGCAATATTCTGGATTGTACAATATTATTGACTGTGTAGATATGGTATTGAAGAGGTACACGTGTTGTACTGTGTATTTGATGTCTTCAAGTATATTGTCATTCTTCATTACCATCCCTACATCGTCAATAATATTGTACAATAAGAAATATTGTGCAATAATATTGATCGTGTAGGGCCCGCGATAGTCAAGGTCCTCATATAGGGGGAGGCAGGGGGGGCATATGCTCTGGGGTAGCACATATATGACTATTTTACCGTAATATACGAATTTTGCGTTAGAATCAACAGAATATGAAACATTTCCCCTAATCCTTTCTGCAATAGGGATTTTAGATACATTTTTTTTTAAATCCGTTTAATTAATTCACAAGCCAATAGCTAAAACAGGCTGTAAGGAGGTGGAGATGAGAAGTGGTGATGGGGGAGGGGGGGGCGTCACTGAGACCCTTGCCCCCGGGCGGCACTTAGGCATAAGAACATAAGAATGAAGGAGACTGCTAGAGACCATAAGGCCTACACCAGGCAGCTCCGTATCCATCACCACCTGTCATCCCCATCCATAAAGTTGTCTAATCGTTTCTTAAAACAACTGATAGTTTCAGCGCTCACTACATGGTTATTAAGTTTATTCCATTCGTCGACCTTAAGCGTGTAAAGGCTCTGGTCATAATGGTCTTCTTTGTGGTCTAATGTCCGATCTTTTCCCCAATGTCATTGACTACGACAAGTCAAGGTATATTGTAAGCCAACAAGACGGCTTTATTCATTACTTTAGTATACATGACCAAAAGACTGACGGTGTATATAGATCTTTCCTTATATAAATCCTTGGAAGGGAAAGTATTTTTTAAGAATACCACCATAAGAATCTTACGGTGGTATTCTTAAAAAATCTTTCCTTATATAAATCTTATATAAGTCCTTGGAGGGATTTTTTTTTTTTTTTTTAAGAATACCACCGTAAGAATCTTACGTTGGTACCCTTAAAAATATTTTCTTAAATAAATCTTATATAAATCCTTGGAAGGGAAAGATTTTGTAAAGAATACCACCGTAAGAATCGTACGGTGGTATTTTAAAGAAAAAATCTTTCCTTGTATAAATCTTATATAAATCCTTGAAAGGGAAAGAATATTTTATAAGAATACCACTGTAAGAATCTTACGGTGGTATTCTTAAGAAAAAAATCTTTCCTTATATAAATCTTATATAAATCCTTGGAAGGGAAAGAGTATTTTTTAAGAATACATTCATAAGAATCTTACGGTGGTATTCTTAAGAAAAAATCTTTCCTTATATAAATCTTATATAAATCCTTGGAAGGGGAAGAATATTTTTTTAAGAATACCATAAGAATCTTACGGTGTTATTCTTAAGAAAAATATTTCCTTATATAAATCTTTCCTTGTATAAATCTTATACAAATCCTTGGAAGGGAAAGAATATTTTATTAAGAATACCACCATAAGAATCTTACGGTGGTATTCTTAAGAAAAAAAAATCCTTATATAAATCTCATATAAATCCTAGGAAGGTAATTTTTTTTTAAGAATACCACCGTAAATTGGTTGCTATCGTTGGGTCTTATCTCGGAGCTCTTAGGCGAGGAGTACTTAGACGAAGAGATTAGATATATTACCGCGGCATTGAAGAACCTGAGATACCCATAGGGCTTGGTACGGACCTTCTTACAGAGAGGCACTAAAAGCAGACAAAGGAAAGAGGGTGGGGGGAAAGATTTGCGATAGCTAGTGGTTCCCAACTTTGGTGTTTCTCACATATCCAGCAAAACACACACACACACACACACACACACACACACACACACACACACACACACACACACACACACACACACACACACACACACACACACACACGTATATGTATGTGTATAGATACATACGTACATGGGAAAATGTAATGTAACACATTTGTGAATGTACACTTTAAACCCACTATCGGAGAAATAATATCAGAAGTACAGGGTATCCGTATATTTCGACAGTTAGTAGTCGAAATATACATTTTTCCTGTACTTCTGATATTATTTCTCCGATAGTGGGTTTTAAGTGTACACATACGTACATACATGCTTGCATGCATGTATATCCATCGTGTACGCTTGAGACTGGCCAGCAACCCATAAGTGCCGCCCGTGATCTAGGTGCCGACAGAAATCTCGTATGGTAATGACGCCCCTTCCCGACAAAGGCGAATGTAGGGACAGCCTCGACCACGACCACGACAATACGAAACAATGAGGAAGAGGAGTGAAGGGAGACAATGCACGATGACATCATCACTGCTTTTCCCCGAAGGGGCGATGACCCTGAAGACGTCATGGTCATTTCTTTGTATAAAAAGAGAGAGAGAGAGGTGTGGCGCCGCAGTATTGGATGAGTCCGAGCACAGCTCGGTAGAATCTTCTAACACCAAAGTAAACAAAAGGTGTTACTTGCAAAAACGGTCATGACCTTCGTAGTGTAGTAGTTACACTGTGTGTATGTGTTTGTGTGTGTGTATGAATGATGTAGGCCTATGTGTGAATGCTGTATGTGTGTGAATACTGTGTGTGTATGAATGCTATATGTGTATATGCTGTATGTGTGTGAATACTGTGTGTATGAATGCTATATGCTGTATGTGTGTGAATGCTATATGCTGTATGTGTGTGAATGCTATATGCTGTATGTGTGTGAATGATGTGCATGTGTGTGTGTGTGAGAGAGAGAGAGTGTTGTGTGTGTATGTGTGATTCACTGTCATGGAATTAGATCACGTGTTCGACTCGTAATGGACAGCTGTTACCCAGCCGGATAAGAGTTCAGAGCTAATATATTGTCTGGCCAATAAGTGATTGTGTGTGTGTGTGTGTGTGTGTGTGTGTGTGTGTGTGTGTGTGTGCATGTATGCGCGCGCGCATGTGTGTGTGTTTCGTCGGTCCGTGGCAAATAACAATAGAGTTTCTCCTCAGTTCAGGGCGCCTCCGTCGTGTGGAGGCGTTTTAGCGTGTGAAGAGTCCCCCTTCCCTCTCCTACCGTTTAAGAGGAGTTTCTACCCGGGGAAAGGGGGAGGGGAGAATACAAAAGCAATTTCCATCAGCTGAGAGGTGGTGGCACCGGAATTAAAGGGGTTGGGGGGGTCGGGGAGGGAGGGAGGGGGTGAAGTGCTCCAGCTTGGCGACAGCAACGTCACATTTGGAGTTCGTTTTACTTTGGCACCAGCCAGGCGGCTTCAGGTTCCTGAGAAGTGGCCTTCGGAGGAGGAGGAGGAAGAAGAACACAAAGGAAGAACAAACAACAGTAGGCCTACTGGCCCTAACGAGGCTGTTTGTGTTTACTAAACTAAGCTACAGTTAAGAAAACAGGGCAGAAGATGAACTAACACTACTGCTACCACTATCCTATCCAGTTACAATTAAATGCCGGGCTGTCAGATCTTTTATTGTAAGGGATAATATTTTATTTGCGGATTAGAGTCTTAAGTATTTATCTAGGCGATTTTAAATGTTGTTATTGTCTTACTTTCAACGACAGTGGAAGACAAGTGGTCCCGGGAGGAGGAGGAGAAGGACGTTTGTTGTCAGACTCCCGAATCGTCATCCCATCAGCCCGACGATGAAGGACTGGACGCTTTATTCCCGTGGTCGCATAGCGATTTTATTCAGTTGGCGTCTTAAAGCTCACTTGCTGTTGCCGCTGACAACGCCAGCGGGAAAAGGGACGAAGCATCTCCCATGAGACCCAGAGGGTCCTCCTCCCCCCTTCCCCAAAAAAAAAAAAAAAAAGGGAAGTCACCGGGCGCGAAGAGAAAGTTAAAAAAAATCCTAAAGTTCGCCTAGTGGCAAATAAAGGAATAGTCGATTTTTTTTTTTTTCAAATCCACGAGGACCCAAAGAGGAGAACAAAACTGTCCTTTGTGAATGCCATCCACCCTCTTACTGAATAGAATCGTCACATGTTAAGCGCTCCGTCTGGTCAATGATGGCCTGCTGTCAGACAGAGCGAGCGAGCGAGCGAGTGGTATCATCATCCGTTTGTAATCCATCCCGTGATGGATGACACCAAAGGGTTGGGCGCTCTTAGCTGGCTCGGTAAATGTTGACTGATGGGTCGTTTTGATCCTCTCGCTCCTCCTCGCTCCACTGCGGTGGAAAAAAAAAAAAAATCCATTCCCCTTCCACTCCCCATCCATCTCCTCCCTCCACCCTCAACTTCGACTGAAAGAGGAAAAAAAGAAAAAAGAAAAAAACACCGGACGTTAATCAGAACAAGAGGACTCTTGGCGGCGTGCCACCGTAGTAGGCGAGGGAGAGAGTCCGCAACCGCGCTGTAGCGCCCTCAGCCTTCGGACGGATGGACACGGGGATGGAGGGATGGACGGAACGGGCGTCTCGAGGATAGGCGCGGACGTCTTGTCCTCCATCTCCTCCTAATCCTCCATCTCCTCCTCCATCATCTCCTCCTCCATCATCTCCTCCATCATCTCCTTCTCCATCATCTCCTCCTCCATCATCTCCTCCACCTCTTCCATCTCCTCCTACTCCTCCATTTCCTCCATCCCCTACTCCTCCATATCCTCTTCCTCCATCTCCCCCTCCTCCATCTCCTCCTCTTCCCCCATCTCCTCCATCTCCTCATCTCGTCCTCCACCTCCTCTTCCTCCTACTCCTCCACCTCCTCCATCTCCCCCTTCTCCTACTCCCTCCTCCATCTCCTCCTCATCTCCCCATCTCCTCCGCCTCCTCCCCCTTGTCCTCCTCTTTTGGGTAGGGGTTGTGAGGATGTTCGAGCGTGGAAACGGTCGAGGATGTTCGACTGTTGGGAGTGACTCCACAAGGAAATTATGATAAGATATATTGCGAACTCCCCCTCTTGAGTTTCCCTGAGGGAGTTGGCGGAGTTGTTATTTCTTTGGGCTGAATAGAATCGCTTTGGGACAGCCAGGACGAATGTACAAGTGGATGACATCGAAGGTTTTACATTTGGTGATATACTTAGTTGGTTTTATTATGGCTAGAGATCAATTCACCCCCCAGCTGTTACATAAAGTCCCCTCACATACTCTTCCTCCTCCTCCTCCTCCTCCGCTTCCTCTTCCTCCCTCTTCTCCTTCTCCCTCTTCTCCTTCTCCAACTCCTCCCTCTCCAACTCTTTCTCCACCTCCTCCCTCTCCACCCTCTCGTCCTCCTACCTCTCTTCCTCCTCCTCCCTCCTCCTCCCTCTCCTCCTCCTCCTCCCACTCCTCCTCCTCCTCCCTCCTCCTCCCTCTCCTCCTCCTCCTCCCTCTCTTCCTCCTCCTCCTCCTTCCTCTTGTCCTTCTCCTCCTTCCTTTCCACCTCCTCCTCCCTCACCTCTTCCTCCACATTTTCCTCCTCCTCCTCCTCCTCCTCCTGTCCTCCTTAGCGTGACTCAGATGAGTAGAATCGCCTGGAAGGAGCCAGAGCAGAGGACCAGGCGGTCGAGACGACGAGGAACCTGATCACAATTCGCGTGGTCAAGAAGGGTTTTTCTCTCTGCTGAATAAGATCGCCCAACGGCAGCGCAAATGAATGTGTGTGTGTGTGTGTGTGTGTGTGTGTGTGTGTGTGTGTGTGTGTGTGTTCACCTTCGTCTTTGGATCACGTGTTGGACTCGTGATCGACAGCTATTTCCCTCCCGGAAGAGAGCTCAGAGCTCGTATGACCGATCTATGGGTAATGCTATGACCTTTCTCACACACACACACACACACACACCCAACTCCCCGCCCACGAGAGTCAGAGTAACGACCCGAAGCACAGCGATACCGAAATAATTTCGGCCCTGGGCAGGATTCGAACTGGTTGTGTGTGTGTGTGTGTGTGTGGGAACGTGTGTGTGTATGTGTTTGTAAGCCGTCAGCACCTCTTGCGAGCGGCTTATAAAGTCTTACGAAATTAGTGGAATATATAGACAGTGGGAGGAGAGGGCTAGTCTCGAGAGGACGGGAGAGAGAGGAGAGGAGAAGAGAAAGGGAGTTGACTCCTCTCTCTCTTCCCTCGGGCTCGAGAGTCGAGAAGAGAGGAGTATCAAGGACGCCAAGAGGACGGGGACGGGGACGGGGAAGCGGAGGACGAGAGGAAGGGAGGGGACGAGGGTGGAGAGGATGAAGTTGAGGAGAAAGAGGTGGGGGAGGTGGAAGAAGATGGGAACGGATGAGGGAGGGTGAGGTGGAGGGATGGGAGAGGGAAGAGGGGAGAAATTCAGCATGGGCGGAATGGGGGGAGGGTAGGTTGGGGGAAGAGGAAGGAAGAGGTAAATGTACGAAGGAGGGAGAGGAGGAGAAAGAAGTCGTGGGCGAATGGAGAATAGGAGGAAAATTAGAAAGAGAAAATGAAAGATAACGAGGAGGATCGGTAAAGGGAGTGAGCGATGGA
Organism: Oratosquilla oratoria; assembly: GCF_046742065.1. NCBI lineage: Eukaryota > Metazoa > Arthropoda > Malacostraca > Stomatopoda > Squillidae > Oratosquilla > Oratosquilla oratoria. Next base: position 54,678,309 of record NC_134778.1, on the reverse strand, counting down.
AATTACCCGTGTGTGATTCCCCATGGTCTTGGATCACGTGTTGGACTCCAGATCAACAGCTATTTCCCTCCCGGAAGAGAGCTCAGAGCTCATATATGACCGATCTATGGGTAATGCTGTGACCTTACACGCACACACACACTCAACTCCCCTCCCACGAGAGTTCGAGTAACGACTCGCAGAGCAGCGATACTGAAATGGCTTCAGCCCTGGACGGGATTCGAACCCGGACCGTCGTAGTGGCGGCCGCGGACGCTACCACTGCGCCATGCGTGTGTGAGCGTGCATGCGTGCGTGCGTACCGCAGAGACGGAGAGAGAGGGGGAAGGTGAAGAAAGAAGAAGAAATAACAACAACAACAATAACAACTTTGGGTTGAGTAAGACGAAGACGACAACGTCACCATCGGTGGCATCGTGGTATATTTTGACTATAGCAGTAATTGACGCAATACCTGTCTTATTCAAACCTAATTAAATCTAACGAAAACCAACTCGGGAAACCCGAGAAATTGACGGCGAAATCGGTAATATCGTTGCCTCCATATGCCAAGAGGAGGAAGAGGAAGAGGAGAAGGAGGAAGAGGAAGAAGAAGAGGAGGAGGAAGAGGGAAGACAGTAAAGGAAAACTTTTATTGACAGAACAAGAAGGACTACCAGGCAAGAGGCGAGCGAAGGAAATGGAGAAGAGAGAAAGAAGGGACGATTGACGGGTTGAGAGAAGGAAAAATTGACGAAATAGAAGAGGAAGAGGAGGGGAGGGGAGCGATGCCGTCAGCCGCAATGCAGGTGGAGCAAAATTAGGGAACTCGAGAGGGGGAAACTACCAGAGGGAAAAATATATATTTAAAATAATTCATTCGCTTGTGCGCGTGCACATGCACACTCAAAGATGTATATATATGGTATGTGTATGTATATGTATGTATACATATATATATATATATATATATATATATATATATACACACATATTGTGTGTGTGTGTGTGTGTGTGTGTGTGTGTGAAGGATGGAAAGGGAAAGCCATGGGTCTGGATCTAATTTTTTTTTTTTCCTGACCGGTTTCGCTCGTAGTTTCTTCAGAGGAAGAAGGGTAGAGCGAAACCGACCAGGAATATAACTCGAGAATCAGATCCAGATCCGTGGTTTTCCCTTTTCCACCTTTCTCAATCTGTCACGTCTCAATATATATATATATATATATATATATATATATATATATATATATATATATATATATATAATGATAAAACGAGGTGCAAAGTATAAAGAGAGGAGAGGGAAGAGACACCGAGGTAGAGAATAGGTAGACGAGAGCTAGAGAAAAAAAAACGAGACACAAGGGAGAGCCAGAGTTTGGAGTGGCCCAGGCGGTTGCGGTTGCGGTTCAAGGAGGCGTCTCGACGCAGGAGTTCTCAAAGGTCTGTGTGCGCGTGCCAGGAAAGACCGCGGTGCTCACCACGATTTCTTCAAGAGTTGCGAGTTGCTACAGATGCCTTGTCTCTTCTTCGTCTCATGGACCTAAGGCTCTGTTTTATTATTATTGTTATTATCATTATTATTATTATTATTGATTTTTTTATTTTATGAATTCATTTATTCATTTTATTTGTATTTTATTTATTTATTTTTCATTCTTTTATTTATTTATCCGTTTCATTTGTATTTTATTTATTTATTTTTTATTTTATTTTATTTATTCGTTTTATTTGTATTTTGTTTATTTCTTTATTTTTTTTATCTATTTATGTATTTATTTTTTATTTATTTATTTTTCATTTATCTATTTATCTATTTATTTTTATTTTTGTCGTGGTGTACGCCGCTGGTTCCCTGTCTGGACCTCAACCATGTAGGTGGTCCAGAACAGTTCATACATAGTTACAAGAGTTGATGCCCTTCCTAACCTGTGCACCATGTCCAGGATTCAAACGCACGTCCGAAATCCCCACGCGGCCTCCCTGCCCGAAACCGGGTTGCTGTGTCGCCCTTCATCAGTGAGCTCAGGTTTCTTTCTTTTATCCAAAAGAAAAAAGGACCGTAAAGAGATGGCAGTCTTCTGGTGGTGGAAGAGTCCTTCGGCCGAGACAAGGAGTCTGCCCACAACCAGACTAAGACCCTCAGTCATCATAGCTTATCACGCCAGACAGACAGCCATTCAAGTGTTCTTTGGTTAATTTTGACCAGGTCAATGTTGTCTAAATGGGTTGAAAGCGGGCACGAGCTTAGGACATGGTCAATGCTCTGTTCAGTTTCTCCGCACTCGCAAGATGGGTCGGTTTTGAGGCCCCATTTAACCAGAGTGTCACCAGTTCTGGCGACTCTGGATCTTGCTCTATTTAGTGTGGACCATTCGCGTCTTGGTAGCAGTGCCCCATCTGAGAGCTCTTCACCTCAGTGAAAGGCGGCGATTTTTCTTATGCCGGTGTCACACTATGCGGCGGCGGCGGCGGATGCGGCTAGATGATGGGGGAAGTTCAATTAACTTAATAAAATCACCTGACGACAGTCAGTTTTATATTACGACGACCACCATCGCCCCCGGGTTAGAATGATCTCGTAACCTTTAGAGTCTGATGACTCGTAAAAGAAACTTTTCTGTCACCAAAAACAAGCCGCAACGGCGGCGCCGGGCATCGTGACACCAACCTTAGCCGGAAGAGCGTCGCTGCAGAGGTAAACATGTTTACCAATTAATACCAGAAGGAAAGTAGAATAAATTATATGTTTGGTAGAGGATTCAAGTCGCCCTTTCCAGCCAGAGGACTCGAACTAAATCTTGGTAAACCAGATATTATACACAACACACACACACACACACACACACACACACACACACCACACACACACACACACAAATATATATATATATATATATTTTTTTTTTGGGGGGGGGTTTATCTTGTACCATATGGTAGCCACAGGATTCAAACTAAGTCTATCTAAACCGGGTATACAAAAAATATATATATTTGATCTTAAACCGTATGGAGATGTCAGTAGCGGTGTAGGGGGAGGAGGGGGGGTATGAGGGCAGGACGCCGTTGATTGCGGAAGACCTCAAGGGGCCCACGACTACTCTAAGTTTGGGGTCCTACGTCCGAAAGTT
>NC_134778.1:54650199-54670199 GCF_046742065.1 Oratosquilla oratoria | reverse complement strand
GCGAGCCGTCGCGCCCCACAGCAGCAGCAGTAGCAGCAGCAACTGCTTTGCCTCTGCGGCGACAGCATCTTACATCCGCCACGGCCTCCTCTTCCGCCTCCTCCTACTCCTCCTCCTCCTCCTCCTCCTCCTCCTCCTCTTCCTCTTCCTCTTCCTCTTCTTCCTCCTTCTTTTCCTCCTCTTCCTTGTCCTACTCCTCTTCCTCTTCCACTTCCTCCTCCTCTTTCTCCTCCTATTCCTCCTTTTCCTCCTCTTCCTCCTCCGCCTTCTCCTCTTCCACCTTATCTTCCTCCTCTTCCTCCTCTTCCACCTCTTCCATCTTATCTTCCTCCTCCTCTTCCTCCTCTTCCTCCTTCTCTTCCTCCTCCTTCCCTTCCTCCTCTTCTCCCTCCTTCTCTTCTTCCCCCTCCTATTCCTCCACCACTTCCTCCTCCTCCGCGTCCTCCTCTCCCTCCACATCCTCCTCCTCCTCCTTTTCCTCCTCCTTTTCCTGCAGCAACAACAACAACTTCTGTTCCTTTTCATCTTCATCCGCCTCGGCATCTTCCCCTCTCCCCTCCTCCCACCTCCTCCTCCTCCGTATCCTCCTTCACCCCTGCACGTCCTCCATATTCTCCACCTCCTCCATATCCTTCTCCACATCATCCTCCATATCCTCCTCCCCTCTCCCCTCCTCCCACCTCCTCCTACTCCTCCATATCCTCCTCCACCTCCTCCATATCCTTCTTCACAACATCCTCCATATCCTCCTCCACCTCCCCTCTCCCCTCCTCCCACCTCCTCCTACTCCTCCATATCCTCCTCCTCCACCTTCTCCATATCCTTCTCCGCATCCTTCTCCACATCATCCTCCATATACTCCTCTACCTCTTTCTACACCTCCTCCTCCTCCATATCCTCCACCCCTCCACCTCCATATCCTTCTCCACATCATCCTCCATATCCTCCTCCATCTCCTCTTTCTACGCCTCCTCCTCCTCCTCCTCCTCCTCCTCCTCCTTTCCCTCGTTTTCCTACAACTTCTGTGCCTAATTCTACTCCTACACTTGCCACTCCTGGTCCTTCCCATCTCCATCCGCCTCGGCATCTTCCTCTCCTCCTCCTCCATTTCTTCCTCCTCTACCTCCTCTACCTCCTCCATATCCTCCTCCACATCATCATCCATCCCTTCCTCCTTCACATCCTTCCTCCTCCACATCATCATCCACATCCTCATCCATCCCTTCCTCCTTCACATCCTCATCCATCCCCTCCTCCGCCTCTTCCACCCCTCCTCCTCCTCTATCCTCTTCTCCACCCCACCCCCTCCTCCATATCCTCCTCCTCCACATCCTCATACACTTCATTTTATGCCTTATTCCACTCCTACTCTAGCCACTCCTGTTCCTTCTCCCCATCCTCCTCGACATCTCCTACATTTCCTCCTCCTTCGCCTCCTCCTCCTTCGTCTCCTTCGTTTAATGTCTCGTCATTGTCTGCTGCCGCCACCTGTCCTTGTCGCTCCTCCACCTCCTCCTCCTCCTCCTCCTCCTCCTCCTCCTCCTCCTCCTGCTGCTGTTCCAGCGACGCCCGCCATCCTGCCTGACTTTTATTCGAGTCCTTTCCTTTGTCTTTTGTCCTACGTACCGACGTCCTTCGTTTGTCTTTCTCTCTCCCCTCCATGGCATTAAGGTTCTGACCTAATCTACCTGCTTGCCTGTCTCACCTATCTACCTGTCTACCGTACCTATCGTGTCATTTCCTGTCGCTCACCGCCACCTCCATCTCCGCTTGCACCATCATCTCCTTGCTGTGATGTCTTGCACTGGACGGTCGCCTACTGTAATTGATTCAATGCTGATGTCCGCGGACAGGTACGGGTGGGTGTGAGCTTCCCCTCCCCCCTCCTCCCCCTCCCTCCTCCCTCCTCCCTCCTCCCCCCTCCCTCCCCCTCCCTCCTCCTTCTTGAAGTTCCTCCACCTTTTCCTCCATCGTCTCGTCGCCGATGGAGAGGGACATCACCGTCGACAGCACCACCACCACCACCACTTTAATCGTCGTTGCTGTCATTGTCACCGTCAACTCTTGGTACAGACTATCTCTCTTCCCTCATCCAGTTCATCCCCGATTCCTTCTTGGTCCTATCCTCCTCTTCCTCTATTTTTCTTCTGAACATCATCAACATCACACACACACACACACACACACACACACACACACACACACACACACACACACACGACTCGTGGCGCTGTGGTAGAGCTCCCGGCTGCCACTACGGCGGTCCGGGTTCGAATCCCGCCCAGGGCTGGAATAATTTCAGTATCGCTGCGCTGCGAGTCGTTACTCCAATTCTCGTTGGCGGGGAGTTGGGTGTGTGTGTGCGTGTAAGATCACAGTATACCCATAGATCGGTCATATACGAGCTCTGAGCGCTCTTCCGGGAGGGAAATAGCTGTCGATCACGAGTCCAACACGTGATCCAAGACCATGGTGAATCACACACACACACACACACACACACACACACACACACACACACACACACACATGCACGCACGCACGCACGCAAACGTGTAAGAGTACCCCACGGTATCTTGACTTCGTACTAGATACGTAACACAATACCGGTGCCTTGTATGAAATGAGTCAGTCAGGACTGGACTGTCGGTTGGTCGGTCGGTCGGTCATTTGGTAGGTAGACATTCTTACCCCCCCACCTCCACCCAGATGATGAGATTGACGTGTGGAATCGAAAAGTCGCCGCGCGATTATTGGTGTTGCGAGTCTCGGCGGATTTTGCCTCCAAGCCCCCCCCCCCCCTCCTCCTCCTCCTCCTCCTCCTCCTCCTCCTACTCCTCCTCCTCGGGTTGGCCGGGGTTTCCTCGTCCGGAGTCCTGCTCCCTGTGACCGCTGGCTTCTTTTCCTTCGCTCACGTTGTTTCGTTTCTATAGGAACATGTTAGGGATTTTACTTGTTTTCTTCGGGAGGAGAGTCCTTGGTGTGCTTTTGCATCGTTTATCAGAAGCTTGAACAATAGTTTAATATCTCTCTATGTATGTATCTATTTATGTATATCAGCAGTAGTTTGGTATCTATCTCTTTGAGATTTGCGTTTGTACTATCGCCGAAGACGCTGCGTGGTTTTACTGTAAGTGCATTGTGCCGTTGGTCTGTAGACGTGAAATCCTTTAACCTCTTCTGTAGAGTGATATCCTTTGGAGCTTTTGATGCTCTGGGAGTTTTTCTTGGTCCGGAGCTGAGAGTCCTGCTGGACCCCGGGCCGAAGAAGTGGAAGCATCCTTCCGTCAGGCCCAAACGGGGTCTCGACCGACCGACAGAACGATCTAGACGTGTATGTGTGTGTGTGTGTGTGTGTGTGTGCTTCATGATGGTCTTGGATCACGTGTTGAACTCGTGATCGACAGCTGTTTACCCTCCCGTAAGAGAGCTCAGAGCTCGTATATGACCGATCTATGGGTAATGCTGTGACCCTAAATTTACACGCACACACACACACCCAACTCCCCGCCCACGAGAGTTCGAGTAATGATACTGAATTTTTTTTTCTTGGCGGGATTCGAACCCGGACCGCCATAGTGGCGGCCAGGAACTCTCTAACCACTGCGTGTATGTGATTGTGTGTGTTTTTATGTGTGTGGTTGTTGGGGTCTGATTTAAGTTTTGGTGTTTCTTACTCTATGGTTTGGTGGGGAGGGGTCCGACATCGGAGCAGTTGGCTTCTGATAAAGTCTCCTGGAAGAGAGGGTGGGGGTCCGACATCGAAGCAGTTGGCTTCTGAGAGAGTCTCCTGGAAGAGGGGGGGGGGTCCGACATCGAAGCAGTTGGCTTCTGAGAGAGTCTCCTGGAGGAAGTCGGGGGAGGGGGGGGGCTGCCACCTGTTGGAGTTGTCGCAATTGTTGGAGATGCATAGTGCAGGTGATGGAGATGCTCTCGAACTGGTGGAGATGCGAGACAGAAGCTATTGTGGCCGTCCTCGTTCCATGTGGCGGCGCAGAACCTTTCCTCCTCCTTCTCCTCTTCCTTCTTCCTCCTTTTGGGCCTCTGAATTCGGTGCGTCGCCGCAGTCCTCTCCTCCTCCTCTGCTCTTCCTCCTTCCTCCTACGCTCATTACTCCTCCTCCTCCCCCTTCATTCCTCCTTCCTGCTCCCTGAATTGGGTGCATTGCCGCAGTCCTCCTCCTCCTCCTCTGCTCTTCTCTTCTCTTCTCCTTCCTCCTACGCTCCCTACTCCTCCCCCTCCTCATTCCTCCTTCTTGCTCCTTGAATTGGGCGCATTGCCACAGTTCTCCTCCTCCTCCTCCCCTCCCCGTCTTCCTCCTCTTCCTCCTCCCCTCCTCTTCTGAGTTAAATGTAATCGTGTGTCGCCAGCCAGAATACAATCCTCAGAGGAAGGCGGGGCGGCACCTCACCTCCCGACGCCGAAGAAGTAGAGATGAAGGTCGGAGTTCGATATTGCGATAAAATAAACCTTCATCGCTGATCTTCTTCTGACGACGGGCGTCCATTGCCCTGACCCCCTTCAACCCAGTGACACACTAAGTCCGTCTCTAATTGCGCTTTATCCCGTTGCCCAAGGGTGGCGCGTGCCCGGCCGCGCTATGTCCTCAAGAAGTTGACCCCTTGTGTCAGCTGCGAGTGTGCTACCGGAAATGACGTCATTTTATCGTTCCTTAATTGGCTGCCCGGGAGGCCGTGTCTCCTAACTATTCATTGCAACCCTCCCACCTCCAATCCACTCCCTTCCGTGATGGTTGTTGTTGCCGATGGATCATTAACCCTCTTGCTATGAAGGAGGCTTCCCCCTTCTCCCCCTCTCTCCCTCTTCTCCTCCCTCCCCCTTGTCCCCCCTCCCCCTTCTCAATCTCCCTCCTCCTCCTCTTCCTCCTCTTCTTTCTCCTCCTCCTCTTCTTCCTCCTCTTCTCCTCCTCCTTGCCCTTTCCACTAAGGTAAATGCTACTGACTATCTATTATTTCGTGGCCCACTGATACCTTGTCTTAACCGAGTAGACTTGTTTTCTTCTAATTTATTTATTTTTTTCTTCTCATTTATTTATTTATTTTTATTTTATTTTATTTTATTCTATTACTAATGGAGATGTTAGTCCTAACTTAGGCTATGTTACTGGCACTGATTACTGATAAACGACGTAGAATGCGCCGCAATACACTGTATTACGTCATCAACGCCGCTTCAAAACAACAACAAAGGATTACAAAGGAAGACCATGCCGATAGGAGACCTTTTGGTCCATAACAACAACAACAAGTGGAATGGAGGGAGATAAGAGAGTCCTGATAGGATGCGGGGACGGGAGGATTTCTGGGAACAGCCTCCTGTGCGTAAGATTCATTTCTCCATAAAAGCCTCAACAGTGACCGTCTCGTTTGTCAGCGGACCCTCTGCAAGTCTGCATCCTGTACTCGGCTATCGTTGTCCTCCGTGATTGTGTGTTTGTGTGTGTGTGTGTGTGCGTGCGTGTGTGCATGTATTTGTGAGTGTGTGTGTGTGTGTGTGTGTGTGTGTGTGTGTGTGTGTGTGTGTGTGTGTGTGTGCAAACGTACGTGCATGCATGTATGAGTGCGTGTGTGCATATATTCGTTAGTGCGTGTGTATGCGAGCGTGCGTGCATGTGAGTGCGTGTGTGCATGTATTCGTGTGTGAGTGTGCATGCATTCGTGTGAGCGCGCGTGTGCATGTATTCGTGTGTGTGTGTGTGTGTGTGCATGTATTCGTGTGAGTGCGCGTGTGCATGTATTCGTGTGTGTGTGTGTGCATGCATGTATTCGTTTGTGTGCGTTCGCGCATGCATGTAATCGTGTGAGTGCATGTGTACATGTATTCGTTTGAGTACATGTATCCGTTTGTGTGTGTGCGTGCGCGCGTGCACATGCGTTTCTGCATCGATACCTTTAAGTCAAGAGTGACTTGGATAGATTTGATAGAGATTGACTTGGTGACCCAACAGACTTTGTTCTGACTAACGCCTGGCGCTGTTACTGACCTGAGGTCACGACTCTTCTTCTTGGGGTTGGAGAAGATGAAATGTTGACCCCCCCCAATGGGACAAATCTGTGTTATGTGAATGTGGAGCCTCCACCTACTCCTCCTCATCTTCGTCCTCGACCTCCGCCTCGTCCTCGTCCTCGTCCTCGTTCTCCCGCGATCCGGGTGGTGCAGTCTCGGATCCGTCGAGACCCTTGTAATGATCTCCTCAGCCCTGGGAATGTCTGAGGCTTGTGGATTGGAGATCAGGTCTCGATCGAGACCCTGGATAAGGTCGTCTGGTATTAAGCAGCACAAAATTACATGGAAAAGTACGAAGGGGCTCGAGGTAGCTGGCCTTGTATCCTCAGGATGGACGCCGAAGAGGAAGAGAAGTAGACACTCATGAACTGAGCCGAGAGAGAGATAGAGGGGTGTGGGAGCAGAGAGGGAGGAAGAGAGGAGGGAGGGAGGGAGGGAAGGGGGAGAGAGATAGAGAGAGGTGGGGAGGGAGGAAGAGAGGGAGTGAGAGAGAGGGGGAGGGATGGAGAGAGAGGGGTGAGAGAAGGAGGGGGAGAGAGAGAGGTGGGGGAGGAGAGAGGGGGAGAGAGAGAGGGGGAGGGATGGAGAGAGAGAGGGGGAAGGAGGTAGGGAGAGAGGGAAAGATAGATGGACAATTAGAGAGAACGAGAGAGAGAGAGAGAGAGAGAGACGACGACGTCATCAGGAATATCAGGACGTCCGAAGCAGCAGAGCGGTGAACGGAAGCCACACATTACGCTTCGCACATTCCTCCTTCTATGACGCCTCCTCCCCCTTCCACATTCGCTACCTCCACATCATCATCGTCATCATCATCATCATCATCATCATCATCATCATCATCATCATCATCACCATTACCACTACAGCTTCTTCCTGCTTCTCCCCTTCCTCCCCTTCTCCTCCTCCCCTCCTCCTCCTCCTCCCCTCCTCCTTCTCCCCTCCTCCTCCTCCCCTCCTCTTCTACTCCAATTCTATTGACTTCTTTTGCCTACTACTGCTACTACTACTACTGCTACTGCTATTACTACTACTACTATTACTACTACTACTACTACTACTACTACTACTACTACTACTACTACTACTGCTACTTCCTTTTTACTGCTTCCCCGCCATGTTTCCCGTTCCTCCTCCCATCTTCGACCGAGAGTCGCCCTGCCTGTTACTCTTACCCGTCCCTTTGGGCCGTGGGTGCCGCCCTCCCCCCCCCCCCTCACGTGGGCGTCGTCCTTTTCTTCAATCATCACATAAAGCACCAGGCCGTCCGTTTTGAGAGGCTCTCCAAACTATCGGGATTTAATTTGCGTTTTAACTATTCTAACCAAGATGTATTTAGAAGTTACACGTTTCGTCCTGGTGGCGTCATCAGGGAAACCTGGTAATTTCTTTGGTACCTTGGGTTCAAGGCCTCAGAGGTCTTTCAATATGTATAATATTTTACATTGTAAGTATTTATCATATATGGAGAAATGTCTGATGGTGTCATTAGGTAAACTTGCCCATTTTTGGTACCTTGGGTTCATGTCCTCAAAGGTCTTTTAATGTGTGTGATATTTTACACTATAAATATTTATAATATATGAAAAGTGTCTGTTGCATTTGTGGTACCTTGGGTTCAAGTCCTCAGAGGTCTTTTGATGCGTATAGTATTTTACATTATAAATATTGATATGGAAAATGTCCGTTGCATTTTTGGTACCTTGGGTGCAAGTCTTCAGAGGTCTTTTGATGCGTATGATATTTTACATTATAAATATTTATAATATATGGAAAATGTCTGTTGCATTTTTGGTACCATGGGTTCAAGTCCTCAGAGGTCTTTTGATGCGTATAATATTTTACATTATAAATATTTATAATATTTGGAAAATGTCTGTTGCATTTGTGGTACCTTGGGTTCAAGTCCTCAGAGGTCTTTTGATGGGTATAATATTTTACACTAAAAATATTTATAATATATGAAAAATGTCTGTTGCATGTTTGTTACCTTGGGTTCAAGTCCTCAGAGGTCTTTTGATGCGTACAATATTTTACATTATAGATATTTATAATATATGAAAAATGTCTGTTGCATGTTTGTTACCTTGGGTTCAAGTCCTCAGAGGTCTTTTGATGCGTACAATATTTTACATTATAGATATTTATAATATATGAAAAATGTCTGTTGCATTTTTTGGTACCATGGGTTCAAGTCCTCAGAGGTCTTTTGATGCGTATAATATTTTATATTATAAATATAATACATGGAAAATGTTGCACATAAGTTTCTGTAAAGCATGCAAGCAAGGAAGTAAGGCGACAGGTGACCTACAGACACCATTCCCAGTCTCGCACCAGGGGACACGGCAGGGAGGTGATCTGCTCTCAGAAATTATTGTTCAGATTGATCCTGGGAAAGAGAGAGAGAGAGAGAGAGAGAAAGAGAGGGAGAGAGAGAGAGAGAGAGAGAGAGAGATAAAGAGAGGGGAAAGAGAGAGGAAGGAGAGACAGAGAAAGAGTTGGGAGTGGTAAGAGAGATTGTCTGAAGTCTGTCGCACTCAGTGAAGTCAAAGCAGAACGATAAAAAATGAAATAAAATAAATAAATAAATAAATTGTCCCAGGGGTCTATCCGTACACCGCAGTAGTAGTAGCAGGAGATGCATTTCAAAGAGGCTGACGTGTTTGTTCTCGTGTTTCACCTCAAGGGATTGGGGGGAAGGGGGGCCGTTGTCTTCGACCGGTGGTGCCTCCTCCTCGTCCTCCTCCCTGTCCTCCCCGTCCTCCTTCCCGTCCTCCTCCTCCTCCCCGTCCTCCTCCTCCCCGTCCTCCTCCTCCTCCTCCTCCTCCTCCTCCTCCTCCTCCCCGTCCTCCTCCCCGTCCTCCTCCTCGTCTTCCTCCTCCCCGTCCTCCTCCTCCTCCTCCTCGTCCTCCTCCTCCTCCTCCTCCTCCTCCTCCTCCTCCTCCTTATTCTCCTCCTCCTCCTCCTCCTTATTCTCCTCCTCCTTATTCTCCTCCTCCTCCTTATTCTCCTCCTCCTTATTCTCCTCCTCCTCCTTATTCTCCTCTTCCTCCTCCTTATTCTTCTCTTCGTCCTTCTCCTCCTCCTCGTCCTCCTCGTCTCCTCCTCCTCTCCTCGTCCTCCTCCTCCTGTGATGGCACCATCCAGCTGGGACCCCCCGTTGGTCTGTGTTCCTGTGACCTTTCTTTCGAAAGATTGTGAAAACAACTTTCAGAGTCGTGTGTATATTTATGCGTGTGTGTTTGCATGTATGTACGTGTTTGCATTTGTGTGTGCGTATATGCATGTGTGTGCGTGTCATTGGGCGACGGCCGGGAAGGACTATTGGCACTTGGTCGTCGTCGTCGTCGTCGTCGTCGTCGCCACAAGGGAAGGTGGGGGGGGGAGTCGAAGCCCCACCATGGGCCCATCTTCCTCTTGTACAGTTGTTGTTACGTCGAAACCAAATTGAATTGAAGCTCAACGTGATGGTGCGGTACACGAATGTTATATATGTGTATATAAATATATATACATACATATATATATATATATATATATATATATATATATATTTATCAACCAAAATTCACTTTAATTCTAAGACATCAACGTCGAGTAACTCGAGGAGGCATACATACAGAAATTGATACGTTGTCAAGCTAAGAACTCGAACCTTCGCTAGCACGTAACAAGTGACAGTGACTTAGCCCACTTTGCATTGGGCTAAGTCACTGTCACTTGTTACGTGCTAGCGAAGGTCCGAGTCCTTAGCTTGACCTCGTATCAATTTCTGCATGCATGCCTCCTCGAGTTACTCGACGTTGATGACTTAGGATTAAAGGGAATTGTGGTTGATAAATGTAAATCTGTTCACGGGGACCCATTCAGTGTTGTACATATATATGTGTGTGTGTGTGTGTGTGTGTGTGCGCGCGTGTATGTGTGCGTATGTGTGTGTGTGTGCGCGAGCGCGTGTGTGCATATACACACACACCTCCATTAATACGTTTTTTTTCTGTCGGTAGGCCAGATTTGATGTGGGTAGGAAATTGGAGTTTGGTTTACTCAGTCATTGTGCATTTATAACTGTTTCTGTTCTCGTTGTCAGAAATTTATAGGGCGGTCAGAAGAGCTTTTGGTTTGTTTAATTTCCGTTTTCTATGAAAGTGCTGGGGTTCAGCAAAAAAGTTTTATATATATATATAATATATATATATATATATATATATATATATATATATATATATTGCGAAAGTTCACAACCACAGTGGCATTTCTGAGCTTGTATTGGAGCTTCCTTAACTATAACAACACCCATTTGGAAAGGCGTAATTTTACAGAGTACTTGATCAAATTTTTTTTTCAACAAATTATCTTCTTTAATATTCTTAAACGTCTTTCGACCGAACACGGTCATACTCTCGGATGACCGTGTTGGATACACTGGTTTATATACAAAACGTGCAATAGAGGAGGACCCATTCGAGTGCTGTGAACTTTAACCATGCGTACCTGAAAGTAGCGACAGTGTGTATATGTTCATACAGGTCATGATTTGTGTGTTAATGGGTGGTTATTTGACTCAAAGGAATTTATCATAGAATTGTCCATGTTGAGGCAAAGATAGTCGTAAACCTGGTAGATTATTTTTGCGTTCTCGTTTAAAGTAGGTCAAGTGAGGTCGATGTTGTTTTGGCTTTCCATGTGTTTGTTTCTTTAGGGCACCGGTCTGGAAGTGGGACGACTGGTTTTTCCAGAAGGTCATGGAGGTCGTGCCGACATGTGCATTAGTACGGTTCTGACACTGACTGACTGGACAGACCAACTGGTAGAAGACATTGGTTTCTTGGAATGGGGATGTGGGAGGCAAACAGTTGTTCTTCTGGATTAGGGTACGTGTTTCTGCGTGAATGATGAATAATGAATAAATAATAGATAAATAGTAAATAATGATGAGGCGGATCTTGGTGTTAGGGTTAACCCATTCAACTCATGTCAGCCGCTTGTGGTGTAGATACGAAAAACCGGATATGGTAGGCCTCGCGCCGGCCCGTACATCCGAATATCATCTGATGGCTTGACTGCGCGAGGATTGACGTCATATTTTTCTGGTGTTTGATCAAACATTTAGGTGTTTTATGATTTTTTGTTTTATTTGACCAAATGACAAGACATTTTGTCATCGGAGTTTAAAGGGTTAATGGGTAGAACGTTCCTTAATGCCGGTATTCCTGTGTCCTGGGTAATTCTGGTCAATGGTTGTGGACTTTCTGCGGTTTGGGGTCGGCGGGAAAGCGAGGGAGCTCATCTTCCCGCTGATGATGGACTCGATCCATTAGTGCGGGTAGCCGCTGTTCACTTAGAACTAAGGTTCTCAACCTGTGGTTCGCGAACCTCCAGAGGTTCGTGGGACGGCTCATATTAGCGTTTCTCAACATTTGTACCCTTGCGTAACCTTGAAAATAAATTGCATGTCTCAAGTAACCCCTGCGCAAAAAAAAAAAAAAAAAAAAAACTATGCCATATCTTCTCATTTTATTTTCATCGTAATAGTAGGTTAGATAGGATGATGTCTATATCATATTATTACAATAACCAAGAATATGTCGTGCTTGTTTAATTATATTACGTACATGAAATTAAATAAAAAACAAAACAAAAGTGCATTAAGTAATCTCGCTTGGTCTCGCGGAACTCTTAGGGACCTTTTGCGGAACCTTAGGGTTCAGGGGAACCCTGGTTAAGAAACGCTGCCCCAGAGGTTCGTGGGACGGTTTACAGGGATACTTAGATGATTAGCGAAAGATTACCTAAACATTTGAATCTACGTGTGTAGTATAACTGTATATCTTTTTTATTTTAATAGTTAATTGATCAATAAAGTCGTTACAATTTGAACCATTTGATATCCATTGCGGTAACATTGTATATTTAATTAGTCTATATTATAATTTTATATT
Source organism: Oratosquilla oratoria (assembly GCF_046742065.1). Lineage (NCBI taxonomy): Eukaryota > Metazoa > Arthropoda > Malacostraca > Stomatopoda > Squillidae > Oratosquilla > Oratosquilla oratoria. The sequence goes on along the minus strand of NC_134778.1, from coordinate 54,658,227 downwards.
CTGTGTCAAGTGAATGGAGGTACGGGTCGATGGTCTGGTAGCCTCTCGGAGTTCGTGTTCGTAACGGGACAAAGGTTGAGAACTTCTGACTTAAAGAGACGGAATTCTCAGAAATTCGCTGTTGGTGGCGATCCGTGTACTACAGTGAGCGATGGCTCTGCGAACCAAAACTGGAATCACGCTGCGCTTGTAACACTCGGGGGGTACCGTCTGTTCCCGTTGAGGCAGAAGCCGAGTTTCGTTTCTTTTACGTAGACTTCAGTCGTGACCCGAAGTGGTGCCCACCAGGACTTCGAGGAATGGGAGGGTACAGTTGATGTGTTTACTAGTTCAGAGACGAAGTTAGCGAATAATGTCATCAGGATAAGCGCAACCATCTCATAGTCCTCCCTCCTCCCTCCTCCCTCCTCCCTCCCTCCTCTGCTACTCTAGCAAAGCGAGGTTGCAGGAACTTCGTCTTCTGACTTGGAGGCGTACCCTCCCCCCACCCGCCCCTTTCCTCGTACGCCCAAGGTCCTGCTTCATCTCGAGGTCACCAAGCAGGTGACGAGTGACTCCGTGATTGAGACAAGTTGAAGAATTCCTCTCGGAACACTGCTTCTGACCCAGGGCAGTGGGCGAGATGCAGGGGTGACCCGTCATCCAGGAGGTGCCAAGATAAGAGGGAGGGGAGAGGGTGGAGGGTAGTGGAGTGTGAGAGGGATGGAATGGGTGGGAGTGGAAGAGGGTGGAGGGGAGTGGAGTGTGATAGGGATGGTATGGATGGGAATGGTTTTTATGCCTTTGTTTTTTGGATACCTCCCTTGTAAGGGGGGAAAGCCTTTGGTAATATGTATATGTATGTAGCATTAATCTTTGGGTTCCATAAGTCTGTGCAATAATGCCGCGGGGGAGAGGAGGGTCATTGGGAATGATAAACCCTGAGAATGGGAATGGGAATTCGGACCACTTTGAGCCACGCCGCCGCTTCAGAGTCGAAAACAAAGATGAAAAGATTGACGCGTCCGCGGAGGAAAGCTAACTTGCCCATTCATATCTCTCTCTCTCTCTCTCTCTCTCTCTCTCTCTCTCTCTCTCTCTCTCTCTCTCTCTCTCTCTCTCTCTCTCTCTCTCTCTCTCTCTCTCTCTCTTTTTCAGGTGACTTCGGATATCAAACGATCCCCTCGCTGTTATGAAAATGTTTCTTTGGCGAGCAAGGGGCATCAGCGTGATCCTCCGGGTGTGTTATTTGTCGCCGCTCTTTTCTGAATAGCGCCCCCGCCTACATCCAGAAACCCGCCGCACCTGGGACATAGACAGGTGCTGGGGGTCGGTGAGGTCAGCAAGTTAAAGGAAATTTTACATACGCACGCGCGCGCACACACACACACACACACACACACACACACACACACACACACACACACACACACACACACACACACACACACACACACACACACACACACACACACACACACACAAGAATTTAAGAACAAACTAGATGTTGCGAGATACAAAGACGGGTCACTACGAGCATAGCTTCCCTTCCCGTATAATACAACTAGGTAAATACGCACACATATTTTTTTCCTTTCTTTTCTTTCACCATTTCCTCCAATCTAGTTTTTTTTTCTCTCTCTTTTAGGAAGTCAGCGTCAGGGAATTAGGAAAACGAGGAAGAGGAGGAGGAGGAGGAGGAGGTGGTGTTGGGGGTGTAGGGAGGCGATTTTTATTTTATTATTATTTTATTTTATTTATTTATTTTATTTTGTTTTTGTACAGAGATAGAGAAGAGGGTGGGAGTGAGGGGCGGAAGAAATCGTAATTGTGTCAACCCCATCGCTACCGAGGGTGGGGTGGGGGTGGGGTTCCCACGGAGATGATTGAAATAGACTGACAGCGGCCCAACATGAACCCCCCCCCCTCTCTCTCTCTCTCTCTCTCTCTCTCTCTCTTTCTCTCTCTCTCTCTCTCTCTCTTTCTCCTCTCTCTCTCTCTCTCTCCCTCTCTCTCTCTCTCTCTCTTTCTCTCTCTCTCTCACACACACACACACACACACACACACACACACACACACACACACACACACTTCCCCTCTCTTACGGAGATGACTGAAATAGGTTGCGAGCGGCTCGACATGAATCTCTCTCTCTCTCTCTCTCACTCTCACTCTCACTCTCACTCTCACTCTCTCTCACACACACACACACACTCGCTTGCTCAAGGAAGGAATATTGTATTGTTGTCAGGGTATTGTTAGTGCCGGGCTGTGTACGATGAAATGTTCAATGTATCTAGGGCAGTTTGATTCTGTGGCCAGACCTTCTCTGTGCTGGTACTGTCTTAGATCAGTGGTTCTTAAGCTTCTTCAGTGTCCGTACCCCTTGATTATTAAAAAATATATAAGATAAAATAATAATGATAATAATAATAATAATGATCTCGTACCACCACCCAATATAAATCAAATGCAAACATATGAAAAGGATTAGTGATACAAACCTTGTTGACATATTATTAGATATATTCAATTACTGAACAAAGGTAATTTTTCATTTCAAATTAGAAATGTCAATTAGTAGGATAAAATGAATACACATTCTGCTTTCTCATAGTAAACATACAGTACCATTGCACTGGCTATCATGCCTCGTTTCCCCCAGGGTTAAGGTTTTGTACCCCGTGGGAGGTTACAGGGACCCCAGGGTAAGAGCCACTGGTTTAGAGGATAGTGTCTTGAACGCACTAAAGACAACATAACATGGAAGTGTGAGGTTTGGGCTGAAGCCTAAGAAGGGGTTTACACGGTCTAACGGTTCGTCGAACGCGGTTCGACAGACACGTGTGAACGGGGTATTTGGGGTTTAACCAACGTGTTCGACAACCAAATACCCCGTTCACACATCAATTTAAACACGTTTCTGCCGAACCGCGTTCGACGAACGTTAGACCGTTAGACCCCCCTCTAAAGGAGTGAAAGATAAAGGGCGAGGCACCGTGGATGACAATTTAGCCCCAAAAATTAAGTAAGAACTGTAAAATGGAGTTAAACTGGGATGACACGAGGAAGAAAGGAATATGGGGGACGCGGAGGAGGAGGAGGGAAGAGGAATTGAAGAAAGTTGAGGAAGAGGAGGAACGAGGACGAGTACAAGGACGAGGTGAAGGCGAGCGGGACGAAGTGGAGGAGGGTGTTCGAGTGTAGAGTCGCTCAAGGAAGAGGAAAGAACGAGGAGGAACAGCTCCGACCAGAGAGGGAGCAGAGGGTTATCATTTATTCTCTGAATATATTTATTTTTATGTGTGTTTATTTGATTAAGGTATTTATATATTTGCGTGTTAATGTATTCGTTTATATCTATGGTTACCATGTATTCTTTGTATATATAATTTTTTGTGTATTCATTTATTAATATATTTACTTGTTTATTTCTATGGTTATGCATTTGTTTGTGATACAGATACTTGCTTGTTGTCCACTCGTTTGCTTATACAATTATACATTTGTTTGTTATTTGGTTAATTCAGTTAATCAATTAATTCGTCACTATTCGTCCATTGGGACGTGAGCAACAGAGGCATGACCTCTAAGGATATATATATATATATATATATATATATATATATATATATATATATATATATATATTGCTGTGGCACGCGCGACTTCATCGCCTCGCAACAACAAACTGTGCATGACCGCGTTCTATCCCGACAGCCCCCCAGTAACTGCCACTGGCCCTGGATGTCCGTACCAACATCATGCAGAGGTCTTGGCTGTGGCCACAGCTTGGCATCTCTGGGTATACGCCTCTCTCTCTCTCTCTCTCTCTCTCTCTCTCTCTCTCTCTCTCTCTCTCTCTCTCTCTCTCATTTGGTCTTGATTGAAGTAGGGTTGCCAACTTTAGAATTGAAGGGAAAATATGCAGGTGGGGGGGGCTGGGAGGGGGGGATTAGTCTTCCCCCCAATACGCGGAGATCGGAAGTAATCGGAAGTGGCAGTGACGGACGAGGGGAGGGGAGGGGAGGGGAGGGGGAAGGTGGGGACCACCACCACCAACGAGGAAGTGGGAAACCACGCAAATGAAGGGGGGAAGAGGAAGAGATAAGGGTTAAAAGGTCGGGAGGATGTGGAGGAGGAGGAGGAGGAAGAGGAAGAGGAGAAGGTTAGACACGGAGATGGTAATAGAAGAGGAAGGGGAGGAAGAGGAGAAGGAGAAGGTTAGACATGGAGAAGATAGTAATGTAAGTGGAAGGGAGGAGGAAAATAAGAAGAAGAAGGAGAAGGAGGAGGAGGAGGTGGTTAGACACGGAGATGGTAATAGAGGAGGAAGAGGAGAAGGAGAAGGTAAGACATGGAGAAGATAGTAATGTAAGAGGAAGGGAGGAGGAGAGGAGGAGGAGAAGAAGAAGAAGAAGGAGGTTAGACACAGAGAAGATGGTAATGTAAGAGAAAGGGAGGAGGAGGAGGAGGAAGAGGAGAAAGTTAGACAAAGAGAAAATGGTAATGTAAGAGGAAGGGGGAAGGAGGGAGGAGGAGGAGGAGGAGGAGGAGGAAGGCGAACTGTCGGGGGCGTAAGGAGAGGGAAAGTTGAAAGGAAGGCGGGTTCGGCCTTACTGTAAACTTGTTGTGACAGCTGGTGCTACTGCTTGCCTCTTCGTGGTGTCATGTCTGGGGCTAACGGCTCCTTGTGGTGGTATTTTGGGAGTGGTGGTGTATATGTAGGTAGTGATAACAGTGGTGGTAGTGGTGGAATAATTGGTGGCGGTGGAGTAAGTGTAAGTAGAGGTAGTGGTGGGAATTGGCCTGGTGGTGTTAATGAATGACAGTGGTGGAGGTGGTGGTAGTGGTGGTGATAGTGGTGGTGGTGGAGGTGGTGTCCGTGAGTGTTAACGCTACCAAAGAGGCTGGGTTATGAGTGCCTCTTGCTCAAGAATGGTTTGGTTAACTGGGATGGTGGTGGTCGTTATGTGGATAATGGCCAAGGGAATTGCCCCATTGTTTGATGCCTCACGTGAGTATGTATGTATGTATGTATATATATAATATATACATATATATATATATATATATATATATATATATATATAATATATATGATGGATGACCCGTCATCCAGGAGGTGCCAAGATAAGAGGGAGGAGGAGGGTGTAGGGGAGTGGAATATATAGGAAATGGAATGGGTGGGAGTGGTTTCTATGCCTTTTTCTTTTTGGCTACCCCCCGTGTAGGGGGAAAAAGCCTTTGGTATATGTATGTGTGTGTATATATATATATATATATATATATATATATATATATCTCACACACACACACACACACACACACACACACACACACACACACACACACACACACACACGTGTCAAACAACCCCTGAAGACGAACCCCGGCAGGGTTCGAAACGTCTGGAATAAAGTACCTGTTTCTGAATCCGGTGCATTTTACTTGTACCATGAATGTATATAATACAATATATGCTTACAGTGGTGAAAGGTCAAACGGTGTTGGGTATTAAGAAACCAACTGAAGACATACCTCTGCCCTGGCAGTACAGACTTCCTACTCTCTTGGGTTCTGCCGGCCGAGGAAAAACGCGGGCGGGCGGACGGGCGGGCGTGCGGACGGGCGGACGTTTCGTGATGTTCGCGGGAGAAACCCTTCCGATTGGCGCCGCCGTCGCCGCGATGTGGTGTCATCAAGCGCAGATTATCGCCGTCATTTGGCGCCAAACGACGACGACGCCGCCGCTTTGCAGTGGAATATTCATCTCCTTTAAAACCTGTGACGTCACGCCTTGAATTGGGTTCTCTTAAGCCGCAGTCACACTTGCTGTTGTTAAAGCTAGATTGCCTTTCGTATTCCCTGGCTTGACAGCGATACGTGTAGCTCTCTGGTCACACTACTCGCCAAATCCGCTAGCGGAATCGGCTGATTCTAACAACAACTCGTGCCTGTTTAGAGGAAGGTCTTCTTGGATTTGCGCTGTCCACAGTTACTCTCGCCACTTGTTTTGAAGCCAGTGAGGACTCGAAGAAGAAAAAAAAAAGTGAATCGGAAGTGGATGAGACCGTGGCTAGCAAGAAAGAAGTGTGTACGCTGTCTCCTCAAACAGATTCCTCTTCAGCGTCTTCTTGAGATAATAGGGATGTCTAATGTTCTAGAAGACTTCTTGCTCACGAACTTTTTTCTATGAGGCTTTCTAAGAATCTTTTTCTATAGTCTCTGGGATCAATGAAGTTTGGCCTGATATGTTTTCGGCCTTGTAAACACAGATTTTTTTTGCTTGTTTACCACCGAGGTCATACGAGAACTGAATTGTATATTTCCACCAATTTAAAATATATATTTGGGATCTTTTTTGTATTGGCTATTTTTCATTAAAAGTTTTTTATCAAAGTTTTTTATCAAACTTATATCAAAGTTTTTTTTATCAATTTTTTTTTTATCAATTTTTTATCAAGTCCTTAAAAAAGAATTGGAATATTAGTTGCATATGTGCTGAATAAATGATTTCTTAATACTTCCCACTTCGTCTACTGCTATCGTTAGCACTAGATGCCAGGGAAAACCGTTTCGTACGGGTAGCTCAAAGAACCAAGAATCGGTAGCTAGTGCAGCGCAAATAGATGGCTAATCAATCCGTATCGCTGGATCCATCGATTTCAGAAGCAAGTGTGACCAAGGTTTTTAGCGAGCACAGGCTTTTCTTGTCGCGCTGGGCTTTGCGGACATGAAAAGTGTAATTTTGCCATCGATATCATTATTATTACTATTATTATTAATATTATTAATATTATTATTATTATTATTATTATTATTATTATTACTATTATTAATGTTATGAATATTATTTTATTACTATTAATGTTATTATTACTATTAATATTATTATTGTTATTACTATTATTAATGTTATTATGAATGTTATTATTATTATTATTATTTTCATTATTGTAATTATTATTATTATTATTATTATTATTATTCTACTACTACTACTACTACTACTACTATTACTACTTATTGCTTGTATTGTTATTAGATGTATTTCGACATGTATATTTCAAATTTGGCTTGTCAAAAATTCGGAGGAAATTATTTGTCATATCGATGTTCAACAACAGAATGGAGTGCAAGCAGTAGATCCTCTAATCAGATTAAATGCCAGGGTCTGATCAAATGAAACCGGTTTTCTCTGTGTTCGCCAATTTCCTCTGGAGTGTACACACGCACACACACACACACACACACACACACACACACACACACACACACACACTACCAACTCGTGGCGCAGTTGGTAGAGATCCCGACTGCCACTACGGCGGTCCGGGTTCGAATCCCGCCCACGGCTGAAATAATTTCAGTATCGCTGCGCTTAGAGTCGTTACTCCAACTCTCGTGGGCGGGGAGTTGGGTGTGTGTTTGCGTGTAAGGTCACAGCATTACCCATAGATCGGTCATACGAGCTCTGAGCTCTCTTCCGGGAGGGAAATAGCTGTCGTTCACGAGTCCAGCACGTGATCCAAAGACCATGGTGAAACACACACACACACACACACACACACACACACACACACACACACACACACACACACACACACACACACACACACACACACACACACACACACACACACACACACACACACACACACACATACACATAACGTCAGTGTTCGCTTGAGAAGTCCCTCTTTGCAATGACCTGTTCGATGTCATTTACATTTTGCTTCCTGTTATGTCGCCTTCGGGTTTGTCCTCTTGGAGGGCCGTGGGGGTCCTTTCAGCTGAATAAAATCGTCTGGCGCTCGTGTGAGCAGATTCTCCAAGACTGTCTTCACTGAGGGCGGAGAGGAGGTAAAATAATCGGGGTAGATTGTGTAGGTCGTGGATTGCGTTAATGAAAAGAAAGGCAAGGCTGGTTATTAATTGATTTTTTCTTTTCTTTTTACAGGTATGTTGTCGAATGATGGGTCGGCTATCCCCCCCTTTTCCGGGGGGAGAAAACAGGGAGGAACATCCCAGTGTGGGGTGAAGGT